>NC_048595.1:20794270-21094270 GCF_003668045.3 Cricetulus griseus | reverse complement strand
GCATACACATGGTGCACATACAATCCTGCAGCAAAAATTCAACAAACAAAAAAAGATCTCCCAGTGTGGTGGCACACACCTTTAATCCCGGCACTCAGGTGGCAGGGGCAGGCAGATCTCGATGAATTCAAGACCAGCCAGGTCGACTCAGCCTGTTCCAGGACAGCTAGGGCTGCGTAGTGAGACCCTGTCTTAAAAACAAGACCACCTTAAGGACCACTTGTGCTGTTAGAAGAGCAAATGAGGGAGTGGGGGGTCATTTAACTGACTCTTCCTTCCCACACCCATTCTCCAGCCCAGATCCTGAGCCATCCTTTTCCTTAAGGTTCCCAGACATTCTAGAACATTCTCTCTACCAAACTGTTGCATGCCTGGGAACTCTATTTCTAGTCAGACAGAGAGGACAAGGACAGACCAAAGAAAAGATCTATTTAAGTCTAGTTTGGCTACTTGCTTTAGCTGCTTATAAGAGCTTGGGTGCGGGGTTACCTACTAGAGGAGGAAAACCTAGAGCAGGTTCATCACCAACAAAAGCCCCATGCACTCGTGGATGATGACTTAAGGGAAATCCCTGGCACAACTCTTGGGCATCTACAACACTGAAGAGTCTCCACTCCCTAGCAACTCTTTGCTGTTTATTTGCCCTGAGCCAAGAAGCTCAGCATCTGTCATAAGTTTGCTGGGCTTCCTACATTTTTATTTCTTATGAGTCTGTTCACACATGCCCTCCAAAGAGACATTTTTTGTTTTGTTTTTCAAGACCTGTTTCTCTGTGTTAACAGTCTTGGCTGTCTTGGAACTCACTTTGTTGACCAGACTGGCTTCAAACTCACAGAGATCCACCTGCCTCTGCCTCCTGAGTGCTTGGATTAAAGGTGTGCGCCACCACTGCCTAGCTTTTTTTTTTTTTTTTTTAAGATAGGGCCCTACTGTACAGCCCAGGGACTCACAGTGTAGACTATGTTACCTTCAAACCAGTGGTAATCTCCTGACTATGCCTCCCAAGTGCTGGAATTACAGATGTGAGCTACTATGCCTGGCAGTCAAGGGAATGTTTGAAAGATGAAATGGCTATACAACCTGTGGTGGTTTGTTGGGGGCTATTACTTTACCTATGTGAAGATGTGTTACTCTGTTTATGTTGCAGAATATTACTTTAACTAGGTAAAGATGTCGCCAGGCAGTGGTGGCTCACACCTTTAGTCCCAGCACTCGGGAGGCAGAGGCATTTGGATCTCTGTGACTTTGAGGCCAGGGAAGTCTGGTCCTATGGGATGCTCAAGAAATGTCATTTGAAATGACAAAGACCCCCAGGTGGATTGGAGTAAGACCGTATTGGAACATCTCAGTTATGTGCTCTTGGCTAATGTCCTGGGTTCTGAGAGAAGGCTGGCGGGGAAAGTTCCCTCCCTCATCCCCCCAGTAGTCATTTATAAAGGCATTTATTTCTTCCCAGAAAGAACAGGGTCAGGGGCTCGAGAGATGGCTCAGCAGTCAAAAGCCAGTATTGCTCTTGTGAAAGAGCCAAATTTGGTTCCCAGCATCCATATTAAGAAGACTCAAAACTGCCTGTAGCTCAGCCCCAGGAGGATCAGACACTGAAGCCCGTTCTCTCTCTCTCTCTCTCTCTCTCTCTCTCTCTCTCTCTCACACACACACACACACACACACACACACCTGAAAACAGTATTTTTTTTTCTGAGACAGGGTTTCTCTGTGTCTTTGGAGGCTGTCCTGGAACTAGCTCTTATAGATCAGGCTGGTCTCAAACTCACAGAGATCCGCCTGCCTCTGCCTCCCCAGTGCTGGGACTAAAGGTGTGCACCACCACCACCAGGCAGAAAAGTATTTTTAAAAAATGCTTCCCATATATATATATATATATATATATATATATGGCCACTCTCCTCTTCATTCTCTGCATATGCAGCAGGCATACTTCCACACCCACTCAGCATGGATATTTCCATATATATTCCATATATATTCAGCAGCCCCCCACCCCAGTGAACTAAAGGACACTGTCCACCCTCTCATGCTGCAGGCAGATACACATGCATGCAAACACTCATACACATAAAATTTAAAAAGTGACTGGGAGGTGGTGGTGCACGCCTTTAATCCCAGCACTCAGGAGGCAGAGGCAGAGGCAGGTGGATCTCTGTGAGTTTAGACAGACAGAACTGTTAAACAGAGAAACCTTGTCTTGAAAAACAAAACAAAAAAAAAAGTTAAGTGGAATCTGGGGAGATGGTTCAGTGGATAAAGTACTAGCAAGAGAGGAAGACCTTCAAAACCCCAAAAAGACATTGGAAAAGAGCAGAAAACTGAGATGAATGAGTGCTGGAGTGATGGGTAAGCACTTAAGAGCGTGTACTGCTTTAGTTTCTAACAGCAACATCAGGTGGCCACGTGTAATGCAGTTCCAGGAGATCTGATGCCCTCTTCTGGCCTCCACGGGCACCTGCACTCATGCTCACAGACACATATATGTGTACATAATACATATGTATAATTTCAAATGTAAAATAAAATAATAATAAAGTGAAAACAATGAGAAGTCTCATGTTTGTAGTCTGTTGGAGGCCTTGCTCTAGACAGGTTCGGGTTCGATGACCTGGGATGGATCTGTGAAGTCGGCAGCAGGAAGGAATTGTAACCACCTATTATCATTCAAACAAGCAGCCCTGGAGAACTTGAGCCATCATTATTTATACAATTTCCATGGTTTGCATGAACTGTTTTACAGCCAGTTTTTACTTCCTAAGTCTCTAAAAATGGTTAATTACCAGTTTGTTGCTTGCCTCTTTCCCCTTCCATTTCCCAAATGTCCTACCAGTAGCCACTACCTTTTTGGCCTATATCTCTGCCATCAGAAGCATATGCAGTTTTGCAACCTACAAAGAAACTTTCCTAACTAGGCACACCTACAGGTAGAACACTGTGCCCATTTGGCAGCATATAAAGTTACAGCATCATGCAGGGTGAGAGACAGTTTTGTCCCTTGTGGTTAATGTTCACATCTGATAGGGTCTGGGTTCTCATGGTCAACTCACCAGCCAAAGCTGGATCAATCCATTCTACATTTTGTACTACTCTAACTCCTCTGGGGATATACCAGGCTTTCCCATTTATCCTATAGGCAATATAACTTGGAAGCTTACCCTTTTTTTTAAAGATTTTATTTATTTATTATGCATACAACATTCTGCTCCCATGTATATCTGCACACCAGAAGAGGGCACCAGATCTTATAACGGATGGTTGTGAGCCACCATGTGGTTGCTGGGAATTGAACTCAGGACCTCTGGAAGAGCAATCGGTGCTCTTAACCTCTGAGCCATCTCTCCAGCCCGGAAGCTTACTCTTAATAGTTGGCACTGCTTGTCTCTTGTCCTTAGGCTCCCTCTCTTAACTTTTTAGGGTATTGGCACAGCTGTTAGAAATGAGGGAACAGTGGGCTTCTAAGATTCTGCTTCATTCTCTGTTCCTTGAATGTTCCCATTTACTCCTGATATCATCTACTTAATAGAATTTCTTTAAAGCTCTTGTGGTTAAAATCATTCTTTCCAGAACAGTTGTGCAAATATGTAATATTAAACTTCATGACCTACTGTGACTCATTCAGGCCAGCAGTATGGCTAGCATACTGAAAGCAAGGAGAGCAGGTAGCACATATGTTCCCAGCGTCAGGCCCAGCATTATGCAATGAACTGTCCACAGGTCCTTGCCAAGTGGGTCAGGGTCTCCAGGGTCTCCAGAGTCTTGCCACAAAGAGAGCTATTCATGTTATTCTCAGACATTGTTCCCTGAAGAAGTCACAGGGCTCCTTCCAGTAGTCACAAACTGATACAATTCTCCTGGCTCCTGTCTATGGAGAACTTGCATTGACCAAGTGCATTGTGGGTGGTGTCACTTAGTCCTCAAGCAGTCCTGTAGGCACAACCATTTGCTACTATGGCTCTATTAGGCAAAGGTTATGTCTCCTTCCTGCCCAAGCCAGCTTTTACATAGATTGTACTCCTGAGCCATGGATATATTCAGTGACATAACATCTGCCTGGCAAGTATGATGCCTTGAGTTCAGTCCCTTGTATCAAAAGAAGAAAAAGAAAGAAAAGAAAGAGTGGATCCCTTCTTCTCACCTCCAGGTTTTCCTGAGTGGCTCCGAGGACTTTGGATTTGGAACCTCAGCTCAGCTCTTAGCAGAGGTGAGGTGTGTGTGACTCAATACCCAGTCTCCTGCCTCCCAGAACATAATCTGGAAAGTTCCCCAGATTTGCCTCCTGCCCAACCTCTTTCCCCAATACATGGGGGAATCACTCCCTTGCAAATCAGGGAATTCTTGAGTCTATCTCCACTCTTTTTGGCCGGGCAGGGAGGGGCGGGGGTGGGTGTTGGGATGAGAGTATGTCTTGCTATATAGCCCAGGCTGGCCTCCGAACTCACAATACCCCGGCCTCAGTCTCCTAAGTGCTGGGAATGTAGGCGTGAGCGCCACACCTGTCTCCATCTCCACCTTTGCTACATACAGTACAGAGCAGACCAAGCCCTCCATATCTAACTAGAGAATTTGGTCTGGGCTTGGGGTTTAACCCTATCTCTGACTTCAGGAGCAAAAACTGGATGGGAAATCCAGGGCCACCCCAGGGCATCAGAAGGCGTCAGCCACAGAGGAGCAACAGAAATCACAGGAGAAGTCAGAGCAGAAAGGAGACTCCCTAGGGAAGCTATTAGCAATTTAGTACGTGGGAATGTGGCTCCCACCTGCCAGAGAGATGCTCTGCTGATGGAAAATACAGCAGCTGGCTTGCCTCTTGGCAGCTCCCATGGGCTGCCTTTCAGTCCGGCTCCATCTGTGAGCCCTGGGAGGGAAGAGGAGCGCAAAGATAACCGTAAAATAATAACCACTTTCATCTGCAAAGTACTTTGGGCTCTACAGAGCACTAGCAGATTAGCGACTGCAACTTCTCTTGATACCATCCCTGACACTGAGGTCAGGGTTCCTTATTTCATCTTACAGCCAGAAGGACAGACATCTTCAGAACCTGGGTAAGATCCTGAGGGCATCCAACAATTGAGAGAAAGAATTAGGATTGGCAGCCACCATCCGGTGCTGATGGTAGGATTTGAGACTCGGGGAGTGGATATGATCAAGCTCATGGCATGCATGTGTGAAATTCTCAAGGAATTAGTGAAATTATTACATTCAAAACAAAACTGAGGCTCATTCCTTCTTTCTTGCTGTGCCGGGGATTGAATCCAGGGCTCTTAGCCTACCAAATACGCACTCCACCACCAAGTCACACTTTCAACCTCTAAGACTAATTCATTTTTCTTTAAATTTTTTGTTGTTGTTGTTATTTTTGTTTTTCGAGACAGGGTTTCTCTGTGGCTTTGGAGACTGTCCTGGAACTAGCTCTTGTAGACCAGGCTGATCTCAAACTCATGTACATCTGCCTGCCTCTGCCTCCCAAGTGCTGGGATGAAAGGCGTGCACCACCACTGACCGGCTTTTCTTTAAATTTTATTACTATTATTTTATGTTTATGGGTGTCTTACCTGCATATATTTCTTTGCACCACATTAGGCCTAAAGCCTAATGGAGGCCAGAAGAGGTCATCAGGTTCCCTGCAACCTGAGCTACAGACAATTGTGTTCCACTCACTATGTGGGTGCTGGGAATTGAACCCAGGTCCTCTGGGAGAATAGTCCGTGCTCTTAACCATTGAACCATCTCTTCAGCCCTGAGATTAATTCTTGACTACTCCCTTTTTCCCATCTTAAAAAATTGTTTTGTTTTTAAAGATTTATTTATTTATGTATACAGCGTTGTGGCTGCATGTATGGCTGCAGGCCACAAGAGGGCACCAGATCTCATTACAGATTGTTGTGAGCCACCATGTAGTTGCTGGGAATTGAACTCAGGACCTTTGGAAGAGCAGCCAGTGCTCTTAACCCCTGAGCCATCTCCAGCCCTTAATAAATTGTTTTAATTATAGTGTGTGTGTGTGTGTGTGTGTGTGTGTGTGTGTGTGTGTGTGTGTGTGTGTACATGTGTTTATGTATGGTGCATGTATTTGCCAGGTCAGAGGACAACTTGTGGGAGTTGGCTCTCTCCTTCCAACGTGGGTGACCTAGGGTTCAAACTCAGGCTTAGTGGCCTCTACCGGCCGAGCCATCTGACTGGGCCTGTTTCTGCCTCTCAACAACTGCCAACTCCTGTCTCCATAACCTTCATTGCTTGTGATACTGTTGACATGGCTGTTGTCCCTTGCAGCCTGTTAGGCAGTCACCTGACTAAAAGGGCCCCCATGGTTTTACTTCTTTCTTTCTTTCTTTTTAATATTTATTTATTTATTTATTTATTTATTATGTACCCAGTGTCCTGCCAGCATATATGCCTGCAGGCCAGAAGAGAGCTCCAGATCTCATTACAGATGGTTGTGAGCCACCATGTGGATGCTGGGAATTGAACTCAGGACCTCTGGAAGGGCAGTCAGTGCTCTTAACCTCTGAGCCATCTCTCCAGCTACCTCTTTCTACCTTTAATGTGTGATACTTTTCAAGAGGACGCCATGAACAGCCATCTACTCACCTCAGATAGGTAACCAAAGTCCTTAGGGAGAACCAGTGTGTTTCTTGGGGTTACTGGTAGGAATATGGGTGAAGGGTTACTGACAGGAGCATGGACAGCTCAGAAGCAGACGCATCACCCCAGCATGAGTGACGACTCAGAAAGGCAGATCGCTGGAACTCTGCATAATTACAGGCAAATCCCCAGGTCAGAGAGCGCCTCCCAGGCCGCTCTGCTTATCTGTTTCCCTCAGCAGTTCCTGCTTATAGAACCCTGCAGAAGGAGGAGACCTGTGTGCTCCTGAGTCGTTGGCACAGTTCAGTGTGGAGATGAGACCACTTGCAAGAGGCAGTTCCCTCCTCCGTCCCTCCTGTGGCTCTCAGGGACCAGACCCTGATCGTTATGCTTGGCAGCCAGCGCCTCTACAGGGAGCAAGCTTCCGGTTGTCGGCTCATTTGTTTGGTGCAGAGGTGACAGGGCTTTCCAGAAAAGGAACAGACTGGGAGTAGAGCCTGGGTCGCAGACCTGCCAGCCCTGTGACTCGTGGGGCCTCTAGGGATGGAAGCCTAGGTGCTGTGTGCACAAGGTAAGGAGCCCTGAGCTTGAGCACAGCAACCCAGGCTTCCATGTGTGGGGAGAAGAGGGTTCCCTAGATTACTCCATAGAAATGGTGTCCTATTGGAAGTCCCCCTAACAGCCTCCCGGGGCCTCAGGCAAACAGTCTGAGTGTGAAGGTAAACATGCTTTGAAAGCCTCCATCTGGCTCTGGCTTTTTGTTTTTGTTTGTTTTTTTTTTTCTTCTGCAGAAATCAATTCTTTCCCTTTCCAGGTCCTTTCTTTGTTGACCCTGTTGGCTTCCCGACCCTCTCTGCCACATTTGGAGACTCCTGCCTTCCCTGCTGGAATCCTGAGGGCGAGCCACTCCCCTCTTTCTTTCCTTCTGCCATCCGGAGCGTAGGATGTGGCTATCCTCCGAAGTCCACGCTCTATCGCACAAGGTACACAGAAAGTGAGGGCTGCTGACCTTGTCAGCCGGGTCGTCCCAAGACGCTCTTCTTTGCTTCTTCATCAGCCCCTCCCAACGGAGCATGCGCAGGGCCCTAGGCCAGAAGCAAACACTAGGGAGCTAGATGACACCCCAAGTTGACTTCCTGCCTTTGGTCGGTCTCTCCCAGTCCCTGCAAAGGGCCAGTCTGGCAGTGAGCTAGAGTGGTGTGCCACAATAACCACAGTACTAGGGACCCTGGGATTCGCATCCTGTCACCAGACACGGAATGGCAGCAGTGGAAGCAAACCAGCGCCACATTCCTTCGACCTACAGAAAAAGAGGCCGAGGTGCAGAGTGTTAGAGGGACATGGTATATGGGGAATTAGCAGAGTACAGAAGGCAAGTCCTCTAAGCCCAATAGCATTGTGCCTCACACGGGATGGGGTGACCGCAGACAATTGCCATCCTTACCAAAGCAGCAGGCAATCTTCGAAGTACATGGTCCTCACTCAGGGAGGAGAAATCCTGGACCCAGAGCTTCAAACTGCTTTTTGCTCTGCAGCAGCACACAAGAGTGAAAAGTTCTCAATAAACACAAGAATGTTCAAGTGTGTGTGTGTGTGTGTGTGTGTGTGTGTGTGTGAGAGAGAGAGAGAGAGAGAGAGAGAGAGAGAGAGAGAGAGAGAGAGAGAGAGAAGAGTCCAGCCCTTATATGCAATATGCATACAATAGTTGAACTGAGAGCTTCCATGGGGCTTGACCCCATGTCATGTGATCCCTACAAGGGCCGGATTAGGTCCCAGATCTCTAGTTCCATAGATCCTCTAGGCTAGGTATAAACCACTTTGTGAAATGTTGAGTACCCTGAGTCTCAGTTTCCTCACATGGGGAATGACAGCATTTGGACCCCAGCCCCTGAGATCCACCTACAAGGCCTTGGGAGGGGTTCTGAGTAGAAGTTGTGCGACGCTGACAGCCAGCATCAGTGGGAGAATTTTTCTGTTTTCCCTGTTTGCTTCCAAACAGCTCGCCCCCAGGTTTACTCGGAGAAAGGTGCCATGGCAACCACAGCGACTCCAGGGAGCTGAAACTGCCTGACTTGGCCATACTGACAAAGCATGTCACCCACAGCCTGCCCTCTTGTAAGAATGTCAGGATAGATCCCAGGCTGGTCCAGCGTCGAGAAGCAGACTGTCAGGGGATGTTGAGCAAATCACTTTCTCTGAGCCCCAAGGATACTCCCCACCCTCCTCACCCGGTACAGAAAATATGAACAAGAGAAAATATCCGATATTATGATTACTGGAATCCAAATTCTGAAGAATTAGATGCCCAACAAATAATGAGTTTAAAAATATTTTCTGGAGCGCTACAGTCTACAGTATGAGAGGTGCTTGCTGCTTAGGAAGGGTTTTTACTATCTTTGGGTGTGCAGAGCTCTATATGCATAGAGTAACTGGCCCTAACACTTCCTATAGAAAGAGTATATTGGACACTATGGGGAGCAGCAGTGAACCATACACAAATCTGTGTGACCTGGAAGACATAATAGTAGCAGTCAGATTAGGAGACCCATTGAGGAAATTGCTGGGACTTCAGAGACAGAGGCCAACCATAGATTGAGTCAAACAGTTGTGGGAAGGTTTGCCTGGGAAGAGCCAAGAGAGCAGGAAATTGATCCCTATGCCACAACTGTACACCCCCCCCACCGCCCACCCCCGTGCAGCCGCCTCTGGGAAGGCACACACTTCCGAGATTCCAGTTATTTATGGCTATTGTCAACTGGGACTCTGGCTACACAAACCAGAAATCCATCCAGCTAATTTAAACAGACAAAGGGAATGCGTTTATTGTAAGGGAGCAGGGATGTTCACGAATCCCAGCATGGATAGACCCCAAACCAATAAGAATGAGAAGAATGTCCAAGGCACAGGCTCTCTGCAACTCACCAGCCCACCCCCAATTCTACCCTACCGCACTCTTTCCATAGACCAGCCCCTCTGCACTGTAGACACAGTGGTGCATGATGGGTCTGGCCCACATCAGAGGCTTCTGGGTAAAGCATGATCAGTGGGCCCCATCAGTCATATGAAAGCTGCCAAGAGTAAAAGAAATCTGGCTCAGAACAACAGACCGACAGCTAGCCTGTGGCCTCAAACTTCTATATCAGCTCTTCTCTCAAGGTCTCCAGCCTTCTGGTCTACCTCACACATTTGGGTTTTAGCAGACTCCATGATCTCGTGGGCCGATTTCTTAAAAAGATTTGTTGTGTGTATGTGTGTGTGCCTGCATGGGTTTGTGTGCACCATGTGTGCAAGAGTCCGTGGAAGCCAGAAGAGGGAGTTAGATCCTCTAATAATAGAGTCACAGGGCCTGTGGGCTGTCATGTGGGCACTGGGAAGTGAACCGGGGTCCTCTGCAAGAACAGCGAGTGCTCTTGAGCCATCTTTCCAGGCCCCTGAGCAGTTCTGTTTCTCTGGGAAGCCATGCCTGATAGAACTTACTATGCACTCTATTTCCAAGATGGGGCATCAAGCAGGACAAACGTGGGCAATCCCACACTGAACAGACTAGCGATGAATGACTGCTGAGAGGTAACCCTTTCACTGACCTGAAGCCAGTGGGGAGGGACTGAGCAGAGAGGCCTTGACTTCAGTTTCCTCGTTCTTAAATGGAGAGAAAGAATATGAGCTCTGGTTGTCACAGAGAATGCACGGGATGAACCCACTTTTGTTTAAAACAAAGGGTAAGGGAGGACTGCAAATGTGGCTGTTGGTAGAACACTCACCTAGTAGGCATGAGGCCCAGGGTTCAATCCCCAGCACCAAATAAACTGGGTCTGGTGGCACACTCCTGTAATTCCAGAACTTGGGAGGTGGAGGCAAGAAGGGTCACAAGTTCAAGGTCATCCTTGCCTATATAGCAAGAATTGAGTCCTGTCTAGTCTACATAAGACCCTGTCTCAAAAAAAGAAAAGAAAAAGGTGTGCATGGAGGGGCAGGGAACTGAGTGGTAGAGCCCTCACTCAGCATCCCGGAGGTTATAGGTTCCATCCCTAGCACTGGCACAAACAAAACCCAAATAAATAAAGAGTTGCTAGTGAGCTGTAAGGATCTGGGACTTAATTTTTTTTGGTGGGGGGTTGAGACAGGACTTCTCTGTGGTTTTGGAGGCTGTCCTGGAACTAGCTCTTGTAGACCAGGCTAGTCTCAAACTCACAGAGATCTGCCTGTCTCTGCCTCCTGAGTGCTGGGATTAAAGGCATGTGCCACCACCACCCTGCTCAGTTATTATTTTTATTTGTGTATGTGTGTGCTTGAGTGTATGTGAACATGTGTGTGTGTGTGTGTGTGTGTGTGAGAGAGAGAGAGAGAGAAAGAGAGAGAGAGAGAGAGAGAGAGAGAGAGAGAGAGGAGAAAGAGCTGGGTCTTACGAATGTGACAAGTGACAAGATCTGCCTTCTTCACTTCACTGTCCTTTTTCCTGAGGTCTGTCAGGATGTTGTCTGGAAGCCAGACAATGCATCCCTGAAGAAACTGTGGCTGGCTGTGAACACAGACCCTCGGCTGGTGACCTGGTAAAGTTTGTGCTGCCAGGACTGAACTTGAGTTCAACCCCTGGGACTCACATGGTGGAAGGAGGGAACTGACTTCTGGAAGTTGTCCTCTGACCTCCACATGTGTGCCGTGGCCTGCCTGGCGGTTAGGGAATGTATGCACACATCTCTATCCTCCTCTATAATAAATGAAGGCAGATCTCTGTGAGTTCGAGACTAGCCTGGTCTACAAGAGCTAGTTCCAGGACAGCCTCCAAAGCCACAGAGAAACCCTGTCTCGAAACCTTCCCCCCCAAAAATAATAATAACTGGAAAAAGAAAAAATATATAAATAAGACGTAAAGGCAGGAGGACTACTTGGGGAGGAGGGGATGAGGGAGGAAGGGGGAAATGTGAGGAAAATACCATGATATGTTCTGGGAGCCCTGGACACCAACCCTAAGAGAATAAAATGTCAAACACCAATAAGCAACAAGCAGGCTCCTCCTGAATAAAGCAACTATGTGTGACTTGTTGGCTTGTTTGTTTGTTTGTGGTCTTTGAGACAGGGTTTCTCTGTGTAGGCTTGGCTGTCCTAGAACTCACTCCTTAGACCAGGCTGGCCTCGAACTCAGAGATCCACCTGCCTCTGTCTCCTTAGCACTGATTAACAGCTTGTGCCAACACTGCTTGGATGACTTGTTTATTTTTTATTTTTTTAATGTTTATTTATTATGTATACAATGTTCTGTCTGCATGTTTGTCTGCAGGCCAGAAGAGGGCACCAGGTCTCATAACAGATGGTTGTGAGCCATCATGGGGTTGCTGGGAACTGAACCCAGGACCTCTGGAAGAGCAGACAGTGCTCTTAACCTCTGAGTCATCTCTCCAGCCCGACTTGTTTATTTTTTATAATTTTGTGCAACTCTCTAAATCTTTTACAACAAGCAGGGGGAAATATCCAACAAAGTTCTTTTTCTCTTTTAAAGAAACAAATGCCTTAATCTTCACATGGCAGCACCCTGTAGGAGGCTGAGATGCAGGTCCCTGCTCACCAGAGCAGATGGCAGAGGGGCTGAGCAGAGGGCTGGGCTGCTGTCCTTCCTGCGTTTGGAAGTGTGACTCACTTCAGACTTCTCCCAAGGAGATGCACAGACTGCTCATCTCTCCCTTCTGTTTCTACAGTGAGAAAGAAACAGACTGCCCAGTCCTCCCTCCACAAAGCTAACTCCACCCTCAGGCTCAGCTGCCTGAGCCTGTTCTCAAGGCCAAGCAAGGTAACAAAACCATGGCTCCACTCCTGGCCTGGGCTCCTCTCACCCCCATCCTCCATTGGTTTTTGTTGACTCTGACTCCTCCGTTCACAGAGGACAGAGAAGCCTCCCTCCTAGAGACAACAGCCAGACTGTAGCAAGGTCCCGGCCACAGTCAGGTTCTTGAGGCTCCCCCCTCACTGTGCCCACAGATATTCTTTGCCCTCCCCCCCCCCAGAGCCTAAATTCCACCTCTCAGTGATCTTTCTTGCACTTGCTTTGCATAACCAGAGCACGGGTAGGTATGTGGTCCAGGAGAGGCAGTCTCCCTGCACAGGTAGCTGCTCACTGTAGAGGATGCTGACGAGTTCTCCTCCTCCTCCTCCTCCTCCTCCTCCTCCTCCTCCTCCTCCTCCTTTTTTCTTCCTCCTCCTCCTCTTGTCTTTTTCTTTTATTTATTTTTATTCATGTACACTGGTGTTTTGCCTGCATGCATGTCTGTGTAAAGGTGTCAGATCCCCTAGAACTGTAGTTACAATCAGTTGTGAGCTGCCAAGTAGGTGCTGGGAATTGAACCCGGGTCCTTTGGAAGAACAGTCAGTGCTCTTAACTGCTGAGCCATCCCTTCATCCTAAGGTGCTTCTTTTTAAAAGTCAACTATACATAAGACTTACCACTTCAGGCAGCTTTTAAAAATAGTACTCTTCCTGACTGCATTAGTCTGTTTTCTGTTGCCAATAATGCAGGAGCAGACTGGGTGAGTTTTAGCAAAAAGTTTTATTTTGCCTCACAGTTCTGAATGTGTGAGATTGAAAAGCTGCATTTGGTGGTGGCTTCTTGCTCACAGGCTGTGTTAATATCATCTTTACATCTGTGCTCGCTCTCCAGCTTGAGCACATGTGAGCACCAGGACAACCTCAGGTGTTGGTCGAAGACTGGGTCACTCGATGGTCCCCACTGACAGTGTGATGGCTCCTCATGCTGCTGCTTCAAGCTTCGCATAGGTTTTAGGGAATCCAACACCATCTCTCCTGCCTACTGCAGACTTTATAGGCAGTGAAAGGCATTATGTAAAAGGAGACAGAGAGAGAGAGAGAGAGAGAGAGAGAGAGAGAGAGAGAGAGAGAGAGTTCTGGTCGCTCCCCAAGGATTGTCAGGATCAATCACAGGCCCCACCCCCACAGCCATATATAATTCCACTCATCTCCCAAAGCCGCAGCTCTAAAGCCCACATTCATATTCGATTTCTACTCCCACACAATGGGGATTAATTTTCAACTCCTGAATCCTTGAGGGACACACTCAAACCATATCCAGACCCCAGCACATCCCTGCTACAGTGTGAACCAACTGGAAACATGAAGTCTAAGCAGGATTCGGAAGCCAAGGCTGGGGCCAGAAGGACCACTTACCAGGCAGATGGTTCTCAGTGACCCAGAGGTGACAAGCACTTCTCCCTGGTTCTTTCCAAGTTACTAATTTCTAAATTTAGCATCCACGGGTACTTATGTATAAGGGAGAAAGAAAAAAAAAAAAAAAACAGTGCAAGTCAGGTGTGGTACCCTGGCTTCAGGCACTGCCTGGCAGTCTGGGAGTGTATCCCTGGAAGATGGTACAGCCTGTGTTCACAGGATCTTTGGGAGCTACAGGCTGAGCTAGAATTCTCCTAGAGATGCAGGGCCCAAGGGGACAAAAGACTGGCTCAGCATCTTTGCTTTGTGGCTCCCCAGACTAGTGGTGTCATGTTGAGCACTGTGGTGTTTTGGGGGTCAGACACAGGGTCACAAAACCATCCTCTGTGAGCACCCCAGGCTCCTGCCTGCTCTGTAGATCCTCCATCCAGACCCAGAGGATCTCCAGCAGAGCCCTACACAAGGCTCAGGAGGAGATACCAAAGATAAGGCTGAAATCAGATGGTTTCCTCCAAGCTGGCCACTGAGGAATTTAAAGTCTGCCACAAGGTGAGAAGCAATGGGCTATCACTCAGTAGTAGGGGTACTTGCATTGCAAGCCAAAAAAAATTTTTTTTTGAATCAGCCAGTGAATACATAATACAACAGAATACAGACACACCACTGCACTGTAAACCAGCCAACAAAGGGGCTGAGTCAGGGCTGGTGCCTTAGAAGAGATGTGACTCCCACAGGGTTAATTAAAGACCCCTGGGTCATAGAGAGGGAACAGAACATTCCTGGCTGTACGTCCTTGTCAACCCTTCTCCTGTCTGGAACCTCCTCCTTCACATTTTAAAAACATTATTTAAAAAATTTAAGCGAGGAGGTGGTGGTCCATACATAGCTTTAATCCCAGCATTCGGGAGGCAGAGGCAGGCAGATCTCTGAGTTTGAGGCTAGCCTGGTCTACAGAGAGAGTTCCAAGACAGGTAGGACTGTTACACAGAGAAACTCTGTCTTGAAAAAAATAAATAAAATAAAATAAAAATGTTATGTGTATGGCTGTTTTGTATGTATGTATGTATGTATGTATGTATGTATGTATGTATGTATGTGCACCACATGTGTGCCTGGTGCCCAGGGAAGCCAGAAGGCATTGGAAGCCCTGGAACTGGAGTTACAGACAATTGTGAGCTGCCATGTGGGTGCTGGGAATTGAACCCGGGTCTTCTGGAAGAGCAGCCAGTGCTCTTAACCATGGAGCCACCCCTCCAGCTTCCTCCTTTACATCTAATATCCCTTCAGAGCTAAGCTTCAGTGTCAGGCTGAAGGACAGGCTCCCGGAGATGGGTCCCAGTGCTGAGTTCAGCTCTGAGGAAAGGCGACCATGGCTAGGAGCCATAAAGGAAGGGAAGTCACAAGCCACAGGTGACAGGGAGAGCTTGTCCTTTTGTTTTGTTTTGTTTTGTTTTGTTTTGTTTTGTTTTTCGAGACAGGGTTTCTCTGTGGCTTTGGAGGCTGTCCTGGAACTAGCTCTTGTAGACGAGGCTGGTCTCGAACTCACAGAGATCCGCTTGCCTCTGCCTTCCGAGTGCTGGGATTAAAGGCATGCGCCACCACCGCCTGGCGAGAGCTTGTCCTTGACACCTTGGTCTCATCCCCCTGGAATTCTGTTTTTTGTTATCCACACTTGCAAATGGACTGCAGCCAGATGACACTAACAGCTTCCTCTATGGATGACCCAGCCCCTAGAGTGCTTTCTTGTTCTCACTCTTCAGTTCCTCAGGAGCAGCTAACTCTGTTACAAAAACATCAGTTTCCAAGAAGGACATGGTGGCAGAGGCACACAACTATAATTCCACGACCAAGGAGGCTGAGGCAAGAGAATGTCAAGTTTGTGGCTAGCCTGTGCTACAGAGTTCCTGGCCAGTGCCTGGAGCTCTCACAGAAACATGTCATTACTGAATAGGGCCCAACCCTCCACCCTTCTGGCCTTCCAGAAGCATGGAGCCACCACCTACAGCACACGCTGCTCTACCTGCTGGGAGGAGGGGAGCGCTGGGCTACAACACTGTCCATAAGCTGCAAGAAAAACAGTGGGGGCAGGTGAGCCTGGGGTGACTGGAACCATGAGCAGAGGGGGGTGTGGTGGCCTGGAGCTCTTTCAGATCCTGCCCTTGGACGCCCTGACTAGCCACAAGATCACCCTGACTCTGGGCAACAGTAGGCTATCTGAGAGGAGTCTTGGCAATGTCCAGTATTTATGGTGCTTCAGAAACCAGAAACCTTGAACCAGACCAATGACTCATTGAAATGAATATTTGCATGTAAAACTGTTTGGGCAAATATATATATATATATATATATATATATATATATATATATATGTATGTATGTATGTATGTACACACACACACACACACACACACACACACACTGTGTGGCATATTGTAGTTTGCAATGCCTACAGTTTGACTAACGAATATACCATGGAGAGGTAGGAAAGATGGAGGGATGGAGTGGTGAGTCTGCAGTGGGGAACTAGAGACACAACAGTGACGAGTATTGAAACTGTCACGCATGGGGGAAATACGTCGCTGCCGAGTAGGGCTGGCAGGGTGGTACACAGCAGCCTAGAACTTGCCCCCAAACACGCTGCCCAGGCACACAATCATCTTAGCTCTGAGCAACAATAGGATGTCCAAGATGGAGAATGGTTCATTTTCTGGACTGGGATTCCTCTAAAGACCTCCAGGGTCCCCCAGAAGCCATGTTGGTATCTGTGGTCTGTGCTACAGCTGGAGGAAATGCTGGTTTCCGTGGTCCATGCTGTCACCCCAGGCTGTGTTGATGCCCATGCTGACATTAACACGGGGCCATGGTAATGTCCATGGCCTGTACTGGGGCTGAGGGCCATGATGGTGTCTATTGTCTACAGTGTGGCCAGAGGCCTTGTGGATGTCCTTGATCCATGTTACCACCAAGGGTCATGTGGATATCCACTAGAGACCATGGTAAAGTCTGTCATGGCCCTTGCTGCCACCTGAAGCCATGTGGATGTCCTTGGGCCCTGTTGCCGCAGGAGGCCATATTGATGTCTGTGACCTGTATTGCCACCAAGAACCATGATAGTATCTGTGGTCCATGCTGCAACTGGAGGCCATGTGGATGTCTATAGCCAATGCTGCTGTGTAAGGGGAAAAGCTGATCACGCCCACTTGGGCCCACTTGCCCACTTGGGCACAGGTGACGCTGACCACACATAATTGGGTGTGGTCAGAGTGACTTAGCAAGGCTTTAAATACCAGGGACACACACGTACACACACACACACACACACACACACACACACACACACACACACGGCTCTTTTCCCTCTCCCGCCTGGCTGTACAGGACTGGTTCCGTCGTGTGAGTACTTCCTAATAAACCATCCATTTTTCAAACTAGTTCTGACTCCATTGCAATCCGCATGAATTGCGTTCCACTTTACTGCCACCAGAAACCACGTGGAAGTTCACGGTCCATGCTGCCACTGGCTGTGAAGAGCAAGGAGGCTTCCTTTGCAGTGGTATTGATGATTGCAGACTCACAGTCGAGAATGTGAGACCTGGAAGTCTCCTTTAACAACCTCTCTCACCCCTCAGAAAAGAAACAATCTAGACAGGAAGCCATTTAAGAAGAGAACTCTTTTTTATTTTATTTTTTATATATTTGAATTACAAACAAGATTGATTTACATGACGATCCCAGTTCCCTTCTCCCTCCCTTCCTCCTCTACCACCCCCCAACTAAAACCCTACCTGTCATATGTCCTTTCTTCTAATCTACACCTGACTCAAAATTTCTGCTTCCTTGTAACCTCTGCATCCTTCCTTTTCTTCTCTTCTCACTCTCGTATCTCCCTCCCCCCTCTTCCCATGTTCTCAATTTCCTCAGGGGATGGTGACCCTTTCCCCTTCTCCAGGGGACAAAGTTTGTCTCTTTTAGGGTCCTCCTTGTTTACTAGTATCTCTGGCAGTGTGGATTGTAGGCTGGTAATCCCTTACTCTATGTCTAAAAACCACATATGAGTGAGTACATGTCATGTTTGTCTTTTTGTGATTGGGTTACCTCGCTCAGAATGGTTTCTTCGAGTTCCATCCATTTTCCTGCAAATTTCAAGAGTCCATTGTTTTTTTCTGCTGAGTAGTACTCCATTGTGTAAATGTACCACATTTTCTCTATCCATTCTTCAGCTGAGGGGCAGTTAGGCTGCGTCCAGTTTCTGGCTATTAAAGATAGTACTGCTATGAACATCGTTGAACAGATGTCTTTGTTGTATGAATGTGCTTCTTTGGGGTATATGCCTAGGAGTGGAATTGCTGGATCTTGTGGTAGACTCATCCCCATTTTCTTGAGGAATCGCCAAACTGATTTTCAAAATGGCTGTACAAGTTGGCACTCCCACCAGCAATGGAGGAGTGTTCCTCTTTCTCCACATCCTCTCCAGCATAAACTGTCATTGGTGTTTTTGATTTTGGCCATTCTGACAGGAGTAAGATGGTATCTCAGAGTTGTTTTGATTTGCATTTCCCTGATGGCTAAGGATGTTGAACACTTTCTTATGTGTCTTTCAGCCATTTTAGATTCCTCTATTGAGAATTGTCTATTTAGTTCTGTACCCCACTTTTTAAGTGGATTGTTTGGTGTTTTGGAGAATAGCTTCTTGAGTTCTTTGTATATTTTGGAGATCAGCCCTCTGTCAGATGTGGGGTTGGTGAATATCTTTTCCCAGTCTGTGGGCTGTCGTTTTGTCTTGCTGACTGTGTCCTTTGTCTTACAGAAGCTTCTCAGTTTCAGGAGGTCCCATTTATTAATTGTTGATCTCAGTGTCTGTTACTGGTGTTATGTTCAGGAAGTGATCTGTACCGATTAATTTAAGTGGGTATTAATTAAATTAAGTGGGTATTTCCCACTTTATTTTCTAATAGGTTCAGTGTGGCTGGGTTTATGTTGAGTTCTTTGATCCATTTTGACTTAAGTTGTGTGCAGGGCGAAAGGCTTGGGTCTAACTGCAGTCTTCTACATGTTTGCATCCAGTTATACCAACACCATTTGTTGAAGATGTTCTCTTTGTTCCAGCGTATATATTTGGATTGTTTGTCAAAAATCAGGTGTTCGTAGGTGTGTGGGTTAATATCAGGGTTTTCAACTCTATTCCATTGGTCTATCTGTCTATTTTTGTGCCAATACCAAGCTGTTTTTAGGTCTATAGCTCTGTAATAGAGCTTGAAGTCAATGATGGTGATGCCTCCAGAAGTTCCTCTATTGTACAGGGTTATTTTGGCTATCCTGGGTCTTTTGTTTCTCTATATAAAGTTGAGAATTGTTCTTTCAAGGTCAGTGAAGAATTGTGTTGGGATTTTGATGGGGATTGCATTGAATCTGTAGATTGCTTTTGGCAAGATTGCCATTTTTACTATGTTGATCCTGCCTATCCAAGAACATGGGAGATCTTTCCATTTTTTGGTATCTTCTTTAATTTCTTTCTTTAGAGACTCAAAATTCTTACGATACAGGTCTTTCACTTTTTTGGTTAATGTTACTCTAAGGTATTTTATGTTGTTTGTGGCAATTGTAAAGGGTGATGCTTCTCTGATTTCTTTCTCCACCAATGTGTCATCTGTATATAGTAGGGCTACAGATTTTTTTGAGTTAATCTTGTATCCTGCCACTTTGCTGAAGGTGTTTATCAGCTGTAGGAGTTCCCTGGTAGAGTTTTTCGGGTCACTTATGTAGACTATCATATCATCTGCAAATAGTGAGAGTTTGACTTCTTCCTTTCCAATTTGTATTCCCTTGATCTCCTTTTGTTGTCTTATTGCTCTAGCTAGAACTTCAAGGACAATATTGAAGAGGTATGGAGAGAGTGGACAGCCTTGTCTTGTTCCTGATTTTAGAGGAATTGCATTGAGTTTCTCTCCATTTAATTTGATGTTGGCTGTCGGCTTGCTGTATATTGCTTTTATTATGTTGAGGTATGTTCCTGATTTCTCCAGGACCTTTATCATGAAGGGGTGTTGGATTTTGTCAAAGGCTTTTTCAGCATCCAGTGAGATGATCATATGATTTTTTTTTCCTCAGTCTGTTTATATGGTGGATTACATTGATGGATTTTCGTATGTTGAACCATCTTTGCATCCCTGGGATGAAGCCTACTTGATCGGGATGGATGATTTCTCTGCTGTGTTCTTGGATTCGACTTGCCAATATTTTATTGAGAATTTTTGCATCAATGTTCATGAGGAATATTGGTCTGTAGTTCTCTTTCTTAGTTGTGTCTTTGTGTGACTTGGGTATCAAGGTTATTGAAGCCTCATAAAGAGTTTGGTAATGACCCTTCTGCTTCTATTGTGTGGAATACTTTGAGGAGAATTGGTATTAGCTGTACTTTAAATTTCTGGTAGAATTCTGCACTGAAGCCATCTGGCCCTGGGCTTTTTTGGTTGGGAGACTTCTAATGACTGCTTCAATTTCATTAGAGGTTATAGATCTATTTAAGTTGCTAATCTGTTCTTGATTTAATTTTGGTAAATGAAATCTGTCCAGAAAATTGTCCATTTCCTTTAGATTTTCAAATTTTGAGGAATATAGGTTTTCAAAGTATGACCTGATGATTCTCTGGATTTCCTCTGTGTCTGTTGTTATGACCCCCTTTTCATTCCTGATTTTATTAATTTGCATGTTCACTCTTTGTTGTTTGGTAAGCTTGGATAAAGGTTTGTCTATCTTGCTGATTTTCTCAAAGAACAAACTTTTTGTTATATTGATTCTTTGTATTATTCTCCTAGTTTCCATTTTATTGATTTCAGCCCTCAATTTGATTATTTCCTGGCATCTGCTCCTCTGGGGTGTATTGGCTTCTTTGTTTTCTAAAGCTTTCAGTTGTGCTGTTAATTCTCTATGTGATTATTCTCCTGTTTCTTCATGTGGGCATTTAGCGCTATGAACTTTCCTCTTAGCACTGCTTTCAAAGTATCCCATAGGTTTGGACATGTTGTGTCTGCATTCTCATTGAATTCTAGGAAATCTTTCATTTCTTTTTTTATTTCTTCCTGGACCCATGAATTGTGCAATTGGGTGTTACTTAATTTCCATGAGTTTGTAGGTTTTCTGTAGTTTGTGTTGTTGTTGAATTCTAATTTTAAAGCATGGTGGTCTGATAAAACCCAAGGGGTTATTTCAATTTTTTTGTACCTGTTGAGGTTTGCTATGTTGCCAAGTATGTGGTCTATTTTAGAGAAGGTTCCATGTGGTGCTGAAAAAAAGGTAAATTGTTTTGTATTTGGGTGGAATGTTCTATAGATATCTGTTAAGTCCAATTGTGCCATAATTTCTATTAGTTCTTTTGTTTCTTTGTTAAGTTTCTGTCTGGTGTTCCTGTCCAGTGGTGAGAGTGGGGTGTTGAAATCTCCCACTAGGTGTGTGCAGTTTTATGTGTGATTTGAGTTTTAGTAATGTTTCTTTTACAAACGTGGATGCCTTTGTATTGGGGGCATAAATGTTCAGAATTGAGACTTCATCCTGATGGATTTCTCCTGTGATGAGTAGGAAATGACCTTCTTCATCTCTTTTGACTGATTTTATTTTAAAGTCCAATTTATTGGATATTAGGATTGCTACCCCCGCTTGTTTCTTGGGTCCATTTGATTGGAAGATCTTTCCCCAACCTTTAATTCTTAGGTACCATCTGTCTTTGAGGTTGAGGTGTGTTTCTTGTATGCAGCAGAAGGAAGGATTCTGTCTTCTTATCCATTCTGTTGATCTGTGTCTATTTATAGGGGAGTTAAGACCATTAATGTTGATGGATATTAATGACCATTGATTATTGTTCATTCTTGTTTGTTTTCTGGTGATGGTGGCGAGATTATGTGTGGGATTTTGTCCCTTTTTCCTTTTGGCTGTTGGTAAATTGGGATTATCTATTGCCCATGTTTTTCTGGTTGTAGTTAACTTCCTTGGGTTGCAGTTTTCCTTCCAGTACTTTCTGTAGGGCTGGATTGGTGATATGTATTGTTTGAATCTGGTTTTGTCATGGAATATCTTGTTTTTTCTATCTATAATGATTGAAAGCTTTGCTGGGTATAGTAGTCTGGGCTGGCATCCATGGTCTCTTAGTGTAGGTAGAATATCTATCCATGACCTTCTGGCTTTCAAAGTTTCCATGGAAAAGTCAGATGTGATTCTGATAGGTTTGTCTTTATAGGTTACTTGGCCTTTTTCCTTTGCTGCTCTTAATATTTTCTCTTTGTTGTGTATGCTTGGTGTTTTGATTATTTTGTGGCAAGGAGAGCTTTTTTTTGGTTCAGTCTATTTGGTGTTCTGTAGGCTTCTTGTATTTTCATTGGCATGTCTTTCTTTAGATTGGGAAAGTTTTCTTCTATGATTTTGTTGAATATGTTTTCTGTGCCTTTGAGTTGAATTTCTTCACCTTCTTCTATACCTATTAGTCTTAGGTTTGGTCTTTTCACGGTATCCCATATTTCCTGGATATTTTGCGATAGGGATTTGTTGGACTTAAGATTTTCTTTGGTTGATGAATCTATTTCTGCTAGTGTGTCTTCAATTCCTGAGATTCTCTCTTCCATCTCTTGTATTCTGTTGGTTATGCTTGCATCTGTAGTTCCTGATCATTTACCCAGCTTTTCTATTTCCAGCATTCCCTCAGATTGTGCTTTCTTTATTGTCTCTATTTCAGTTTTTAGGTCTTGAACTGTTTCCTTGAGAGACTTATTGATATCTTGTATTTTTTGGTTTGTTTTTTCTTCCATTTCTTTAAGGGATTTTCTCATGTCCTCTTTGAGGTCCTCTATCATTTCCATGAAGACGCTTTTAAGGTCATTCTCTTCTGGTTCATCTGCATCTAATGTTCAGGTCTTGCTGGTGTATGGTTCCTAGTCTCCAGTGGTGTTATATTGGGTTTTCTGTTGTTCCATATGCTTTTACCTTGTCCTCTTCTCATCGTTTCTTCTGGTGGGTGTAGCAAGAGTTTCTTGCTCTCCTGGTGGGTGTGGGACCAAGGTTCCCTTCTGGTTGTTGCAAACAGATCCAATACTCTGATGTGGGTCCTCTTCTTGTGGAGGTGTCACTGTTACCCAGGCGTCAGCAGTGTTCGGGCGTGCTAGGTCCCGCTGGGCCGGCAGTTGGAAGCAGAGCTGTCACTGGACCTCGGTGTGTTGGATCCCGCCCCGAACTCGTTCCAGCATGGGTCGCTTGTGTCGGATGACTCAAGAAGAGAACTCTTAAAAGATGCAATAGGGATCCTGAAGTGAAGCTCTTCATGGTTGATGGCTTCTGGTGGAAAGAGGGTATTTTTCTCTAAGGGCCTGGACACTGGGAGTCTGACCATGTTCCAGTGAGTATATGAGAAACACAAATTGGACTTGGTATTTTTTTTTTTTCTTTTGGAGGAGGTCACAAGGGAAGTGGATGGACCTGGGAAGACTCAGAAGTGAATCTGGATGCATTATGTGAAACTCCCAAATAATCAATAAAAATATTACGATGGGAAAGAATTAGTTTAGGGGCTGGAGAACTGGCTCAGAGGTTAAGAACATGCAATGTGCTGGGTGGTGGTTGAAGGGCGGATTAAGGCAGTTCACAAATGCCTGAAAAAAAGAACAGCATATGTTTATTTAGGGAGCACTCCCACGCTGTACATTTAAAGCACCACTATGGTTTTCTGCCCTCAGAGACACAGGATGCTGGATGCAGGATGGTCAGATCTCAGCCCATCACCCCAAGAGAGAGTGTACTTGACGTCCTTCCCCCTACTTCCTTGTAAGGGAACACATCCAAACACCGATGCCACACCCTAAGACTCTCAAACTATTGGTAGAAACCAATTCCCACTACAGAGGCAGGTGGATCTCTGTGAGGTCAAGGCCAGCCTGGTCTAGAGTCTAGAGTGAGTTCCAGGACAGCCAAGGATACACAGAGAAACTCTGTCTCAGGGAAAAAAAAAAAAAAAGAGCACAGGGGAAAAAAAAAAAAAAAAAGAGCACAAGTGCAGAACTTTGAGCACCGGGGCTGGATTCCAGCGCCCATGAAACATGCTAGGCACCCTGAGTGCACCTATGACTCCAGCCCAGCGGAGTAGAAACCAAAGGATGGATGGGGCTTGCTGGCTTCCGGACTGGGAGAGAAAACTTGAGCCCCGGGTTCAGGGAAACCCCTGCCTCCCAGGAACAGGCAGTGGTAGAAGAGAACACCTGGCACCCTCTCCTGGACTCTGTGTAAGTCCAAATACAAACAAACACACATGCACAGATACTCCCATAGGCAATCAGACAGACACAGTCTCAAGGGCTAGACTGAGGATTCAATGGCTGCTCTTCCACAGGGCCTGGATTCAATTCCCAGCACTCACATGACAGCTTACAGCTGTCTGTAACTGTGGTCCCATGAGATCTGATGCCTTCTTCAGTGGCATGTATGTACATGCAGACAAAACACCATATGTGTAAACAAATAAATCTTTTTTTAAAAAAAATGTCTTGAGCATGCTCAAACTTAACTGTCAAATGGGTAATTTGGGGGTGGGAGCAGGCCTCTCAGTGTAGAGCACTTGCTTAGCACACACAAGGCCCTAGGTTTCATCCCTAGTATCAGAGGAAATAAAATTAAGGATGGAGAGGTGGGTCAGTGGTTAAGAGCATTGGCTGCTCTTCCAGAGGACTCAGGTTCAATTCCCAGCATCTATATTATGGGATGGACAACCTCTTCTGGCCTCTGAAGGCTCCTGCATGCACAGAAAATGTACATATAAAATTCAATAATAAAAATAAATCTTTAAAAAATAAAGTAAAATAGGCAAGTTGCAGAAACAAACACCCTAGAGTATGGGGGCTTAGAGAAGCCCGTTTTTCGGAACAATTCTGGATTCCTCTTTGACTTTGTGATCTCTATGACAAGCTCCACTCTCAGTCTAAGTTTGTTAGTGGAATCTTTCATGCTGCAGTTGGATGCTGGTGGATGCCTTGTTTCCCTCCGACAATGCTACCCCGTGAGGTACTGTGAACACAGCTGCTCAGAGCTGCATAGCTCAGCAGAAGAGTGACTTACCATCCCCTGTTGGTGTCGCCTCCCATCATCCAGCCGCCTCCCACAGAAAAGATCCAGCAAAACAGCCTGCAATCACATTAGCTGAAGGGGATGAAGGGCCAGAGAGCCAGCAGTAAAGCCCCAAAATAGAACACTCATGTTACACTTCATAATCACCTGGCTCGTGCAATTATGTGATCCCAAAGTTGTCAGCTTTTTTCTTGCATTGTAAACAGACAGCAAACACTCTCCAAAGCTATTTACTGATAATTCCTGACTCCATTACTGGACGTTTAAATGCTGTCTTTAGCTCCTTTGTATCCAATTCTCCCTGCAGTTCCTTTGCCCACTATGGGTCTGTCCTGTTGTTTTTGAACTAGAAGAAATCTTCCCTTTCTAGGAACTTCTCTAGCATTTTTTTTCTGACATAATTTCCAAACAGTAAACTACATACATATTGGACAAACTTTATTTTCTGCCAAATGGCAGGGATTGAACCTGTAGCCTGAAGCATGTGGTAAATACATTTCTCACACTTTGCAAATGCCCCGGCATCCGCTCTCAGATCAAGACCCCAGAAAATTCCCTCTGCCTCACCCCCCACTCAGTGTCTGGCTGGAACCACCCTTCTCCCCTCAGTCTCCATGCATGGTTTTTGTCAGTTCTAGAACGTCATAAGAAATGAAGTGTGCAGTGTCCCAGTGGTCAAGGACTGGTACAGGATTGCTGATGTGGTGGCCAGCTTAGATCACTGGGGCCCACTAACCCAAGTTCAGTGAGATACCACGCCTTGGTGAAATAAGATGGAAATCAATGGAGCAGGACACCCACTGTGCACATCACGAAAGCACACACACACACAGGTGCACTAAGGCACACATAGAATAAATTCTACACAGCAGGATTTTTTCTCCACTTTTTTTGGGGGGGAGGGGTTCAAGGCAGGGTTTCTCTGTGAAACAGTCCTGGCTGTCCTGGAACTCACTCTGTAGACCAGACTGGCCTCAAACTCACAGAGATCTGCCTGCCTCTGCCTCCTACATTCTGGGATTAAAGGTGTGCTCCACCACTGCCTGGCTTTTTCTCCACTTTTATCTGCCACCGAATTCAGGCTAAAACAGGCACTCCTGCCAATTCCTCCAGTTTCTCATGAGTCTGCACCCTCTACCTAGTATATCCCCCAACCAGATAAAATCCCCAGTTTCCAGGCCCCCTTTAACCACTATGTTGTATGTCCCCAGCCCTTTTCTAAGTCCAGTTCAAAGGTCAGCTCTGTATACCTTTGCCAAATGCCAAGAGGAAGCTGCCTTTCTCCAGCTCTTCCAGAGAGCTGATCTCCCTCTGGGGTTGCAGTCTTCCTGGCCAACCCGGGTCTCAAAAGCCACTGAATAGGGGCACTGAGGAGAGGATTTGATGGTTGAAATACTTGTCCGTTGAGCCTTGACTACCTTCCTTCCATCCCATGGTGGAAGAGAGAACCTGCCCAAAAATGCATGTCTGAACTCACGAGTTCAGAGCACATACACAACAATGATGTCAATAAATATAATAAAAATGGCCGGACAGTGGTGTTGCATGCCTTCATCTGAGCACTCGAGGCAGAGGCAGGAGGATCTCTGTGAATTTGAGGACAAGCCTGATCTACAGAGTGAGTTCCAGGACAGCCAAAGATACACAGAGAAAACCTGTCTCTAAAAACAAACAAGCAAAATAATGATGATGATGATAACAACAACAACAACAATAATAATGAAATAAATGTGTATAAAAAAAAAAAAAAAAAGCTACTGCACTTCAGACTGCAAAGCCTGGGCTGAGAGGCCGGGTCAGAAATGCTACCTTAGTGTGGGTCAGAAATGCTACCTTAGTGTCACCTACTGGCTTTCTGGAGTATGACAGTTCTCGGTTTCTGGGTGATTTCAGGAAACTCAAATCTTTTCATTTTCTTTCTTTTCTTGTGTGTGTGTGTGTGTGTGTGTGCATGTGTGTGGAGGTCAGAGGTCATTCTTGATATCGCTCCTCAGGAGCTGTCCAGCATTTTTTGTTAGTTTTTTTTTTGTCTTCTTAAGTTTATTACATTAATATTGTGTATGTGAGAGAGAGAGAAATAGAAAGACAGACAGACAGACAGACAGAGATATGAGGTGGCTCACATGCGACAGCACACATGTGGAGGTCAGAGACAACCTCTGTGGAGTAAGTTCCTTCTTTCCACTTTTTTTGTGAATTCAGTGAATTAAACCCTGGTCATCAGGTTGCAATGTCAGGCTGCAAGCACATTTAGCCAAACTGCTGGGCCCCCTTTGATTTGTGAGACAGTCTCTTACTGGGGCCTGGGGCTCACCAATTTGGCTAGACTGGTCAGCAAGGTCAAGGGAGCCACCTGCCTTTGCTTCTCCAACACTGAGTTACAAACACATGCCACCACGCCTGGTCTTTCACACGGGTGCTGAAATTCCAGCTCAAAGCCTCATGCCTGCACAGTATGACCACTAATGCCAATTGTTGACTTGTTGAGATTAGCATCAATTCAGCTACAGACCTTTGGGTGCGCCGATGGGGGGACTTCATTAATTAGGGTAGTTGAGGTGAGAACCCGCACTCTGTGGATGACACCATTCCATGAGCTGGGAGCCAGGACTACCTAAAAAGGAGAAGGGGAATGAACACAAGCGCTTGTCACACTCTGCCTTCTGCCTGTGCATGCGCTGTAACCAGACAGCTGCCTCAAGTTCCCACCACCCGGATCTCCCCAAGATGGACGGTACCCTGGGGCTGTGAAGCACAACAAGCCCTTCCTCACACTGTTTCTGTGAGGCATTTCAGCCCGGCGGGGGGGGGGGGGGGCGGGTAAGACTTTCACTAATAGAGCTACCCTGCAGTCCTTTTTATGGCTTTTTGAAACAAAGTTTCTCTCATGTTGCCCAGATCAGCCTTGAAAGAGACACACAAAGATATTTTTGAACTCTGACCCTCAGGCCTCCACAAGTCCTGGTAGAGAGTGGGAAAGGGGGCATATCTTCTGTGGCTTTGGGGCCTGTCTTGGAACTTTGTAAACCAGGCTGGCCTGGAACTCACAGAGATTTGCCTGTCTCTGCTTCCCAAGTGCTGGGATTAAAGGTGTGGGCCACCACTGCCTGGCTAAGGGGGCAAATCTTAACGCTTTGCGGCCACCATTTAAAGTTTGGTCCTTACTGAGATGGGAGCCAGGAGAAGGTGTGAACTGAGGGACATCCTCTAATGTCCGAATTCAAAGGACTCTTCTGCGGCTGTGTGGAGGGAGGGGGACTACGGCAAGCAAAGAGCTGTGGACACTAGATGTCGGATGTCCTTCTGTGCGCTCTGAATATGTGTTGCTTTTATTGGTTAACGGTTAAAGCTGATTTGGCCAATGGCCAGGCAGAACAGAGCCAGGTGGAAAATCCAAACAGAAATACGGAGAGAAAGAAGGCAGAGTCAGGGAGATGTCGTGTAGCCACTGGGAAATCAAGATATGAGGTAACATGCCCAGCCTTGTGATGAAATATAGACTAATAGAAATGGGTTGATTTAATTGTGAGAGCTAGTCAGTAATATGCCCGAGCCATTGGCCAAACAATTATAATTAATATTAAGCATCTGAGTGTTTATTAGGGAACTGGCCGGTGGGAGGAAAAACCTCCATTTTCATACACTAGGTGAAAGGCTACTGAAATCCCCTAGGAGAGAGAACACAGAGACTAGGTGTGCAATTTCAAAATCAGCCCTTTCAGAGCTCAAAGCAGTTTCCCATTGAAATCCTGAAAATGTGTCTATTGTATGGTGTACATATTTTAATTTCCCAAATTCTGCAAAATGAAACACAGACATTTGACAAATTTCATTTCTATGTGTACCTTTAGGGTTACTTCCTGCTGGTAAAGGAGTTTGGTTATAGAAAAAGCAAGTAGGACTTTTTTAATGATTTCCTTAGTTTGTTGCCAAATGATGGGAAAACCCTTTTTTAACCCTTTGCTACATGGTGTTTTGTATGAAATTCTGAGGATTCCAGCACACTACCTACTAATAATTGATCAATTTCATCATTACCTTGTCTAGAGGACCTGGCAAAACCCATATGGGATCTGATGTGTTAATATATCCGGGACAATTCCTATTCCTGATTATTTCTTGTAATTGTATAAATAATGAAGTTAATTCTATATCATCAGGAATAAATTCAGCAGTTTCAATGTGTAAGGTAATTCTCTGTCTGCATATTGAGAGTTGATAACTATAATGAGAGGTTTTGTATAATCCATAGGTACCTTGAGAATGGCATACAATTCTGCCTTTTGCATAGAGTTATAAGGGCTTTGAACCACTTTACTTATATTTCCTGATTTATATCCTGCCTTACCTGATTTGTTTGCATCAGTGTCGAACACAGGGACTCCAGAGATTGGTGTTTTCCTTACAATATGTAGAAGGATCCAAATGTGGTTTTTTTATGAATTTTATTCTCTCACTTTTGGGATAATTGTTGCTATTCTTTCCCAAAAAATTACTGTAAGCTTTTTGCTAATGTTCATTATCTTTCCATAAAAGAGGAAATTAACTAATGAGGATTAGTTAAAGGTACTATAATTCCTACTATAGTTTCTGTCAGTTGACAAAGTCTTAATTTTCCTTTTAAAATCAAATCAGAAATCTTTTCTACATATGTTTTAAATTTTTTTGTTTGTTTTTTGTTTTGTTTTGTTTTGTTTCTCGAGACAGGGTTTCTCTGTGGTTTTGGAGCCTATCCTGGAACTAGCTCTTGTAGACCAGGCTGGTCTCGAACTCACTGAGATCTGCCTGCCTCTGCCTCCTGAGGGCTGGAATTAAAGGCGTGTGCCACCACCGCCTGGCTGTTTTAAATTTTTTATTCTGTTTATGTGGTTAAAAGAAATATTCATTCCAATATGATATCTCCCCTCTGCATCAAAGCCCTTGAAGGGTTTTCCCTAGGTGGTGACATAGCCAGAATGCAGTTGAGCTGAAGGGTTTTCCCTAGGTGGTGACATAACCAGAACGCAGTTGAGCTGAAGGGTTTTCCCTAGGTGGTAACATAACCAGAATGCAGTTGAGCTTTGGATCCACATGATCCTCGTGTGCTTCTTGTATTTTCTTTTCTTCCCACTCCAAGCCCTTTTCAGCTTCAGCTGATAATATTCTTGGACATTTTAAGCCCTTGTCCCCTTTCATGGTCTTTTGTTTTGGTTTTGGTTTTTTGTTGTTGTTATTGTTGAGTTTTTTGGGGGGAGGTTGTTTGTTTGGTTTTTGGTTTTTCGAGACAGGGTTTCTCTGTGGCTTTGGAGGCTGTCCTGGAACTAGCTCTTGTGGCCCAGGCTGGTCTGGAACTCACAGAGATCCACCTGCCTCTGAATCCCTTGCTAGGATTAAAGGTGTGTGCCACCAATGCCCAGTTCCCTTTTAGGGTCCTTTTCAAATGTTTTATATCATGTCCTTCTACTCCAATAGTGGTCTGTAGCTGGGAAATCTCTCCTAACGATTTTTGAAGATCATTAAGGGTCTGATATTGATCTCTCTGATCTGTACTTTCTGTCGACCTATTTTATATTCTAAATAATTAATAGACACTCCTCTGTATTTTGGGGGGAGTAATTTGTAATCCCCAGTGAGGTAAAACTTTCTTTACTTCCTTGAACATTTTTTCTAAAGTCTCTGCTTTAGAATCAACCAATAAAATATCATCCATATAATGGTAAATTATATATTGTGTAAATTGTATATGAATTATTTCCAGTGGTTTTTGAACAAAATATTGGCACAGGGTGGGGCTATTTAACAGTCCCTGTGGGAGGACCTTCCACTGATATCTCTTTACTGGCTGAGAATTATTGCAAGTAGGCACCATGAAAGCAAATTTTTCCCTCTTTTTCTTTTAACAGTATAGTGAAGAAACAGTCTTTTAAATCAATAACTATAATAAGCCATTCCTTAGGTATCAAAGAAAGCAAGGTCATCCCAGGCTGTAGAGAGCCCATTGGCTGAATTACTTCATTGATGGCTCTCAGATCTCTAAGCATTCTCCATTTTTTAGATTTCTTTTTAATAACAAATACAGGAGAATTACAAGGGCTGGTAGATTCTTCAATATGTCCAGCAGTTAGCTGTTCCTGCTCTAGAGCCTCTAGCTTCTCAGAAGTGATAGGCCATTGCCCCACCCAGACAGGTTCATCAGTTAGCTACTTTAAGGGTAGGGCTTGTTACATTCTGTCTTTGTATAGCCTGGATTGTTGCTGCCTGTTTTATATAGTGCTTTATAATTTTTTTCCACAAAGGAGTTTGTGTATGGTTCATTTCTGATACTGGAGGAATGTTAATCTGAGTATTCAATTGCTGCAACAGATCATGACCCCATAGATTTATTTCTATATAAGCCATATATAGCCTCCGCCTTCTTCTTTGTCCTTCTGGCTCTATACATACAACCCATCAAATGCTTTGTTTTACCTGAGATAGGGTTCCAATTCCTAAGAATTGAACATCTACCTCCTGAAAAGGCCAACTTGGATGTCAAGATTCTGGAGTTATAAGGGTAACATCTGCACCTGTGTCCAGTAAATCTTTCAAGTATAATGTTATTTATCCATACTCTTAGTTTTCATCTTTGGTCATTTATAGAAGTCTGCCAAAACATATACTTTGTTTCCTCCTTGAATTTTTTATTCATCCTCCAAAGTTATTCTATCACCCAGAGCAGAGTGATTTTTTACAATAGTCACTGGATTTCCTAATTGTTCTGGGAAGGATTGTCTTCCACAGTGACTGGACAGCATTCAACATGAGGGCCTTCGAGAGCTCCCCACCCCCCACCAAAAAAAGAAGTTTCCTGAAGGTAAAGGTTGACTTGTTTGTCTCTTGCTGATCTACATTCACTGGCCCAATGTCAGCCTTTGTCACATCTTCTACATAATGCTGAAGGTTGGGTTATTCTCAGAAGCATTATTTCTAGGAATGCATCGTCTACAATTTCTTCTCTACTACAATTAAAACATTTGGTATTTTGAGATGGGCATTGGTGGCGCACGCCTTTAATCCCAGCACTCGGGAGGCAGAGGCAGGTGGATCTCTATGAGTTTGAGGCCAGCCTGGTCTCCAGAGCAAGTACCAGGATAGGCTCCAAAGCTACACAGAGAAACCCTGTCTCGAAAAACCAAAGGGAAAAAAAGAAAACATTTGGTATTTTGATGTCTCCTCCTTTAGGAGTTGGTTCTTTCCTTCTATCATATGGGTTCCCAAGGTCACATTTAAGTTATCAGTTATGGTATCCAGCAGCACCCTTATCTGAAACAACTTGCCACTGGCCCTGTTTTGTTTTGTTTTTTTCCCTCATGTTGGGGGCTTTATTGTGCCCTTTACTGCAGCAGAAGCCCCAGACCCTCGGGCAGTACAATAGTGGTCAGCACAGAGGGAGCACCCCACATGGCCCCCAACTTGGATCTCAGCCAAACCTAGCTGGCCTGAAGGTGAAGAGAGAATTAAATTCCACTGGAGAGACCCAGACCCAGACTTGACCCAGCCATGGCAAAACCCTTAAAGTTTCTGGAGTCAATCAACAGCCAGTATTGGGTCCTTGGTCAGAGGTCCAAGGGTCAAGCCAAGAGTCAACACTGACAAAAATCTCATAATGAAGTCATATCTGAGTCAGACAAGGGTCTTTGCCTGAACCTAGTCTTTGGTGTAAGGTCTACAAAGGCAAGCTCAATTCACAGTCTTAGAAATGCTAGTAGAATCTATTACTTCTGTTGGTTGTTTTCCTGAGGCAAGGTTTCAATATGTAGCCCAGTCTGGCTTCAATCAAATTCATGATCCTCCTGCCTCCATCTTCCAAGTGCTAAGGTTATGGTTCCTGCCATATAAGATGGTTAGCTGGAGTTCAAACACATCGAGGATCAAAGTACCAGCAACATCATACAGTGCTGCTAGGCCAAGCCAGTTGGCTGGGGGGTCAGCATAACCTCATTAGGATAAGATGTAGCACAAACTGAGTAGGTCAGAGAGAACCCGGGGAGGAGATATTGAATAAGAGCAAAGAACAGGGGCTGGAGAGATGGCTCAGAGGTTGGGAGCGCTGACTACTCTTCCAGAGGTCCCTAGTTCAATTCCCAGCAACCACATGGTGGCTCACAACCATCCGTGATGAGATCTGGTGTCCTCTTCTGGTGTGCAGATATACTTGGAAGCAAAATGTTGTATACATAATAAATAAATAAAATCTTAAAAAAAAAAAAAAAGAAAGAATGGGGGCTGGAGAGATGGCTCAGAGGTTAAGAGCACTGACTGCTCTTCCAGAGGTCCTGATTCAATTCCCAGCAACCACATGGTGGCTCACAACCATCTGTGATGAGATCTGGTGCCCTCTTCTGGTGTGAAAGCATGCATGCAGATAATTGTATGCATAAATAAATAAATAAAATCTTAAAAAAAAACATTAAAAAAAAGAGCAAAGAACAAAATGGGTAAATGAGTTCAGGAGATTCTGTGCACACCACCTAAGTCCCAGCTACAGTCTTTTTAGGACAAGGTTTCCTGGGCTAGTGAAATGACTCAGGGAGTAAAGGTGTTTGCCATCACGCCTGACTACCTGATTGGATAACTAGGAACCATGTGAAGAGAAACAACTCTTGAAGGTTGTCTTCTGCACACACACATACTAAATCAATAATATATATGTATGTATTATTTACACATATATATGTATATACACACATATATTCAAAAGATAGGGTTTCTCTGTGTAAACCTGGCTGTCCTGGAACTTGCTCTGTAGATCAGGCTGGCCTCAAACTCAGATCCACCTGACTCAGTGTCAGAATGCTGGAATTAGAGGTGTGGACCACCACTGCTGGCTATAATATATTTTAAAAATTAAAAGACCGAGTCTCTATAATTTGGGCCTTGAACTATGTAACCCAGGCTGGAATGGAACTAATGGAAGAAGCCTATGTTAGCCTCCTGAGTGTATGCCACTACACCTAACAGTCTCAGCCACATTAGAGGTCATGGCAGGAGAAACGCATAAACCCAGGAGTTTGAACTGGGCCTAGTCAGCACAGTAAGATGTTCCCTCAAGAAAGGAAGGAGTGGTAACTGCTAGAAATGAGAGAACTAGCCATGGTGGTAAAGGCCGGTACTTTGAAAGTGGAGGCAGGAGGATTAAAGGTTCAAGGTCAGCCTCCACTATATTGTGAGTTTGAAGCCAGGTTGAGTTATAAGATCCTAGCTCAACAAAATCCAAAGGTGGGAAAGATAGCTAAGGGGGTACAAGCATTTGCCAAGGCTGATGACCTGAGTTCAGTCCCTGAAACCAACATGGTGGAAGATCCACTTCTGGGCATCCACCCATACAATAAACCAATGTAATCTTAAGATTTTTTGCTTTTTGAGTTGGGTTTCACTGTGAAGCCTTAGGCTCCAGAACTCACTCTGTAGACCAGGCTAGCTTTGAACTCAGAGATCCACCTGCCTTTTAGGGTGCTGGGATCAAAGATGTGCCTGCCCCATTGATGGGGGAGGTCCTTCTGTGTATATGTTTGTCTTATTGGTTGATAAAGCACTGTTGGCCAATAGGGAAACAAGTTAGGCGGAACTAGGAGAGGTGGATTCTGGGAAATGTAGGAAAGGGAGGGAGTTGCCATGTGATCCCAGGAGAGGATGCATAAAGCCGGTGTCCTCGGTAAGGTAAATCCTTACAAAAATATATAGATTAGAAGTTATGGTTGATAATTAAGACTGAGCTAGCAAATAAGAAATCCTAGTCATTGTCCAGCAGCATTGTAACTACTATAAGACTCTGTGTGTCATTTGGGGGCCCTAAAACGGCAGCAGAACCCAGGTAGCTCATCACCTAAACAAATGTGTTGTTGTTTTGTTTGGTTTTGGTTTTGGTTTTTCGAGACAGGGTTTCTCTGTGTAGCTTTGGAGCTTACCCTGGCACTCGCTCTAGAGACCAGGCTTACCTCGAACTCACAGAGATCCACCTGCCTCTGCCTCCAGAGTGCTGGAATTAAAGGCATGCGACACATGTAGCACCCGGCTACAAATGTGATTTTTTTTTTTAAGGAATTTTATTTATTTTTATTTTCTGTACATTGGTGTCAGGTATCCTGGAGCTGGAGTTACAGACAATTGTGAGCTGCCACGTGGGTGTTGGGAATTGAACCCTGGTTGTCTGCAAGAGCAGTCAGTGCACTTAACCACCGAGCCATTTCTCCAGCCCTACAAATGTGATTTTTAAAAGGCATGTTTGGACGATTTTATAGTTATGTACCAAGTACATGCATTATCCATGGCTACCAGAAGAGGGCGCAGGATCCCCTGGAACTGGAGTTACAGCGCGAGTGATAGGAGTCAAAGGCAGATTCTAGGAAAGAGCAGTCGGTGCTCTTAAACATGGTCATCTCGTCAGACCTCCATAAGGCAAGTTTTAAAAAGTCCCATCCACAGGGGCTGAAGAGATGGCTCAGAGGTTAAGAGCAGTGGCTGCCCTTCCAGAGGACCTGAGTTCAATTCCCAACAACCACATGGAGGCTCACAACCATCTATAAAGAGATCCGGTGCCCCCTCCTGGCCTGCAGACATACATGGAGGCCGAATGTTGTAATCATAAATAAATATTTTTCAAAAAAAGTCCCGTCCGCACCTCTCCAAAGCCAGAACCCAGATTTTTACGGGTGCTGAGGACTCGAATTCAGGTCCTCACACTGGCACATCAAGTAATTCACTAACCAATGTCTCAGCCCCTAAAATTAATTTAAAGCTCTACAGTCAATGCTTTCAGGGGCCATTTCCTTTTCCAGTGAGGAGATGTATGTATGCAGAGGCTTGCCAGCATCACTAAGCACAGTGAGGATGGAGCAGAACACTGGAGCAGCTGTGAAAGATGAAAAGCAAAAATGAAGCCACACTGTAAGCCCAACTGCTACCCCCACCCCCGCAGTACTGGGAACTCAGTCCACTGAGAGGTGGGTGTTACCACTAAGTTGTCCAGGCTGACCTCTGAACTTGTGATCTGCCTACCTTCCAAGCAGCTGGGTTCCGTGCTCTTTTTTTTTTTTTTTTTTCCCAGCACCCATCATTCTCTCCCAGAACTGTAAACTCAGTGCATTTCTTATTTCTTTGCCCCAGTGCCCAGCAGGAGCACCCCTGAGGTGCGCTTTAAAATACAGGCTGAATGACTCAATACAGGAAGAAAAATAGTTGACAGCACAACTATTGATAAAACAGCAAAATTGGAAATTTCCTGAGGGTGCTGCTCGTTTAGCGGGCAACTAGGCCAGCAGGTGGAGCTTTTCAACCTTCAGCATTGTTGAGAAGGCTGAAAGAGCATTTGAGAATGCCATCTTCCGGGCGCAGGCTAAGACCGACTACCTCAGGTCAATCCCGGGACCCGCATGGCAGGAGCAAAGAACCAACTCCCACAAAGTAACCTATATCCACACCCACACAAAATAAATAAGTAAATGGAGGGGATAAAAGGCATCTTTGCCTTCAAACAAGGTGAGTCATTTGGCTAGGAAGAGACTGCGCAAGCGCAGAAGCAGCTCGCGGGACACAGAACTCCCAGGCTAGGGGTAACGTGGACAAGGAGAGGCAGAGCATAGTCTGCAGAGCACGAGGGAACCGGATCAGCGGGGAGGCAGGCACCAGAACATCTCGGAGTTCCAGAGTCATTCCAGAGCCACCCGGGTGGAATCCCCACCTCCCTTAGCCTAGCCCCAGGGCGCAGTCACTAGCCTTCCAGCGCAAACCCAGCAGCAGCCTTTCCAAAAGCCTCAGGGTTAAGGAGTTTTGCAGCCTGTGGCAATTCAACTCAGAGTGCAGGGGAAAACGTTGACTCATCTGATCCAAGACCTAAGAACCTTTTACCTACACTCCCCTATTCAGTCATTTCTAGCCACTTTTGAAGAACCAAACAAAGTACGCGCTCTCTGAGAACCAAGGACGGAAAATCAGTGCACTGCCGTTTTCCATGGGAGGAATAGAAACAACTTTCAACATATGGTTGAATATACATATTGAAAACCAATCCATGCTTCCTAAGCCCCATCCTAGAATAAGGCCAAATAAAAGTACCCTCCAAACCAAAGACTCATTCACACAGCCAGAAAGAGAGTGAAGTCTTTTAAGTGTCTTCATTAGGCTTAGTAATTCTCTACCTAGATCAACATGTTCAAAAGAAGAAAAAGGCTGGAGAAATGGCTCAGTGGTTAAGCACTGGCTGTTCTTCCAGAAGACCCAAGTTCAATTCCTAAAGTGGAATCTGATGCCATCTTCTGGCAGAAAGGTGTACATACAGATAGAGCACTCATACATACATGCATATACAATACATATATAATCTAAAAGAGAAATCTTAAAAAAAAAAAAAAAGGCTAGGTGGTAGTGGCTCACACATTTGATCTCAGCACTCAAGGAGGCAGAGGCAGGTGGATCTGAGTTTGAGGCCAGCCTCATCTACAGAGAAACCCTGTCTCAGGGGGAGCAGGATAAGCCACTGCAATTTGAAAAACTGCTTTAAAAAAAAAAAAAAAAAAAACACCATGGGTAGTCTGAACAGTTTCCAATAAATGGAACCGGAGTGCCTCAGGAAAATGGAGCCAGGTCAGGGAAAGGGACTAGCCTGAAATATCTTGTATTATAAAGAAAAAGACCTGGCGGTGGTGGCACATGCCTTTAAACCCAGCACTCATGAGCAGAGGCAGGGGGATCTCTGTGAGTTCAAGGCCAGCCTGGTCTACAAAGCCAGTTCCAGGACAGCCAGGGCTGTTACACAGAGAAACCCTGTCTCGAAAAACCAAAAAAGAAAGAAAAAGATCCACAAATATCACTCAAGATACTTGGGTTGGATCAACAGTCACAAAGAGACTCAAGTAGCTAGGGATATGGCTCAGTGGGAGACGGCTATAGTAGTGTGGAGCCCTGAGTTCAATCCCCAAAGCTAAAAAGTAACAGCAACAAAATGCATTGTGGGATTCTAGATAGCACCAGAAAAAAAAAAAAGGCACAATTCAAGTTAGGTCTGTAGATTAGTTAATAGTGCTTTATGAAAATTAAATGGTCTGGTTAACTTTATTATGGTTATGCAGAATGTTAACATTTAGAGGAAAGCTGAGTGAATAACAGAAACTTTTATTTGACATTCTCTCAACGCTTAGCACTGATAGAAGATTGTTTCCCCTCATTTCAACAAAGGGAAGTAAAATAAAAAACAGCTAGCCAAAACTGTGATAGTCACAGATGACAAAATAGAACCATGCTGTTAGTCAGTGAAAATTTGTCTTTAGTAAAATAACTGCTTTTTAGACCAGTCTCTTCTGCAGTCAGGAAGCAGCACCAACCCCTGGCCAAGGTTCCACATAGCCTAGCTAGCCCTGACTTCCTATGTAACCCATCTTCCTGCCCTCACCCTCAGTGCTGGGAATACAGGTATTACCTGTATTAGAAATCAACCCCAGGGTTCTGTGCTTACTAGACAAGTATTCCACCAACTCAGCTTCATCTCCATCCTGAGTCTAACATTTCAGATGAGAAAAAAGTTCAATGTGAGGTTTTGGGGAACTTTTTTTAAATACTCAAGATCCAAGGTCCTAAAACTCTTTCAACATCCAGCAATCTTGAGCCTCTCGGTACTCAGGAAAATTGTAGATGAGCCACCTTCTTGGGAGCTCCAGCTCCCTTGAGTTTGCTCCCAAAGCCAGAGACACTTTGTATGTGATATGAAGAGACTGGGAAGCAACGGCTTAACCCACTGAAGGGTTATTGTTTTAAGTTGTAAAAAATCATCTTGACAAGACCAGCCTGGTCTACAAAGCACAAGTTCCAAAACAGCCACAAAGAAACCCTGCCTCCAAAACAAAACAAGGCATCTTGAATAATCTCATGACCAACTTAAATAAAATAGGGGAAAACATAGGTAAAACTGCTTTTCTCTCAGTATTTTCCCACTTGAGGGCAAATTGCTAAACAAAGCGACCTATGAGAACCCTGTTAAACCCACAGGAGTTAAATATAGGGCTGGAGAGATGGCTCAGCAGTAGAGGGCACTGGCTGTTCTTCTAGAAGACTGGGGTTTAATTCCCAGCACCCACATGGCAATTCACAACTGTCTGTAACTCATGTTTCGAGGGATCTGTCTCCCTCATACATGCAGGCCAAACACCAATGCACATTAAAAAAAAGTTAAATGTGCCAGGTGGTGGTGGCACACGCCTTTAATCCCAGCACTTGGGAGGCAGAGGCAGGCGGATCTCTGTGAGTTCGAGGCCAGCCTTGGTCTCCGGAGCGAGTACCAGGACAGGCTCCAAAGCTACACAGAGAAACCCTGTCTCGAAAAACCAAAAAAAAAAAAAAAAGTTCCAGAACAGTCTCCAAAGCCAGAGAAACCCTGTCTCAGAAAAAAAGTTAAATTTGAAAAGTGTATATATTCAAACTAATGAAAACACTGAGAACTCCATTTGGGGGCAATATATTTATAATAAAAAGTTTGGTAGGAAAAATGTCTAGAAGTTTTTACTGTGTCTTTGATATGCAGTGCTCGCTACAATGCTAGAAATCAACACTGAGTTTCCTCCCTAGGGCCTAGGAAGCATCTACCAGCAGCACAGTTACTCTAGTCAGCATGAATGACTTGATAAAGGTTCCAGAAGAGTGCTCAAAGTCATCAACTGAGCTAGATCTCAGTGACTGAGTTCCCTGATAGAGCAGCCTGGATGTGTGGAACTAGGCATACCAAGGTAACACTGTCTACAGCATTAAACTCATTTTCAGAATCGTCTTGGTATAGAGTTTTTGCACATTTAACTCTTTAAAGTTGGGACATCTTAAGAGCAAATTTCTCTAAAGCATAGAAACCCTTTAAACCTTAGGGAATAAACAAATTCCACTGTGGTCTAATTGTACAAAGAGCAAACCACTGGAACTTCACTCGAGACCCAAATCTCTGGGAAATGCTGTCTAAAGTAGCCATATGTTGGATTAAACACTATATCCTTGGATACTGGGTGCTACCTCTCTTTGTAGGAATGAAGTTCCTCTGGAATTAGCATAGTCCCTGGCAAATAATAAAACACAATACTACTGAGTGACTCAGTAGTGCTGTGTTTTCTATATGAACAACCAGAAACAATTTAGTATGAATACTGTCACACCCTGGTTTACAAGTTAACAAATCCAAACTGTCCTTTCAATACCAACTTTTTTTGATGATAGGGTCTCATGTGGCCCAACTGGCCTCAAACTTGCTATGTGGTGAGGACACGCTCTGACTTATCCACCCTGAGTCCATCTCCTAAGTGCTGGGAGTACAGGAATGCACCACCACTCAAGGTTATCACGCTCTCTAAAATGAGTCACTATTTCACCTCTCAAAACTCCTTACCAAAATCTCTCCCCAAAATACAGCAAAGAATACTAAATGGTACTAGGAGTGATGCTCAACAGGATCTCACGTTTATTGAGAAGTGATTAATGGTAAAAAGAAAGGCAATGCCCTTTCCTCATTGGCTGAACAAGAAACTGAAGAAACATTCACTACATGTTTTACAATATTTTCTCTTCCAAAATGCATTTCTGAAAACAAGTTTTTACCACTGTTCTTAGCTTTGAAATCAAATTAATCCTGACTTAATCAGTATAATGTACAAGAACAGAACATTTCTTAGGACTCCTAGTACTTTACTTTGAGTAACAAAGGGTCAGAGAAAATGAATCACCCTTACAGACACAACCTTGGGTAACACTGTTATTAAACTCTCCTAGACAAAAATTCTTCATAAAAATTTTCTTCCAGTTCGGAAAGGAAAAATCAAATTCCCACTTTCTGGGGTGGACACCCAAAATCTGCGCAACTCAAGTGTTCTCCAAGTGCAAATGTCAAAATGGGAAGAGGAAAGGGTTTAAAAATTAGAGAAAATTGTATGCACTTACGGACTTAAAAATCCGAAAAATATAGTAAAAAGACAAAAAAAAAAAAAAAAAAAAAAAAAGGCATTATGCTCTGAATCACAACCAAAGCCAAAATAAAAGGGGCATTTTTTACCTAAACTACCTAGAGGGAATTTTTGTTTAGGTTTTTCTTTTTTTTTTCCTTTTTTCCCCCCATTTTCCAGTTTAGTCCTATGTCTTCTGTGAAATTCCAATACTTAAACTGCAAGTTTGCAATCGTCTCTGAAGTCAATGAAATTAAGAAAGAAGTCCTAATTGTCTTGAAGGTCACTGTGTCCTCTTAGGATAAGCAGATGCAACCGTTGCTGCAGTCTGTGCAGAACCGCTTTATTTCCCACGGCCTTGACGCTCCTGGGAAGGTAAGAAAACAGTTGAAACAGTTAGCTAAAGTAATAATAAACAAACAAACTAAAAACTACAATGTTTTTAAAAGGAAAAGGTCTGGCCAGCAGTTGTGGCACACAACTTTGACCCCAGCACAGGGCAGCCTCTTCTACAGAGTGAATTCTAGGACAGCCAGGGCTTATGGAGAGACTGTCTCAAAATACAAAAACAACAAAAAAGTGCCCAGCTCCCACTGACATTATAACTATGGTTCTGATATTGGTATGAATTTTCCAAAAAGAATATCAACTCACCATGTTTGGAATTCCACATCCCAGGTACTGTTAACTATTAATAATTTCCATATTTTCATTCCAAGGATGTAATTTACTTCTGAGGCTTACTTTGTTGTTGTTTTTAAGACAGTCACAACCTAAGCTGGTCCAAATTTGGAATCCTCCTGTCTTAGCCCTCGGTGTACTAATATTACCAATAGGCACACTACATCAAGCCTATTCCCATCTTAAACTAAACTTCAAATAAGTTACTTACCTGCCCAAGACTATCTACCCTAGGACTATGTAGTTATCTTATCAATGCCCTTGCTACAGTATATCAATCTTTGAGAAAAACTAAACAATTTTAATTACCATCACTCAGGAGGCAGAGAGGGATTCCCAGGCAAGCTGGCTAATTGGATTGGAATTGGGAAATTCCAGGTAAAGTGAAGATCAACCAAGGAAGACACCATGTCACCTTTGGCCCTCTACATCCAAGTGATACCTCATATACATGTATGGAAATGTCATAAGGAGACACTATACTTACCACAGCAGTAAACCTAATTAACCCAATATTCCAATCTTTGCAACTCAGTTGCTATTCAAAGAGAAAAGACATTTCATCCAATGTAAAAGTTTTAATGTTCCTAGAACTTTTCTATTAAACTCTCCTAAAATTTCAAGAACAGACATTGTGATGGTTTGAATGAGAATGGCTTCCATAGGTTTATGTTTGGTCCCCAGTTGGTAGAACGGCTTGGGAAGGATAAGAAAGGAGGTGTAGTCTTATTGGAGATGTGTTACTAAAGGGGAAGGTTTTGAGGATTCATTCCCAGTGTCTATCTGTCTGCCTCCAAATTACCCTCCCTCCAGACAAAGTTTCTCTGTAGTTTTGGCACTTGCTCAGTAGAACAGGCTGGCCTTGAACTCTCAGAGATCTGCCTGCCTCTGCCTGAGTGCTATGATTAAAGGTGTGAGCCACTCAGCTGGCCTGGCTGCCTCAGGTCCTCTAACTGCTGAGCCACCACTCCAGTCTCTTGACAGGGGTGGGGGATGGAGGGGGGGTGAGGTTATGTAATCCAAGGTGCCATGAAATTACAATCAATTCTCTTGCTTGGTCTCCCAGGTGCTGAGACCACAGGTATGCACCATCACACCTAACAAAAATAGCAAATAAAAATGGAAACCCTGGCAGGGACCAGCTTACATAAAGTTCCAAATGACAGGAACAAACACCATCTACCTAGTAACTGACCCATTGAGGGCAGTGAAATCGATATAGTTTAAAGCACATGAAACCAAATGATCCTGGACTAGACCCAGACAAAGAAAATTGCTAAATAACATTAAGAAAATTGGAACCTTGGGGCTGGAGAGCTGCCTCAGAGGTTAAGAGCATGGACTGTTCATCCGGAGAACCTGGGTTCAATTCCCAGCACCCACATAGCAGCTCACAACTGTCTGTAACTCCAGTTCCTGAGGATACACACCCTCACACAGACATACATGAAAGCAAAAATACCAGTCATATAAAAAATAAATTATAAAAAAGAAAGAATGGGGGCTGGAGAGATGGCTCAGAGGTTAAGAGCACTGACTGCTCTTCCAGAGGTCCTGAGCTCAATTCCCAGCACCCACATGGTGGCTCACAACCATCTGTTATGAGATCTGGTGCCCTCTTCTGGTGTGCAGATATACATGGAAGCAGAATGTTGTAGACATAATAAATTAATAAAATCTTTAAAAAAAATGAATGAATGAAAATTGGAACCAGGCTAATAGTTGGGCAGGAAAAGACAGGAGTGATTTCCAGGGAAAGAAGGGATCTGTGCCCTTGGATTTCAACAAAGACTCTGAAGAAGTTAGGCACATGGTACAGAACAGAGATAACCGAACCAGAATATAGATTAAGAGACAGGTTAATTTAAATTATGAATTATAAGAGCTAGCTGGAAAAGGGCCTAACCTAAGGCCAAGCTTTCATAATTAATATTAAGTCTCCGTGTCATTATTGGGGAGCTAGTGGGCCCACAAAACAAAGTCCCACTACATTTGAGAAGCTTGTTACACACACCCAACATTTACATGGGCCATGAGGATTCAATCTCCAGTCATCTTGCTTGTCTGGCCAGCATTTTACCCTCCACTGAGCTATTTCCCCCAGCCTTGTGCTTATCTTTTATGATACCATTTACCCTGCTTTCTCAAAATTACCACTCAATGCACCATCATTAACTATCACACAATGCAATAAATCTCTTTAAATTTACTCCCCTTATGTCGAAGACTACTCTTTTACACTGTGTGAAGATATATCACTGTGATTGGTTTAATAAAAAGCTGAATGGCTAATACCTAGGCGGGAAGAAGTTAGGCAGGACTTCTGGGGACAGAGAGGACTTGGAGAGGAAGACTTGTGAGCCAGACTTCAAGAAAGTAGCATGAGCAGCACAGAGAGAGATGAGGTAACGAGCCACATGAGGGAATGTTACTACAGGTAACACCTATTTACACTACTTCAGCCCCCTCCTCACTTTCAATCTGATTACAGAACTGGAAATTGGGTTGTGTTAGAGAGCTTGTCTAGCACCCACAAGGCCCTGAATTCAATACCCAGCATTAAAAAACAAAACTGGAGCCATGCAGTGGTGGCACACAACTTTAGTACCAGCACTTGGGAAGGTGGCAGGTGGATTTCTGTGAGTTCAAGGCCAGTCTGGTCTACAAAAACTGGTTACAAAATTAAAATTTTGCTCACAAGAATATCTTGAAAGCCACAAGGTGGCAGTGTTCAATTTACTCTATGAAATCTCAAACTGGCTAAAATTCCTTTGCTTTATCCTCCTAAAGGTCCACCACACTGTCTCTAGTTTAATATCCTTTCTTTAAAATATCTGCTGGGTGGAAGTGGCACATGCCTTTAATCTCCGCACTCAGGAGGCAGAGGCAGGGGGATCTCTGTGAATTTGAGGCCAGTGTGGTCTACAGAGCTAGTTTCTAGGAGAGCCAAGACTACAAAAGAAACTGTCCTACATATCCTACTCCAGTCTCATGACATCTCAGAACCTTTGCATCCTTATTCCTGCTGCTTATCATTAAATCACAACCCCTGAAACTCACATCAAATGGACACCTTTTCTGACCTCAGATTCCTGAGTGTAAGTGGTACATATACATAAAAATACATTATTTTTTATTTTATTTTTGTGTCATGTCCCCTGGAACTAGAGGTAAAAGATGACTGTGAGCCATCATTTGGCTGCTGGGAACTGAACCCAGGTTTTCTTTAACAAGTATTCTTAAACCTCTTGAGCCATCCTTCCAGCTCCACAAATTTTTCAAGACAAGGTCTCTCTGGGTTGCCCTGGCTGTCCTGGAACTCGCTCTGTAGACCAGGCTGGCCTCCAACTCAGAGATCCATCTGCCTCTGCCTCCCGAGTGCTGGAATCAAAGATGTACGTCACTACCACCTGGCTATAAATATTGTCTTTAAAGTTCATGTAGTGTGCAGTGAAGCGTGCCTTTAACCCTAGCACTTGGCAGGCAGAGGCAGGTGATCCCTGGGAGTTTGAAGGCAGCCTGATCTGCAGACTTCTGGGACACTAGGGCTACAGAGAGAGACTCTGTCTCCAAAACAAATTCACACCAAGTCAAATCTTATATGAGTCTATCTTCTCTAAACAACTTCATTACACAAAGAATTGGACCAACATTTTATATGCAGCAGGCAGTTTCTGGTGTTTGTTAAGACCCACCAGACAAGTGAGGAATACTATGCTGGTAGTGCTTGTTTGCACTTATATGCACAAAGTGCTAGTCAAGCTCCAACACCACCTAAAATCAGGTATGCTAGCACATATCTGTAACCCAGCACCCACAATATAGAGGCAGGACAATCATAAGTTCAAGGCCAAATAAAGTTGAAAAGAGCAGTTTCCTCTATTTCTAAAAGCTCAACCGTGTGAGTTAGGCTTTTTTTTTTTTTAATTTAAATATAGATGGTCACTACAAAGCCCTACTGGCTGAAAACCACTATGAAGACCAAGCAGGCCTAAGAGATCTGCCTAGTGTTCCACCTTCCCTCATCTTCCTACTTGCGCTCCTTCAGATGCACAAGCAATCATGTGCTCCATAAACTTTTAAGGACACTAGTCTTAGCTGCTTTTGCTAGTCTCTGCACTGGGTCACATCCTGTAATATCAACACTGATAAAGCTATTTGTGTGGAGCTAGAGAGATGGCTCAGAGGTTAAAAGCACTGGCTGCTCTTCCAGCACCTGAGTTCAATTCCCAGCAACTACATGGTTGCTCACAACCACCTATAATGAGATCTGGTGTCCTCTTCTGGCCTGCAGACATACATGCAGACAGAACACTGAATAAGCAATAATAAATAAACAAATCTAAAAAACTTATTTGTGTGCATAATATGTGTGTGTGCTTGCATATTTTTAGTGTTTTATGTGTACACCGTGTACAGCTGCGTTGCAGGTGTACTTGTCTGTGCCAGAAGTTGATGACATCAAGTGTCTTCTTCTAACATATGCCACCCTTTTTTATGAAAAGTTTTAATTATGTGCTTCTATGCAAGTGAGTGCAGGTGCCCTCAGACACCAGAGACACCACCCTCCCTGCAGCTGAAGTTACAGACATTTGCCAGCTACCCAGCATGGGTGCTAGGACTGAACTCAGATTCTCTGCTATAACTGCTGGACGTCTCTTAAGTTTTTTTGTTCCATCTTTAAAAATATAAAAATAAAAACCTGGATTCTAGGGACTGAGCTCAAGCTGTCAGGCTGACACAGCAGGCACTTTACCCACTGAGCCACATTGCTGGCCCAGTGTCAGCATTTTAATATACACTGTTGTATAACATTTCAGGTGACCTCATGCTTTAATTATCCCTTAATACAAAGTCGGCTGGAGTTTGTTTACTCAGCAGGGTAGAAAGTGATTCGAAGATACTTGCACTACCTCTGTTGCAGTTATAATTGTATCCAGAAGGGGGCGGCAACAACTCTACTGTCAACCTCTTTGGTCAAAGAGTCACCTGAACTGCTACACTCTTTTTACACTGCTTTTCTTCTTGGCTCATTTGCAGACTTTTTCATGCAAGGTGAACACAGAAAAGCAGTAATCACCTTTGCTTGCCTTACTTCCCTAGTTTTTTTCTTCTTTGAAGAGCTACAATCGGTCAACAATGGCCCAACAGGTAATGTACTTGGCACCAAGCCTGCCAACCTACTACAGTAGACTGCCCTAAACTCCCCAAGCACACTGTGGCTTGTGCACCCACGTATCTACCCACACACACACACACACACACACACAATAAGTGACAACAAAATAAAGAGCTGTAAGAAAGTCCTTTATCTTACTATCCCTTGAACTAAGACATTCAATGAGAATTCAATGTAATGCTTCAAAAGCTGTAGCCACCTCTACAGCATTCCAGCGTGCTCTCTCTAAAACACACACACACACACACACACACACACACACTCACCTAACACATAGCAGAGAAGCTGCAGAATTTTCACTCCATTTTTCTCCTTTAGAACGAGAGGACCATACAGCCCAGGCTAGCCCCAGAGGCAACACTGTACTTCTTCTGATACTCCTAACCTCCACCCTTCAGTGCTGGGATGAGTGGTATGGGCCATTCAGTTTATGCAGTGCTGGGAGCTGAACCCAGAATTTTGTGCATCCATAACAAGCAATCAACCAATAGAGCTGGCTACATTTCCAGACAATAAAAATAAAGAACTGACTCCCAAGTTGTCTTCTGACTTCCGTGCACATGTTGAGTCTACAAACACACCCACATATAGAGCTGCATGTCCACTCAGTAAGTCTGAGGAGGTAACCAAGTGTTGAAGGGGGCATAAATGGAAACAACAAGTATGGGGTTCTTTTGTTTTGTTTTGTTTTTACTTTTTTCTTTCTTTTTTCTGTTTAGATAAGGCCTCCCTGTGTAGCCCTGGCTATCCTGGAAGTCACTACTAGACCGGCCTCAAACTCAAGTAAGAGAGCCCCTTGTCTCTGCTTACTGAGTGCTGTGAGTAAAGGCAGGTATGGTATTTCTATCCTCATCACTTAGTAAGAAAATATGAAACCTGGGTGCAATGGCTCACATCTGCAATCCTGAGGCTAAGGAAGTACAGTTTGAGGCCAGTCTGCGCTACAGTCAGGCTGTCTCAAAGAATAAAGTCAGTCAACAATTTATAACATTACAAAGCCACTAAAAGTGATGTCACAGTGCCTGGTGTGGTATACAAGTAAGTGAAGAACACTCAGTGCTAAAAAGATGTTACGAACCAAGCCAGTGGGTAAAAGTAAGCCTGAAGACCTACATGGAGGAGGAGATCAACCCCTGGCCTCCAAAGAGCTGCCCTGACCTCCACTTTCATGCATGGTGTGTGCTTGCTCTCTCTTACAATAAAATGATGTTTTAGATACAAAGTTAAAAAAAAAGTTACAAATCAGGACATGGCTGGCACGATCCCAGCATTCACCAGGTAGAGGCCAGAGGATCAGGAGGTGAAGGCCAGCTGGGCTAGAAGGGGAGAGGGGCAATGAGACACCCAAAAGACACAAACATATCACTAAAGTTTACTAAAAATATCACGTCAGACAGATGCAATATTTGAAGATTTCAGGGTACTGAAGTACACCAAGTGACAGAGTGATTCAGTAATAACGGTTGGCAATAATGGCTGCCTCTACTTCTGCCAAGATACAGGTCTGACCACAGACCTTCAGAGCAGCTGCGATAGGATCCTCGCAAGTTTTAAGTGCTTGCTAGTTACTTCCAAGTTACTGCATTAGCAGCCCTCCATGCACCCAGTTTTCTGCCATCTTGTAATTAGAACAAAGCACACACACCTAAAGCAGTGCCTTGATGAGCTATAAAATCCCATTCTCACAATGTTCTTAGAAGCCTAATAACTAATAACAGATTAGTCAGTTATGCCAGGACAGTAGGAATTCTGACTGAAATGGAAACAGGGCTAGCCATCAAGCCTTCCTGAAACCTGAGTCTCTTCCCACAGAACATTAACTAAAAAGCAATGGGACACAAATATAATCAAAGCTCTAAGTTTTACCTGGTGTTTTGTTCACCAGCTTGAGAACTATTAGGATACTCATTCCTCTAAGTCTTTTATTCCAGGTTTTGGAAATGAACCATTACCTTTTTATTAAAGGAGGATGGTGCTAGGGATAGAACCCAAGGTCTGCTGTATGTTCCCCAAACATTCTACCAGAGTTACACCCTAACCCCAGACACTATTTAACAACTTTCATTATTACACTCATTCTAGGAAAACAGTAAAAGACCAGTCAATTCTAAGATAAGAATCTTAGACCTAATTATACAAAGTTCATAATCAGAACTGGGTTGTAACTTAGTCTACCCTAAAGTCCTGGGTTCAATGCCAAGCAGTGTATAAATGTGCCATGGTAGCAGCTGTAATACCAGCATTTGAAGGTGGAGACAGGAGGATCAGAAATTCAAGCTCAACATGTAATGGTTGGTGCTGACCATAACCCAGGAAATCTAATTTGATACCTAGAACCCACATAAAATAAAGGCGGAAGGTGAGAACCAACTGTGTATCTGTTTGGGCACAGGAGGCTGAGGCAGGAGGATCACAAGTTCAAGGCCAACCTGGGCTATATACTTATTAGAGCAAGAGAAATGACTCAGCAGTTGTTCTTACAGAGCACTTGTTCTTACAGAGGATCAGGGTTCAATTCCCAACACCCACATGACAACTCACAACCATCCGTACACTGTGGCACACAGACATACAAAGGTGCAAAACATAAAATATATCTAAAACTTTAGGAAATAAACCCTAAAACATTTTTAAAAAGAATAGCTTTGTCGGGTGTTGGTGGTGCACGCCTTTAATCCCAGCACTCGGGAGATGGGAGGCAGGCGGATCTCTGGGAGTTCGAGGCCAGCCTGGTCTCCAGACTGAGTGCCAGTCTCCAGAGTGAGTGCCAGGATAGGCTCCAAAGCTACACAGAGAAACCCTGTCTCAAAACCAAAAAAAAAAAAAAGAAATAGCTTTAGCACTGGGAGTGATGGTGATGGTGCCCATCTTTAATGCCAGCAGAGACAAATAGATCTCTGTAAATTCAAGGCCAGCCTGTTCTGCATTGTAAGTTCCAGACCACCGACAACTATGGTCTCACCAAGGCAAACAACCTCAGAGATTCAAAATCATCCTCAGTCAGTTAATGAATTTTGAGGTCTAAACTACGAGATCCTCTCCAAATTCAATTCACTCACTGAACCACTCCAGTGAATTTAATTCAAAAAACACCCTTGATGAAGACAATATAGGGGGCTGGAGAGATTGCTCAGCAGTTAAGACCACTGACTGCTCTTCCAGAGGACCCAGGTTCAATTCCCAGCACCCACATGGCAGCTCACAATTGTCTGTAACTCTAGTTCCAGGGACCCAACATCCATGGCAAAACACCAATACACATAAATAAACCAGAGCTGTAATATGCACCAGCCCATTTAAAAAAAAAAAAAGTCAATATAGACCCAGGGACTTAGCTCAAAGACAGATTGATTCCCTAGCATGATGCTCAAGGTACTCCCTCCATCCAGAGCACTACTTTAAAAAAAAACAAAAACAAAAAAATCCAGTCCAAGGGGACTGGAGAGATGGCTTGGCGATCAGGAACACTAGATGCTTTTCCAGAGGTCCTGATTTCAATTCTCAGCAACCACATGTTGGCTCACAACCATCTATAGTGGGATATGATGCCCTCTTCTGGCATAAAGTTGACAGAGCACTCATATACATAAAACTAAAACAATAAATAATTTTGAGGTGGGGGGTGGTTGAGACAGTTTCTCTGTGTAGCTTTGGAGCCTGTCCTAGAGTTCATTCCGTTGACCAGGCTAGCCTCAAACTCTGCTGGGATAAAGAATGGGATCAAAGATTTGCCGCCACCAGGCAATAAATCTTAAAAAAAAAAAATATATGTCCACCCTGGGTTCAATCACGAGCATAAATCAACAGTAAACTCCAGTTTCATGGGATCTGAAACCTCTTCTGGTTTCTGTGTGTACCAGGACTTCATGTAGTACACAAACACACATGCAGGCAAAACCCCTGTACACATAAAATATGAATAACAAGGTGGAAAGATGGTTCAATGGTTAAGGTCACTAGCTGCTCCTACGACTTCCTGTAACTCCAATTCCAGCGGACCCAACACCCCCTTCTGGTCTCTGCAGGTATGCATGTGCAGGTTCATCCATATCCACACACTCAGAAAATAAAAGTAAATATGAACAAAACAAACACCTCCATTGTGGTCCTAAAATTTATCCTCAGAGCAAGCAATGGGTATTTCAAATAAATCACTCTAGTCTGTATCCACTTTGTATCACTCTTTCAGCTTGATACAGAAAAATCAAGAGAAAATAATGGAGTAATAAAATGTTAAAACCAAGAGACAGCTTTTCTAATGTTCAGATTTTTTTTTTTTTTTTTTTTTGGTTTGTTTTTCGAGACAGGGTTTCTCTGTGTAGCTTTGTAGCCTATCCTGGAACTAGCACATGTAGACCAGGTTGGTCTCAAACTCAAGAAATCCGCCTGCCTCTGCCTCCCGAGTGCTGGGATTAAAGGCATGAGTCAACACTGCCCGGTTTTTCGCTTTTTTAGATATTTATGTTTATAAATGTTTACATAAATGTGTTACACTTGCATGCCTTTTGATTTCCCTGGAACAGGGGTTATGGGTGGTTGTAGCCACCATGTGGGTAATAGGAATTGAACCCAGGTCCTCTGCAAGAACAGCACACTTAACTGTTAAGTCTTTCTCCAACCCCTTTAATGCTGTTTTTAAGTTTGATATAATAAAGTTTTACGTATATTAACTTTCCTATGGCTGGGGATGTGGTGCAGTGACAGGTTTGCCTAGCATATCTTTGGTTCAATTTCCATCACTGAAAAGAAAAAAAAACACTACAAAGAGTAAGACAATTGTCGACTGTCAGAAGCAGACAGATTTCGGGGATGGTAACACACAAATTCTTGAAAACACAAAACTACAGAGGCAAAAACCAACTCCAAAACCGTTCATCCTTTTCTTTCTCATTACAACATCACTTCAATTATCCCTTTTGTATCTTTACAATTACCTCTGTCTGTGTCTGTTAAGTTCAAACTGTACTGTTTCTGCTCTCCACTAATGCTCACATTCCTTCACACTAGGGTTCAAAAGACCAATTATACTCTCATAAAGCCTTAAGCTGCTAAATGACACCACTATTTACAGAGCTTTTATTAAGCATTCACTCACTGCAGTACCTTTCTTATCTTCTCTAATGCCTCATCCCCAAAGTCTGAATAAGCTGGTTACCTTTTTAACACTTTCTTCTTCCTCTTGGCGTTTCTCATAGTGTGAGAAGTCATCAAAAATGGAAGTGGTGTGCTTGTAACTGGCTATGATTTTCAACACCTGCTTAGCCTTTTCCAGAGGCACTTCCTGAGTGTCCCTAGAGTTGGTCACTGGTTTATTCTCGTTGTTCTCTAGACGAATGTGTCGCAGTTGGCTATTGGGAACGTCCTTCACAAAAATCCATCTGACATCAAAACGGCCCTTCCATTTGTCCTGGGACCACACACCTGCACATGTGTTGTAGTCCACAGCAGATTTCATCTCTGCAACTCCACAGAAGTGTCCACTGCCGTTGACACTGAAAAGTAAGTAAACGGGACCTTTCCCGTTCATGGAACGATACGCAGCATCCAGTCTCTTGTTGCCATGCTCTGTGCTGCACCAGATGTTATACTTAATGGAACGGTGGATATCGTCCTCAGAGTAGCTCTTAATGATGAAAACCCGGCCATGTTTCAGATTCCAGTCGAAATCTTTAGGGTTATAGTTATTAATGGACCGAAGCTTCTCCAATACTGGGTGAGGCTCTGAAGGAGCTGATCCAGAACCTGCCTGAGACTGTCCTGCTCCATTACCATCCACCCCATTATGACCGAACCCACTGCCACGGTTCCGAGGTGCTACCCAGCGAGTTGGCTGAGCTGCCTGTTGCTGCACCGAGAGCTGGGCAGGCTGTGGTGGAGGCGGAGGCAATGGCTGTGTCTGTTGCCCTACTGATGTCTGAGCCACTGGGGGGCTATTATTGGCCTGCTGTCCTACAGGCTGAGGAGACCCCTGGGTTGGCTGACCTATATTTTGAACCAAAGCCTGTGAGGGAGCCTTTGCCACAGGACCCTTATTATCCCAAGTTCCAATATCCATGTTATGCTTTATTGGGGGCGGTGGAAGACTTGATCCTGCAAGGCCATTCTTGGTCTTCAGTTTAGGTTGTTGTTTTGCAGGCTTGCTAGCAATATCAGCCCAAGATGCTGGTTTTGGAGGTGCAATAGTAGCTGGAGGCAAACTGCTAGAAGCCACAATGTTACTAGTGATGGACCCACTACCAACTGCAGAGCCTACAACCTTCGGAACACTGTTTGCAACTTCTGTGCTACCCAGTTTCAGTGCTGCCATCCCTTGGTCTATAGTATTCATGCCAGGAGCTTTATTGAGGGTCTCATTGGCAAAAGCTGACTGTCCGTCAATCATGGCTCCACCTAAGGAGCTGGGTGCATAAGCATAATTGCTATTATATCCAGAGCTTTGAGTAGATTGTCCCTGAGAACTGTTATTTCCCCATGCTGAGAAATCGATCCCACTAGGAAAAAAATTAAAACCATGCTGACCAAGAAATGGAGTGCTACCTAGGGCTCCTGGTTGCCCGAACATTGCATCTGGTAGGAAGTGGGGCTCTCCGTTGCTCAGTTGTCCATAAGAAGTTAGATAGGGCATGGCTGTGTCACCTCCAGTAGACCAAGCAGCTTCACCCAAAGAATAGGAAAACCCAATGGAGGGGCTGTAGTAACTGGGTAAGTAGGAGTCTGACATGGCAGTATATGCATTATTCTGTGGAAGAAAAGGCAAATATATCAAAACTACATATATAAAATAATGTAAGTAACAGGACATTTCCTTCCACAATCACAACTCAAGTTTCTGAGCCATCACTACAAAAGGGAGCACCCCATTCACTCTTCTATAAACTTGTCGACATTTTTGAACTATACGAAATTTTGATGTGATAACTACTTAAACCTTTTTTTTTGGTTGCTGGTTTCTGTGTGCTATGTATTCCAGCTGGCCTCAACTTAAGGCAATCCTCCGGCCTCAGATTCTAAGTGTTGAGATTAAAGGTATGTCACACCATACCTAAAGGTCCTGTGTAAACATGTAAAGTCAAGCTGAGTCAAGCTGATAGATATAGTAAATACAGACCTTTTTGTTGGTGTTTGTCTTTGAGACAGGGTTTTATTATGTAGCTTTGGCTGTCCTAGAACTTGCTATGTAGACCAAGTTGGTCTAGAACTCAGTGTGCTGGGATTAAAGGTGTGTGCCAGTGGGGCTGGACAGATGGCTCAACAGTTAAAAGCATTTGAAGCACTTCCAGAAGATTCAGGTTTGGTTCCCAGCACACACATGGCAGATAACAACCATCTGTTCCTCAGTCTGTGAGCAAGCAATGCACACATGTGGTCAGTAACATACATGCAGGCAAAACACCCATACTCACAAAAAAGGAATGCCCCATCAATCCTGGCCAGTTGTTACCTTTAGACAGGTCCTCACTATGCAGCTCTGGCTGGCATAAACCTCACTGCCCTTGACTCCCAGAGATCCCTGCCTCTGCCTCCCAACTGCTAGAATTAAAGGGTCTTTACTCTATATCCCAGAGGTGGGAAAATGAGATTCTATGTCCAACATGAAAAAAAAGTAGGGGCTGGAAAGATGGCTGAGTGGCTAAAAGCACTTAGGTTCAGTTCTTTGCTCACAGCTCACAGCCATCTGTAACCGCAGTCCCGGGGACTCTTGATATCCTCTCTGACCTTCACAGACACCAGGCACACACCCATTCCACATACATGCACATGGAAAAACACAACACATAAAAGGAAAAAGTCCTAAAAAAAGGAGGTGGCGGCGGCGCACACCTTTACTCCCAGCACTCAGGAGGCAGAGGCAGGCAGTTCTCTGGGAGTTCCTGGCAGCCAGGTCTACAGAGTGAGCTCCAGGACAAGCTCCAAACCTACAGAGAAACCCTGTCTAAAAACTAAAAACAACTTTACAATAATCTGGAAGGAAGCCAGGTTTCCAAAGGACTTAAAATACAGGGGAGAGGGGATTACTTCCTGTTTCATTTCACTTATAAAATGAATAGCAGTCACTTAAAATTCACACTACCTTTTGCATTAGAAGTAGAAAAATAAGATAACATAAGTCTAATAACATTAAATAATCAGAAATATGAAATTGTGTACAATTACTCTTCACATCAAGGATATAGACTGTATAGTGAAAGCCTTAACCTTTTTTTTTTTTTTCCTGAGACGGAGCTTCTCTGTGTAACAGTTCGGGTTGTCCTGGAACTAGCTCGGTAGATCTTAGTTTGTGATTGTTTTATCTCCGTAAACTCTTATCTCGATCCATATAGTCTGCCTTGATTGTAATAGTTATAGTAATATAAAGCACCCAGTATTTACCAATCCATTAACTACCAATAAGTAGATTTGACCTGAAGAGACTTGGAAAACTTTAAGTACCTTAGTAGTAGTATTACCAAGGCCAGGAAACAGTATAAACAGTATTCTTTAGTCTCTAAACACATCTACTTAATAAAATTTTCAATTAATGGAGTTCAATTAAAGGAGTTTGATGGTGCCCTATGCCTTTAAAACCAGTGCTCAGGAGACAAGAGGCAGACAGAGCGCAGTGAGTTTGAGGCTAGTTAAGACTACATAGGGAGACTCAAGAAAAGAAAAAAGTTACATGCATTAGCTGGGCAGTGGTGGTGCACATCTTTAATCTCAGCATTGGGGACGGCAGAGGCATGCTGATCTCTGTGAGTTCAGAGGCCAGCCTGGTCTACAAAGCAAGTTCCAGGACAGCCTAGTCTACTCAGAGAAATCCTGTCTCAAAAAAAAAAAAGAAAAAAAAGAAAAACCCCAAACAAAACAAAACAAAAAGCCATTTAAGCTTCAGCTCACATCTCAAAGAAAAACAAAATGCTCTTACTCGCCTTACTAGCACGGATTATAGCAAGACATAGCTGAATGTCTATACCTGTAATGACAAGTCCCCACAATGCCAGAAGAGCTCAAAAATCTGCATTACACAATACTTTGCAAGAACTACCTAGAATTGATTCTAAATGTTCCCACTCTCTCTGTTAAAATGATTAGGAAAGCAAACTATTTCATTAACAGTAACTATTAATAGTTAATTCCTCTACTTCCTTCCCTGATTTTCTTGGTTGTCCTCTGTGGAAACTTTTCACCAATCACTTCCTAGATCAGCAGTTCTCAATCTGTGGGTAGTGACCTTTTTGGGGGTCCCATTATCAGATATCCTGCATATCAGACAGTTACATTATAATTCATAACAATAGCAAAATTAGTTAAAGTAGCAATGAAACTAGTCTTATGATTGGGGGTCACAGCATGAGGAACTATATTAAAGGAAGGCTGAGAATCACTGGACTAGATAGTTTTTGTAGTCTCAATGTGAAAATTTTTAGATAAGCTAGCTCAAAAAAATCTTATGTAAGAATCAGATCCAAATCTGAGTACACACACACACACACACACACACACACACACACACACACACACACGTATGTCATTACTGAGAACCTTTTTTTTTTTTTTTTTTTTTTTTGGTTTTTCGAGACAGGGTTTCTCTGTGTAGCTTTGGAGCCTATCCTGGCACTGGATCTGGAGACCAGGCTGGCCTCGAACTCAGAGATCTGCCTGTCTATGCCTCCCGAGTACTGGGATTAAAGGCGTGCGCCACCAATGCCCCATCTCCATAAACTTCTTAATCTATGTTACAGTACCTTAAAAGTAATACTGTTAATTCTTTTGATGTATAGCCATGTTGACTTAAATGTTAACTAAGACTCTGTGAACCGTCATGAGATAGGAAACAAACTAGTGAAGCAAACAAATTTCCATAGGTATAGTTCATTATTAGGGGTATATGAATATATTTGCAACCCATCTTTCCATTAGAATCATTAAGTATACCTCAAACTTTTCTTGGTGATGACGGAGACTGTACTAGATAGAATGACTTTATCACTAAGCTAAGTCCGAGGCCCACCTGCAACTGCAATCATTCTTGGTCTAAGCATCAACTGTGCTAAATAGTGTTTTAACTTTATCTCCGTAACTGCATCAGCCAGAAGAGGTAGGTATACAAAGTTGTTCTCTGCAGACAGCAAGCATCCCAGTTTGTCTCACTTTGAAAGCTTTAATATGTGAAGAGCTCCTTAGAGACCAGTGGGATGGCAGTTCTACATCAGTGAAGTTTGGGTGACTGTACATTGTAACTTTCCCCACTACATTAGTAACCCAACTTTCCTAAAAGACAAGGTTGTGTTCCTTTCAGTGCAGTCAGAATATTAAACACTGGTCAATAGTCTTCCTGGCCAGTATTACTGTTCTTACACAGGGAGATAGCATCAGTACCACGGTCTCAAGAGCACATGTTTTGTTGACCACACAGCCTATAACATTTGTAATAAATGTTTTATAACAAGTTAGTAAGTGTTAAAAGTAAACCCCCTCCAATACAAAAGTGAGACTGACTGATAGAACAGAAAGTCTAACAATACACTATACCCTCAGATAATATAAAATGATCAACTACTCACGGGCCTGGCCTGTGGACTCAAATAAGGTTCGAAATCGTCATCATTTAGTCCATCCTTTTGATGCACAGATCCATTTTGTACTAGAGGAAAAAAAGTCAAATTAGTAATATCCCTCCCAAGTTCATCAATCACCTCCTCACCACGCAGAGATCATGCTAGTTCACAGAGCCACCAACCTCTGAGGGATAACCATGAGCGCCAAGGCTGAAGCAAGATTCCCCAGTGAAAAAGACTCACTCTGTCCTCCCCAGAGCAAGCTGATCTTTTTAAAAGGTCAGTTTATTGGCTCCTCCGAATTTCAATTCCCTCCGGCTTTCTCTCCCCTCCCCGCCCCCCCTCACCCCCCCCCGTCACATGTGAGTTACTTCCAGAAAGTGATCCACGAGGAGGAAAAAACAAAGGCCTCCTAAGACCTACGGGAAACTAAGGACCTGGTGCTTTTCAAAACGCATTCCACCCCCACCGGCTCATGAATTACTCGTTGTTAACGAAAAAGCTGCTCGCCAGCTGCAGGAGCACACCAAAGGGCTCCGGCACCCCGCGCGAGGCACCTGCGAGCCGAGCGGCTTCGGAAAGGTCCTTTCCCCGGGGCGCGTCCCCGAGACCCCGCCCCCACTGTCCGGCGAGCCCCCTACCCCCACTCCCGGCCCGCGGCCACCGGCACGGCCGGGCTTACCTTTGTTTCCTTGACCTTTTGGTCTCTGCGGGAGGAGGGGACGTCGCCGAGCAGAGAGTCGTCCGGGAAGAAAACGGAAAAGGAAAGACAAATGAGCGCAGGGCGGGAGCCGGGAAGAAAGGGACAGGCCTAAGGGGACGCGTGGTGAGGGGCAGGCGGGGAAGGCGCTAGGCCGGCGGTCACCGGGGCCGCGCCGGCAGCGACACGAGGGAGGGAGAAGGAAACGAGGACGGGAAGCCCGGGCCGCTAGCGGAGGGAGGGACGGAGGGACCGAGGGAGGGAGCGCGGCGCGGCGCGGCGGCGGCGAGCGAGCGGGCGGGCGGCGAGCGGCGCGGGCGGGCGAGCGGGCGAGCGGCAGGCGAGGACCGGGGAGGAGCGGGAAGAGCGGTCCAGACCCGGAGGCGCAGGGCGCGGCCGGCCTGAGGCCGGATCCCGAGCCGCGAGAGGCGCCGCCGCGGCCCGGCCAGGAGCGGCGGGCCCGGGCCTAGTCGGGCTCCGTCTCGACTCACACAATGGCCGAGACATGCGGGCTGGGCCTGTACCTGCTCCAAGAGGCTGCTGGCCGACATGGCTCTCGGATCCTCACTGGTGACGACGGCAGCGGACTCCTCCTCAGGACGGCGGCGGCGGCGGCGGATGGGCCCCGGTGGCGGGAGCAGAGGGTGCGGCGGCGGCGGCGGCGGCGGGCGGCGGCGGCTTTTGTCCCTGACACTCGGAGCCTCGGCGGACGCAGCGGAGACACAGCGCGCGGCTCGGGCTCCGGCTCCGACTCGGCGACGCTCTAGCCGGACAGCTCAACGCCCGTCTCTATGCTTTCACGCGCGCGCCCGCCCCTCGAAGCCGGAATATGAGCGCCGAGCAGCGGAGACGGGCGGCGCGCGCGGCGCGAGCGCTGACTCTCACATTCACTCACCCACGCGGAAGGGACCCGGCGCGGAGCACCTCGGGAAGGCAGAGCCGGGCCCGTGGCGCCCTCTGCTGGGCTGGAGGAGCGGAAGCGGCGCGCGCGGCCGCCCCTCCCCCCCCACGGCCGCGGCTTTGGGCCTAGGAGCGCTGGGTGGCCGGGGACGCGGCTGGACATGTTGGCAAACACCTCGAAATGCGTGGCTTTGTCTTAAGAAAACACGCAAAAGTCAGTTTCTTGACGATGCGGAGGCGTCTGCAGCGTGCAAGATTTGAACCCTGATTCATAACTGCATTTGACAACTCTTCCCCCACTATGAAAAGGAACATGATGAGAGGTCCTGAGAGTTCATAGGGAAAACTTGATGGAGGTTGGCCCAGGGCACATGCGCCCTTCCCTAAGAGTACTGTCATCTTCCTTCATCAGGGACTTGCAAAGAGCGCCCAGGAACAGTACATCTACTAAGTACTAAAAACCCCGGCCCCCATTGCCCTCCACAAAAGACAGTCACCCCTTTGGCTTTAGAGGAAGAAAAATATGTATAGTCCCTTTGCAGAGAAATCACTGACCTCAAAATAACCCAGTAAACTCTGGACTTTATTTCCAAGAAAAAGACATCTCACACCTCACACGTGTGCACACAATTTCCCACATACTTCCACAGAGTCAGGAGCACCAATGAAGTCCTGGGCAACTTTAAGAGGGAATATCCTAGATCCGAGGACAGGAAAATGAACTTTATTCTAGGACCCGCTGTGTGCCGGGGCTTTGTCATTAAGTGCTTTCCAACCCATAAAACCTAGAGGCTTTCAACAAGTTCAGAGTGGCTATTAGTGTCCCCTGCTACAGCTGGGAAAACTGAGATGAACTATTCCGCCCAAAGTTACCCTTGCTTTTGACACAAAAAAGAACATAATATCATCCTTTGGCCACTCAAAAAGTAATCATGTATTCAGGAACCAAGGGCCAGAGGGAATCCGAAGGATGAGTAAAGACGTTTTTTTGTTGTTTGTTTTGTTAAGTTGTTTGTTTCAGATAAGGTACTTCTACAAAGTTCCTAACTAACCGTCCTGGAACTCACTAGATAGACCAGGCTGGCCTTGAACTCATAAATCTGCCTGCCTCTCCCTCCCGAATGGTGGTATTAAAGACTTGCACCATCACACCCAGCTAGCAAGGACATTTTTATTCAAAAAAAAAAAACTCTTTCTATCTGGGTGGTGGTAGCACACACCTTTAATCCCAGCACTCAGGAGGCAGAGGCAGGCGGATCTCTGTGAGTTATAGGCCAGCCTGGTCTGAGTACCAGCCAGACTGTTACATAGAGAAACCCTGTATCAAAACAAAAACCACCAAAGAATATTGGATTTTAGCAGGGCATTGGTGGTGCAGGCCTTTAATCCCAGCACGGGAGGAAGAGTCAGGTGGATCTCTGTGAGTTTGAGGCCAGCCTGGTCTACAGAGCAAGTGCCAGGATAGGCTCCAAAGCTACACAGAGAAACCCTGTCTTGAAAAACCAAAAAAAAAAAGAAGTTTATGGAACATTTATATAAAATTGGGAACATACTCTGTAGGAAGAAAATATAGTTGGTTCTCAGTAATGACATGTACACAGAAAAACCCTGTCTCAAAAAACAAAAACAAAAAAAAAATGGATTTTACTTCAAAAATTTGTTTCAAGTACAAAGCCTATTCTTATGTTTATGATTAAAGTGAGTAAGATCGGGCACCAAAGGTGAAGGACTTTTAGTAAAATGTCAAGTCTCAGGGCAGAGGTCTTACAAAGGGAATGAGAGAAGCCGAGGAAGGCTTTTTATTAAAGAAAATCAGTCAGTTAAACCAATGGCCTAGGTTTATATATAAATTGTAACAGCAGTTGCCTACACTGATGATACAATTTATATATAAGGTTTTGAAAAAGGAATTAGACCCGGAGCCATATCCTGAGAGGAAGAGAGTGTAAACACTGGTTTCCCTGGCCCATGTACAACCCTGGGAAATCATTACACCTGTCTCAGATTCCCTCCTTAAGACAGCCTAATACCACCTGCCTAACAAGTTTGTCACACACACACACACACACACACACACGTACACACACACACACACACACACACACACACACACAGGTTAAAAAAAATTGGAAGCATTAGAAAATGTCTGGTACAGTCGAGGGTTGAAGGCGCAGGTGGTGGCACACACCTTTAGGTACACACCTTTAGTCCCATCAGGAGTTCTCTGTGAGTTCAAGGCCAGCCTGGTCTACAGAGTGCTAGGACAGGCTCCAAAGCTATTATACAGAGAAGCCTTGTCTCAGAAAAACAAAACCAAAAAGGAAGGAAGGAAAAGAAAGAATGAATGAATGTCTGGTACAATGTAGGTTCCTTTTCTGTGATCTCATTAAGGGATGGGGTCAGGGCTTCTAACAGTATCTTCATGGTACAGGAAGTTTGTTTTTCAAAACAGAGTTTCTCAGTGTAGCCCTGGCTATCCTGGGACTCTCTCTGTAGACCAGGCTGGCCTCATACTCAGAGATCTGCCTGCTTATGCCTTCCGAGTGCTGGAATTAAAGGCGTGTACCACCACCTAAGGCTGAGAAATTTTGATTAGCTCCTGTGAGATCATCTTCTCTGCAGGAGTCCCCAGTTAAATGATAAAATCTCCTTAGTGGGGGAAGAGTAATGCTAACCTTGAGTCAATTTACCAGACTGGCTTTCACAGGCTCCTGAATAAACAGAACATACCAAACTGATTATGTCTAATCACTGGGAAGAAGGAAGGCAAGTCTGGAGTGGGTGATAGTATTTCAAGGCTCGGAGAGGGGGAACACTATATGGTTTAGGTTCTAGCTTAAGCTCTGCCACTGGAGCTTATCAACAGCATCTATTGAGGGCTAGCCAATGCTCGGGGGAGAAAGGCTTACAGTTCACTTTCCCTTGGAGTTTATAGACTAGTTAAGGAAATTGAGACCATGCAAATAGTTATTCAAAGTGATTCAGTTATAGCTGTGCAAAGTACAATGAGGAAGTACAGGCAAATGACCTCTTCAGAAGAGCATGCAGTTGTCACTGGGAGATGAGTTTAGCCCAGACTTGAAGGACAATGAGTTATTGGCCAGACAGGGAAGGAAGCTAGCAAGAGGACAGAATGTGCAAAGACCCTAAATGAGGAAGAGGCTGGGACTGGTAAAGACTGATAGGTTGCTGGGCAGTGGTGGCGCACGCCTTTAATTCCAGCACTCGGGAGGCAGAGGCAGGTGGATCTCTGTGAGTTCGAGACTAGCCTGGTCTACAAGAGCTAGTTCCAGGACAACCTCCAAAGCCACAGAGAAACCCTGTCTGGAAAAACCAAAAAAAAAAAAAAAAAAAAGACTGCTAGGTTGCCATGGCTGGCAAATAGTGAGAGAGAGGGTGGTACTGGATGAGACTGGAGGATTAAGCAGAAAAGACATAAGGACTTCATTCTTTCGTTTGCTTTTTGTTTTTTTTTTGTTTTCTTTTTTCTTTCTTTATTTTTTATATATTTGAATTACAAACAAGATTGAATTAAAGGTATGGAACGCCTCACGAATTTGCGTGCCGTCCTTGCGCAGGGGCCATGCTAATCTTCTCTGTATCGTTCCAATTTTAGTATATGTATTGCCGAAGCAAGCACGGCTTTTGTTTTTTTTTTCAAGGCAGGGTCTCTTTATGTAGTCCTGGCTGTCCTGGAACTAGCTCTCTAGACCAGGCTGGCCTTGAACTCAGAGATATGTGACTGCCTCTGCCTCCCGAGTGCTGGGATTAAAGGAGTGTGCCACCACCGCCAGGCTAAGGACATCATTCTTTTTGTTGGGCCCGGGGGGGGGGGGGGGGGGGGGACGACGACGACAGTGGACGGTTCAAGACAGGGTTTCTCTGTGGCTTTGGAGGCTGTCCTGGAACTAGCTCTTGTAGACCAGGCTGGTCTCAAACTCGCAGAGATCCGCCTGCCTCTGCCTCCTGAGTGCTCCACCACCGCCCTGTGACAGAACAGAATTCTAACCAGCCATGGTGGGCTATGCCTTTAATACCAGTACTTAAGATGTAAAACCTGGGGGCTGGAGAATGGCTCAGAGGTTAAGAGCACTGGCTGCTCTTCCAGAGGTCCTGAGTTCAATTCCCAGCAACCACAAGGTGGCTCACAACCATCCATTATGAGATCTGCTGCCCTCTTCTGGCCTGCAGGGATCCATGTGGACAAAACACTGTATACATGATAAATAAATAAAATCTAAAAAAAATAAATAAATAAAAAGAGGTAGAAGCTGGAAGATTAAGACTCCAAGGCCACTCTTGCCTACATGAGAATCTCTCTAAGGGGACTGTAGACACACACACACACACACACACACACACAGGATTAAAAATAAAATAAATTAGCTGGGTGGTGGCCGCATACCCCTTTAATCCCATCATACAGATACATACAGATCTCTGATTTCAAAGCCAGTCTGGTCTACAGAGTGAGTTTCAGTTTCAGGACATCCTAGTCTACACAGTGAAAAAAACCAAAACCAAACAAATAAAGAAAAAATTTCCAGGTATGGTGGTACATCATCAAATCCTTAATCCCAGCACTCCTGAAGGAGATCTCTAATCTATATACTGAGTTCAAGGACAACCAGGGCAATGTGGAAAGACCATGTCTCAAAAAGAAAAATAAATAAATAAATAAAAATAAAATAAACCCTTTAAAAAATCTTAGTTGGAGTTCCAGGACAGCCAGGGTTACACAAAGAAACCCTGTCTGAAAAATCAACAAACAAACAAACCAAAAAAGAAAAAGAAAGAAAACACCTCAGTTGTGGGTAGATGGATCAGCCATTAGGAGGCAGAGGCAGGCAGATCTCAAGAGTTTGCGGTCAGCCTGGTCTACAGATCAAATTCCAGGACAGCCAGGACTACAGAAACCCTGTCTTCAAATAATAAAACAACAACAACAATAATAATAATAATAATAATAATAATAATAATAGAAAAAAGAGCACTTGCTGACTTTTTCAGAGGCCTAGGTTTGAGTCCCAGAGCCACACTGTAACTGTAGTTCTAAGTCCAGGGGATCTGGTGTGTGCATGTGGTCCATTTACCTACATGCAGGCAAAATGTTCATTCACATTGTTTGTTTGCTTTGTTTTGTTTTGTTTTGAGAAAAGATCTCTCTATGTAGACCAGGCTGGCCTCAAATTCAGAGATCCACCTGCTTCTGCTGCCTCTGGGGTGCTGGGATTCTAGGCATGTGCCACCACCCACCAGTGGTTTTGTTTTCTTTCAGTGATATTGGGGTAGAACCCAAGGCCCGGCACATGGTAGACAGCACTCTACCACAGCTGCGTCCCCAGTTCTTTGTGCCTGAAATGTAGTCTTTCCTCTAAGGCCATACCACCTAAACGTGCTGAAATATCTGTCCTACCCACTGCTGTCTACCCGCCATTGTCCTTGAGAATGAAGTCTATTTCTTGTCCCATACAGAAAGGTGTTTGATTCTTTGTTAACGTCTATGGGAATTTTAGAGTTTAAAAACTGACTGGGTGGTGGTGGTGCACACCTTTAATCCCAGCACTTGAAAGGCAGAGGCAGATAGATCTCTGTGAGTTGGAAGCCAGCCTGGTCTACAGACTGAGTTCCAGGACAGCAAGAGCTGCTACACAGAGAAACCCTGTCTCAAAAAAACACCCAAACAAACAAACAAACAAAACAAAACAAAAAACCAACTGCTGAGTCCTGCTTGCCTTGAGGACCCAAGTTCCATTAAGTTGTGTTCCCAGAACTGATGTCAAGCAGTTTGGAAACCTCCTGTAACTCCAACTCCAGGGTATCTATCACCCTCTTCTGGCCTCACAGGACACATGGCATACACATATACATGAATAACAATAAATAAAAACCTTACAATAGTATCTGTTTTTCTTTTAAAAGTATTGGAGTCAGCCAGGCCATGGTGATGCACACCTTTAATTTTTGCACTGGGGAGGCAGGGCAAGCAGATCTCTGGGTTTGAGGCCAGCCTGGTCTACAGAGTGAGTTCCAGAACAGGCTCCAAAGCTACACAGAGAAACCAACTCAAGCTAAAACAAAAATATTGGAGTAACAAAAAACCCAAACCCGAATCCACCCACCCCTGCCTCCAAGCTGGTAGTAAAGGTGTGCAGCATCCTGCCCTAATCAAGAATAGCTTGGGTCAGGGATGACAGTACATGGGAGGTAGGGGCAGGCAGGCATTTGTGAGTTGAAGGCCAAGCTGGTCTATCTATATGGAGTTCAAGGACAGCCAGGGCTACATAGAGAAAGTATGTCTCAAAACAAAATAAAACAACAAAAAGCAAAAGAGTAAAGCAGACTGAAAGAAAACAGGAACTCCGAGCAAGGGCAGGAGGAAGCTGCCATTTTTCATCAGATGGGTAGTTAAGAAAGCCCTCTCTGATAAGGTACCATGTGAAAAGAGACTTAAGAGAAGTGAGGGAACCAGCCTGGCAATTATCTGTGGGATGACTGACCTAAGGGATTGCAGAAGGAAAACAAATATGCTACCAAAATAAGGAACTCTTGGTTTGTCCCACGGAGTTGGTGAGGCCTATGAAGGAGCCGGGCACTAAGAAGCCATATCTCAAGAGCTTTGTGAGGAAATACTGTTATCAGAACTTCTGGTGGTTGGTTTTACTTTTGCTTGTTTTGAGGCAGGGCCCTATATAGACCAGGCTATCCTCCAGCTCAATATGTAGCCAACACTGTCTTTGAGATTCAGATCCTTCCAGGACTTCCTGAATGCTGGGCTTACAGGCATGCAACACACCTGCCTTTTAGTTTGGATTTCTGGGAATGAATGTTTGGGGCTACAGGTGTGGGCCACCATAGCCAGCTACATTTACTGGTTTATATATGCAAACATAACGTTCATCCTTGTTCTCACAGTAGTGATAGATGCATACAGAGCATGTTCTAAGCTGTGGCTATCAGAAGACCAGAGATGCGTGAGAACCCAGGGGCAATTCCACAAGGTAGAGCTCAGTTACAGTTGAGCAGCTTACAAGGCAGAAGAGAAATGTCAGGTCATTGTGAGGCAGGAATTCTACACAGTGGAAGTTATTTATCCAGAAAGTGAGGTGTGTCTTAACACAGCAGGTGCAAAAGATGGGCTGTGTGTGTGTGTGTGTGTGTGTGTGTGTGTGTGTGTGTGTGTGTGTGTGTTTGTGTATCTATACTTGTACATGCAGGTATACGTGTGTGTGTGTGTGTGTGTGTGTGTGTGTGTGTGTGCAGGTGAACATACCTAAGGAGGATGTCAGGTGTCCTGCTCTATTACTCTCCAAGACCTTATTTCCTTGAGACAGGGGCTTTCACTTAACTTGGAGCTAGACTTAGCTTGCACATCCTGCCAACACTCCTGAACCTGCCCACACAGCAGTGGGATATATGTGTGTATGAGGCCACATCAAGCTTTTGGCATGGCTGCTGGAATTCAAACTGAAGGTTGCACAGTAAGTACTTTTCCCCTGTTAGCCATCTCCCCACCCCAGACATGCTTTTGGAATCTGTTTGTTCTGGGAAACTTACTGTGTGTGCACAGCACTTGACAAAAGGTGTTTCAAAACCAGGCTTGGTGCAGGCTGGTCACTACTGCTTCTGAGGAGGCTGGGAAAATAAGTTTAAGGTCAGACTGGGCAACTTAACTGAGATTCTCTCTCTAAAGAGGCCTGAAAGCCAGGTGGTGGTGGCTCCCACCTTTAACCCCAGCACTCAGGAGGCAGAGGCAGGTGGATCTCTGAGTTCAAAACCAGTCTGGTCTACAGAGCGAGTACACAGAGAAACCCTACTTCAAACAAACAAACAAAACAAGAAGTCTGGAGCCAGTAAGATGGCTCTTCTCAGCCATAATGATCTGATTTTGTGATTTTAATTCTGAGAACCCATGCTATGGATGGAGAGCACAGACCTCCATAAATTGTCCTGTGAATACTTGTGTGCTGTAGTGCATGGACACACACACACACAGACACACACACACACAGACACACACGCACACGCACACGCGCACGCACAGACACACACACACAGACACACACGAGCACACACACACACAGACACACTCACACACACTCACATACACACACACACATACACACACACGCACGCACACACTCTCACACACATACACACATACACACACTCACACACACACATACTCACATACACACACATACACACACTCACACACACATACACACATACACACACATACACACACACACACACACACACACACACACACACACGGTGGGGGGTGCACAGAGAAATCCTATCTCACAAAGCCAAATAGCAATAATAATAATAATAACAATGTATTTAGTTTAGTGACCATGGGCATTAAATTGGCTTTTGTAGCCAATGAAGCAGTAGTGTGTGAATGTGCATTTATACGTTGGCATCCTGGCAATGCCTTGAGTTTGGAAAAAAGATCATTTCAAAATGTCAAATATGCAAGCTGGAGAGATGGCTCAGTGGTTAAGAACAATAGCTACTCTTTCGGAGGTCCTAGGTTCAATTCTTACTACCTATATGATGGCTCTAGGCATGCAAGAGTATACATAACATGCAGACAAAACAGAGTATACATACATGCAGACAAAACATTCACACACACAAAAATAATAGATCTTTCTTTTTTTGGTTTGTTTTTCAAGACAGGGTTTCTCTGTGTAACCCAGGCTATTCTGGAACTTATTCTGTAGACCAGGCTGGCCTCAAACTCAGAGATCATCTGTTTCTGCCTCATGAGCCCTGGGATTAAAGGCATAGGCCATCTTGCCCAGCTATAAAATAATATAAATCTTTTAAAATGTTTTTTAAAAAGAATTAAAGGTGGACAAGTAGGGTTGAAGAGTTGGGCCTACAGTTAAGAGCACTTGTTTAAATATAAGACGACCCAGGGCAGGCGGATCTCTGTGAGTTCGAGGCCAGCCTGGTCTCCAGAGCGAGTACCAGGATAGGCTCCAAAGCTACACAGAGAAACCCTGTCTCGGAAAAAAAAAAAAAAATGACCCAGGCACCCACACTGCAGCTTACAACAGTCTTCAACTCCAGTTCCAGGGGATCAGGTGCCCTGCTTTAGCCTTTGAGGGCACGGGCACTTACAAAGTGGGTATACATACATGCAGGCAAAACAGTCATACACATAAAATAAAAAATAATTATTTAAAAATACATATAAAGAAGGGGCTGGAGAGATGGCTCAGAGTTAAGAGCACTGTCTGCTCTTCCAGAGGTCCTGAGTTCAATTCCCAGCAACCACATGTGGCTCACAGCCATCCGTTACGAGATCTGGTGTCCTCTCCCAGCAATGCAGGCAGAGCACTGTATACATAAAAATAACCCTTAAACACGCACGCGCGCGCGCGCGCGCGCGCACACACACACACACACAGACACACACACACACTGAAAAGATGGCTCATCTGTTAAGAGCACTGGATGCTCTTGCATAGGTTCTGAGTTCAATTCCCAGTCCCCACCATCAGATGTTTATGCAGAGAAAACACCTATATACATAAAATGTATAGATGAGTCAGTCTTAAAGATAAACTAATGAGGGGCTGGTGAGATGGCTCAGAGGTTGAGCATGCTGTGTCGTGGTGGCAACAACTTTAATCCCAGCCCTCGGGAGGCAGAGGTAGGCAGAGCTCTGTGAGTTAGAGGGCAGCCCGGTCTACAGAGCGAGTTCCAGGGAAGCCAAACTCTGGCTCCTAAAATCCGAGCAGCAGAAGAAGGATGACATACAAGCGGGGGTTGGGTGTTGTTAAAGTAAATCTTCAAACTCTGGTAACTCAAGCTTCAGGACTGAGAAGGAAGGACACGTGGAACGAACTCAGAACGAGAACAGACACTGCAGAGGAAGATGTGGTAGAAAGAACCCTGTGGGGTGACTGACAATCTTGGCTCATGGTTGCTTGCTTGAAACAGGAGTTCCCTGTAGAAGCCAGAATGCTTTTGAACTCAAGCTCTTCTGGCCTGTTTGAAGAGTTGGGTTTCAGGCAGGTCGCACCACACCTGGCCTACCTTAGCTCTTCATTCTTTGCACATTACAGACTGTACTAGAATTCTCAACTCAGGGCCTCGTGCTTGCCAGGCAAGGGCTGTTGAAGCACTCCCCTACCTCTGCAGGAGGATTTCCCAGGGATCTGCCTGGACCCTCCAAAGGATCATCACCTGCACTAAGTGGAAGGGACCTGTGATGGGGGGTGTTCTCTTGAATGCTGTGAATGCTTCTCTTACTGGTTGATGAATAAATTCCAATTGGCCATTAGACAGGAAGGAAGTATAGGTGGGGCTACCAGACTAGGAGAATGCTGGGGAGAGGGAGAGGGAGAGGGAGATGCCATGTAGCTCCCAGGGGAGATAGGATGCCAGGAATTCTCCAGTAAGCCAAGACCATGTGGAGATACATAGATTTAATAGAAATTGGCTAATAATTGAGAGAGCTAGCCAATAGGATGCCTGAGCCATTGATTAAACAGTTTATAATTAATATAAGCCTCTGTGTATTTATTTGGAACTAAAAGGTGGCAGGACCAGGTGGGACAGAAACTTTCCTCAACAGATCTGCCTTGCCTTGAAGTGATCACCTGTACTAGGAAGTCTTCTGGAAGTGCAGGGACTAACCCAAGTCTGTCTTCCTCTCACTGACTTTATCCTCAGTAAGTACTGACCAAAAGCATTCATTCCTATTTTCAGAATTCAACCCTTTTTGGGGGGTGGAGTCCACCTCCTAGATGGCACTCCATACCGGATCAGTTCTGACTCAGTATTTCATGACAGAATTTTGCTACATTTCAGCCGAAGAGATGGCTCAGTGGTTAAGAACATTTGCTCTTCCAGAGAACGTGGGTTGGATTTCCAGCACCCACATGGTGCCTGACAACCACCTCTAACTCTAGTTCAGGGGGTCTGAAACCCTCTTCTGACCTTGGACATCAGGTATGCATGTGTGCATATATCCACTTTCAAGAAAAACATTTAGCTGGGAGGTGGTTGGCTTTTAATCCCAGCACTCAGGAGGCAGAGGCAGGCAGATCAAGGCCAGCCTGGTCTACAGAGTGAGTTCCAGGACAGGCTCCAAAGCTACACAGAGAAACTCTGTCTCAACACACGCCCCCCCCATCACCTATATATTAATTTCCAAGATATTTTCTTAACCTCTGAGCCATCTTTCCAGACCCAATTTCCAAGATATTTTCATTAATACGGGTTCCCCCTCTTACTATGGCTGAGGTCGAGGAAAGTACATGCAGAGTGGCTTTATTTTGGGTGTGGGAACCTAAATTTTTGTCTGTGAGGCAAGATCTTAAGACTATCCTCCTGCCTCTGCCCCCAGTGCTGGGAAGCCTGGAAATGGAGGAGTAACAAAGGCCAGGTGTGGTGGCACATGCTTTAATCCCAGCATTTGGGAAGCTGAAGCAGGTGGATCTCTGAGTTCAAGACCAGCCTGGTCTACAGAGCAAATTCTAGGTCAGCTAGGGCTATACAGAGAACACTGTCCAAAATGAAAGACAGAGACAGAGAGAGAGAGAAAAAAAAAAAAAAAAAAAGAAGGGGACAAGAACAGGGCAAGAGCCAAGCAAGAACACAGGCTAGACGAGCACACAGTAAGGCCTTTGTGAGACACACTTGGCGGGAAAGTTTAGAAATTCACCTCTACCAGGGAAACCCCAGCCATGCCGTACATCAGCCCCAGGTCCCATCTGATGATTACCAGCTCAGGTGTGACCCCAGTCTCCAGTGGGTGCTTCCGGTAGACACTGTCCGTGACTGGGGGCCTGGGTCTTCCAGCAGAAGCAGCAAGCAAGCAAGACTAGAGAATTTGACTCTTGGATGCATAGCCCAAGCATTTGAACAGAGGCTTGTGCACACACCTTCGCTAAGAGACTGCCTCAGATTTGCTGAACCCCATTCATACTCCAAGATGAGTCAGGTACTTGCTCAGTTGTCTTTAACTCCAGGCCAACAGTCCATAGCTACACTCACGCCAACATGATGATTTGATAGAGTATCTCTCTAGAGGTGGCTTTACCTATGTGACTTTGCCAGCCTACAGAAACCTAGGAACTAAAGTCTCAGAATGCTTCTCAATGCTTAAGACAAAACAGGATTACAAAAGAAACAAAAGATGTAGAAGTGCGGTTAACTGCAGAAGAAGCCGAGTGTGAACTCCTTGAGGACAGGGATTGTCTGTAAGGTCAGTGTCTAGCACAAAACCTGCATCTTCATGGTACTTACTGGGACTTCAGTGGCGCAATAGGTTAGTGTGCAGTACATATATAGATAGTACTTACAAATGTTTATTTAATGAATGGCTAGAGAAAAGATAGCTACCATCAAGTCAGCCTGAGGAGTAATTTCATTGCAATTGCTTATTCACACATCAGTAACTTGCAAGTGTCTCACCCCATCTGAAATCATCTAGACCAGGGCTGTGAGAGATCTCACAGTACCACAGCAGCTAGCAATGACAGCAATTGGAAGACCAGAAAACAACAAAACTCATGTAATCCACCTGCCAGAATGTTTAAAGTAAACAGGCTGTCTCCAGAGGACACCTGACTTTGGAAGCATGATGCTCACACGACCTTTTATGCTACAACAGCTGTGATGGGCAAAAGGAAGGACCTGAACAAGACTGTCTCTATTCTCTAGGGCTCCTCCCGTGTTCCGAATTGGTTCTTTCATCTCTGGAAAAGAGAAATGACCTAAAGAGTACAACAGGAATGAGATGTGGCTTTCTAGGTTCAAGTAATAGTTTCAGACTTACCCTGAAACTTTTAGGGCTGGCAAGAGGGCTCAGTGGATGATGGTGCTTGCCACCAAGCCTGGCAACCTGAGTTCAATTCCCAGGACCCACATGGTGGAAGGAGAGAACTGACTCCTGCAACTTGTTCTCTTACCTCCACACACACACTATAGCAAGCTCTCCACCACACACACACACACACACACACACACACACAGACACACACCACACACACACACACACACACACACACACACACACACACGCACACACGCACACACGCACACACATAAATACATATAATAAAAATTCTTATGTATTAACAGAAAATCTAAGGAAGCCAGAAATTCCAGTTCCTTCACTAAAAATGCATAAAGGACCAAAAGCTTGTTCGAAACACATTTTTTTTTTTTGAGACAGCATTTTATGTATCCCAGGTTAGTCTTGAACTTGCTACAGAGCTGAGAATGACCTTGAATTTCTGAGTCTCCTGTTTCTACTTCCCAAGGATCAAAGGCATGTGCCCACACGCCCAGTTTATTTCATGGCAGAGACTCAAGCCAGGGTTTCATGAATGCTAGGCAAGAACTTTACCAACTAAGTTCTGTCCCAGCCCAACTAAATATTCTGAAAAGACAAGTTTTAAATCTGAAACACATCTGAATTGAGTTCAGAAATCCCACTCTTAGGGTCTCCAGAGTGACCTGAAGCCTTCTCTGGCTATATATGGCCATCTAAGAGATGGGAGAACAGTTAGTTGCTTTACAGCTTCCAAAACCCACAGGTAGGAAGACAGGTTAAGGTAGGCATCCTCTATTTTTTTTTTTTTTTAAGAAACTAAGGTCAAAATTTTACTTTTAATAATAATAATAAATGTTCCAACTCCTAAGCTGTGTGCTTTTCTGGCCTATTCTTTAAGTCATCTGTAGAGTATCTATATTTTCCCTATTACAGTAAACAATATAATTAAAGAAATCAGGAACTGATAATTAAAGAAATCAAATTGTCCACTCTTCCCCAACACTGAAGAGAGTCAAAGAGAAGGGATCTCAGCACGGAACGTGACCCAGGTCTAAATATACAAACAACATTTAGCAAGAAGCCCCCACTCCCAGACTTAATTGTCACAGACAATGTTTCTTTCCCAGGGAGTCCAGCTCACTCAGGAGACATCTAGTCCATGCCTCAGGGAAGGCTGGGGGTGTTTCCAGTCTTCCCTGCCAAGCCTAAGTCTTTTTATGAGCTCAGTATCTCCCAGAAGCATCTGTGGCATAAACGGAAGAAGTGACTCTCAAAGGGAATGGAGGCAGGCAGGCACCTGTCACTGTTCTCCAAATCAGCCAAAACGCTGCAGAGCGTGGGATCCAGGAGACTGAAGGATGAAGAGAAGGGGAAGCACCAAGTGAGTGACTGTGTTTGGTTCCAAAGCCAAAACATGTACACACACACACACACACACACACACACACACACACACACACACACACACACACCCCACACTTGCAATGCAGGGCTCCCCAAAATAACAGCTGGTCTGCATGAGGAACTCTGCCATTCCTGGAGTCAAGAAACAAAAATGATGGCCTTGGAGCCCCACCCCATGACAGCCACAGTCCAAGAACTAGAGCAATGTGCACCACATCAGTCTGCACAGGAACCGACTGACAATTCTGTAAGGAGGGTGAGCGCTTTGACAAGGCTGGGGGCAAGGTGAGCTGTCCCTAAAGCACAGTTTTGACAACCCCTTGATTTCTGTGTGCCCTTCTGCATGTCACTCTTCTCAAAATGGAACCCAACCCTCAAAGAGCTCGAGGGGCACCAGATGCTCCTTTGGAAGATCCCTCCTTGCCCTCTCCTTGTTAAAGGACTTCCCCTTTTAAGCTGATGATGGCATGCTACTTTCCACTCTAAGCAGAGTTCAACTTCCTTTTGCTTCCGAGTTTTGCACTGGCCTCTGAGGCCACATCCAGGATACAGAGGCAAGCACCCTTCTATATCCATGTGGGAGCAGTCGTCTTCCGGTGTCAGGTCTGTGTTCCAGAGTTTGGTCAATGCATCTTTACAAGAGTGAGACCATGCATGTGTACACAGACAGACTATTCTGGAAAGGGTTCCTGGTTATTTTGACGCCTCCCCTAAAAGCAATACCTTCCTTGGGGTAAGATGATTAGGACACTGGATGACCTGTTCCTAACTTCAGGAAAGGTAGCTTGTTCTGTCCATTTGTCTGTCAGTGAGGGGGTAGGAGGAACCCAACATTGTCAGTTACAACGAGATTTTGTAGTTTGTTTTTTTTTTTTAAAAAAAGGTTCTATGTGGAAATGAGTGGGACAATGATAAAAATAAACATAATTAAAATTCCAAACCAAAACATAGCTCTTGGCCCCATCCCTAGTTAGTCCTCCAAAACCACAATCTCCACATTGTGGACCTGATGCTGGTGTTCTTCCATCTCGGCCACCACTTTCTCCTCAGTCCTCAGCTCTGTCTCCAAGATGACTGCTTTGCCCTCAGTGTCTTCGGCCTCAGGGTCTGGAGCTGGGTCAATTTCAATGATGGTCTGACCATCCTCCGAGGTGCTTTCGACAGCCTGGATTGCTGAAGTCAGGCCAGACTCCATGGCCACCAGCTCCACAGGGCTCACCATGGTGGCCATGTTGCCCAGGGTACTACCATCCTGCATAGTGGTGGAGCTCAGCAGTGCCAAGCTTGACGAAGGGTGGATGGTCACTGTGTCTGGCGAGCTGCTCTTGGCAGAGGAAACCACTGTGGCATATCGGAAGAGCTGAGGGCCAGAAGGCAGTGTGTGGACAGTCACAGGACTGGAGCCCTGGCTGAGGGTAGCCACTGGAACATTGCCCATAGAGAATGACTGACCGACGGGGGTGATAGTGATGGGTGAGATGACAGTAAACTGCGGCTGCTGGACAGGAGAGGGGCTCAGGACAGTGGTGGAGGCTGGCCGCTGGAGCCGGGGTCTTTTTGGAGGCTTTGGGGTGCTCACAGGCATTAGTACCACATTTTGAACCGTCTGGGGTTTCAGTCTAGGATCTTGGGCTTGCTTTTTTTGCTCTTCCAACTGCCGTTCCAAGTCTATGGGGGAAAAAAACAAAAGAAAATATCCAAACAGCTGTATTTTGTGGAAAGTAATGCCAACTTGGGAACATTAACCAGGGGATCAGGAGACAGAGGGTATAGCTTCAGGCAAGTCACACCATTGTTACCCAAATGACTTGTAGAGATCATTTTTTTAAATCCTTCGGTAATTGCACTTAATGGTGTGATTATGGGCAGGGCAACAGTTCAGAGTCCTTTAAAACCATGATCTTACTTTACTCAATCCCATATACTCCTCTGCAAATATTTTACCTCTTGCCAAACGAAGCCTCCCGTGGTCTTTTTCTTTTTAATAAGTATGTGATTTATACCCAGGGCCATGAGCATACTAAGGACACACTTTAACACTGAGCTATACCGCCTTTAATCCCAGCACTCAGGAGGCAGAAGCAGGTGGATCTCTGTGAGTTCGAGACCAGCCTGGTCTACAAGAGCTAGTTCCAGGACAGCCTCCAAAGCTACAGAGAAACCCCGTCTCCAAACTCCCCCCTCCCAAAAAAAAGAATATTTAAAGCAGCTGGGTAGTGGTGGTGCATGCATACTTTTGATCTCAGCTGCCGCTCTATTTGAAACTTTTGTTTTGTCTTTTTGCTTTTTGGTTTTTAGAGACAGGATTTCTCTGTGTAGCCCTGACTATCCTGGAACTTGCTCTGTAGATCAGACTGGCCTTGAACTCACAGAGATCCACTTGCCACTGCCTCCCGAGTGCTGGAATTAAAGGCTTACGCCACCATTGCCCGGCTAAAACTGAGTACTTTCTTGTGCTTATTTGTTTCCTTATCTGTTTTTCCTTAAGTTCCTTAAAGACCCTGAAGAGACAGAGACTATTTTATTCCATATATTTCTAAAACCTTATTTTAAAATGAACAAAGTAACTGAGTTAAGTGACGTAGGTACTCACTGTTTCTGACTGCTTAGTTTATGTATTTATTGTATTTATAGTGTGGGGATGTGTGTATAGCGGTGTGCCCATGTGTGGAGACCAGAGATCAATACTGATGTTTTCCTTGATCATATTCTACCTTCTGTTTGAGACAGGTATTCAATGAACCTGGAGCTCTTCAATTTGGCTAGGCTGGCTGGCCAATGAGCTCCAAGCACCTGTCTGTCTCCTCTTTCCCAGTGCTGGGACTGCAGATGCATGCCCTGGGCCTGGATTCTTCATGTGTGTAGTGAGAATCCAAACATGAAGACCTCATGTATATAGGGCCAATACTTTACCAACTCGGCCAGCCATCTCCCCAGTCACAATTTATGACAACAGTGGAAAATGTACAAAGTCCAAAGTTAGCAAAAACAACCTTATCAATAATGTAGAAAAAGCAAAGCTGATTCATGTCTCCTGCCACCGACATTCCTGGACTATTAGAATATCTGAGTGACACATCAACCCTCCAAAAAGCACTGGAGATAAGTACATGTCTGGGAAAGAGGTCAGTCCACATACCTGCCAGGGTGTAGAGATACTGGCCTTCTCCCTGCTCCACTTGCTTCCGTCTGTTGTCCAAAACTCTCTTGACCGTGTCCATGAGGCCAAATGTCTGGGCCACATTGTTTAGAACAGCAGCATCTATTGGAAACAAAGCATAGGCCTGTGTGTGGAGTGCAAACAGCGCCCTGCTGTACCAGTTATAGATCTGAAAGAACCAAGCAGTTCACAGTGGTGGCGCATGCTTGTAATCCCAGCTCTTGGGAGACAGAGACAATACAAGCACTCAAGGGTAGCCTAAGCTACAGAGTGAGTTCTAGGCCAGTCTAAGCTGTATGAGCCTCTGATTTGATCACACCTCCCCTCATCCCTAACAAGGAAAAGAACAAAGAAATTATGGAACTCTCTTAAATACATTTCAAAAAATTGCTGTGGTGGTGGTTTTGAGAAAGGATCTTGTTGCCCAGGCTGGCTTCAAACTTGCCAAGGTTAACCCTGAACTCCTACTTTCCCATCTTTAGTTCTAGGATGACGAGTGCTCATCACCATTACAGGCAATTTATTTATTTGGTTGGTTGGTTTTTCGACATACGTTTTTTTTGTGTAACAGCTCTGGCTGTCCCGGGACTCAATTTTATAGACCAGACTAGTCTCACAAAGATCCACCTGCCTCTGCCTCCCAAATGCTGGGATTAAAGGCATGTGCCACCACTATTCAGCTGTTTCTTTGTTTTTTAAGATTATTTATTTTACCTATTTATTTTTTTTAAATGTGGGGCATCAGCATTATTTCTTTTTAAGATTTTATTTATTAATTATTAATTATGCATAGAATATCCTGCCTCCATGTATGCCTGCATGCCAGAAGAGGGCACCAGATCTCATTACAGATGGTTGTGAGTTATGTGGTTGCTGGGAATTGAACTCAGGACCTCCAGAAGAGCAACCAGTGTACTTAACCTCTGAACCATCTCTCCAGCCCTATTTATGTAGTTTTGCCTTTTGTCTTTGTAATGGTAGGGAGAGGACCAGCATGCTAAGCAAGCAAGCACCCTACCAGTGTCACACTCTGTATGACTTTTTATGTAGGAAGATCTTCAAATATGTTATAAAACCAAAATTAAATATATATGATAAATCTGGGTTAAAATACTTGTTAGCCAGCCAGGCACTAGTGGCTCACACCTTTAATCTCAGGGCTAGGGAGACGGATCTCTGTGAGTTTGAGGCCAGCCTAGTCTTCAAAGAGAGTTCCAGGACAGTTTCCAAACTTACAGAGAAACACTGTCTCAAAGAAGAAGAAAAAAAAACTTGCTAGCCAAGCAATGGTGATGTACACCTGGTCTACAAAGCTACACAGAGAAACCCTGTTTGGAAAAAAAAAAATACAAAAAAAAAAAACAAAGAAACAAAACAATCCAGGGATAGTGGTGCATGCCTTTAATCTTAACACTTGAATGGAAGGTACAGGCAGATCTCTGTGAGTTCAAGGCCAGCCAGGTCAACATAACAAGTTCCAGGACATTGATAGCTACATAGTAAAACCCTATCTCAAAACAAACAAAACCCCACAAAAGAACAACAACAAAAGAAAAAAAAACAAAACAAAACTCCAAACCTTGTATGTGTTTATAAATTCTGACCAATGGTTTAGAAAATAGGATGATAAAAGCTGGGTGTGGTAGCGAGGGCTCTAGCCCATGCCCCCTCAACCCCCGCCCCTTATGACCCTTCTGGAGGTTGAAGCAGGATACTTTGAGCCTAGGTGAACAAGATCAGCCTGGGCAACACAATGAGACTCCATCTCCAAATAAACCAAGAGGCCAGGTAACTCAAACAAAAACAATAACAACACACCCCTACCTATCTGTACCCTCAGCCTCACCGCTACCTTATCCATTGCAACAGTTACTCTGGGTTTTTCTATAATTCTTTTTGTGGTTGTTGTTGTCTTGAGACAGGGTTTCTCTGTGTAACAGCCTTGGCTGTCCTAGAACTCATTTTGTAGAACAGGCTGGTCTCAAACTCACAGAGATCCTCCTGCCTCTGCCTCCTCAGTGTTGGGATTAAAGGCACACACCCCTACCTAGCTTCCTATAATTCTTGGTATTCACCAGGAACAGCAACTCAAAGATCTTTGTTCTCTCTGCCTGTAAGTTTCTCTCTCCCAGCTCAATATATGCCTAACTTCTAAAATTCAGATTTCTGCTCAAAGCTCACCACCCACAAGGCCTTTCTTTTTCTTTTCTTTCCTCCTCCTCCTCTTCTTTTTCTTTCTTTTTTCTTTTTTTTTTTTTTTTTTTTTTTTTTTTTTTTTTCAAGACAGGGTTTCTCTGTGGCTTTGGAGGCTGTCCTTGAACTGGCTCTTGTAGACCAGGCTGGTCTCGAACTCACTGAGATCCAGCTGCCTCTGACTCCCAAGTGCTGGGAATACAGGCGTGCCCCACCACCACCAGGCCCACAAGGCCTTTCTTAACTACTATGAAAACAACCATCTTGGCTTTCGGTATTAATTGCTTGTGTTTCATTCCACACACATTGATTTAAAACATGGTGGAAGTTTGCTCTGTGATAGAGGACTTCCTTGGCATATGCAAAGCCCTTGGTTTCATCTGCAGGGCCCACACAATAAATAAATAGGGCCAGTGAGATGGTTCAGCAGGTAACGGTACTTGCTGCCAAGTCCAATGATCTGAGTTCGATTCCCGGGACCCACATGATAGAAGGGAAAATGGCAAGTTGTCCTCTGGCCTCAGTGTACGTACTATGGCATTGGTACTTCGCCTCCCCAAAAAATAAATATTGTGTGATAAACAAACAAATAAATGTAAGCAAAACTGGATTTTGTGGTTCAGACCTCTAGAGACAGCACTCAGTAGGGGGAGACAGGAGGATGAGAAACTAAAGTCAACCTTAGCTATATAAAGTTTGAGAGTAGTTGGAATACATGGGACTCTGTCACAAAAAAATACATATTGAAGCTGGGTATGGTGGTTTACAACTTTAACCCTAACACTTGGGAGGCAGAAGCAGGCAGATCTCTGAGTTCAAGGCCAGCCTAGTTTATAGACTGAGTGCCAAGACAGGGTCCAAAGCTACACAGAGAAAACCTGTCTCAAAAAAAAAAAAAAAAAAAAAAAAAAAAGCCACAAAACAAACAAAAACAAATCTAGAATGAAAAAGAAATAACTAACAAGTGAACTAACAAGTGTAAGAATTCAGTGAACATACAAGCTGTGAGGCCTGGGGAGGCAGAGACAATCAGATCTCTGTGAGTTCCAGGCCAGCCTGCTCTACAGAGTAAGTTCCAAGACAGGCTCCAAAATTACAATGAGAAACCCTATCTTAAAAAACAAACAAACAGCCAGGTGTTTGTGGCACAGGCAAAAACCAAACCAGAACAAAGAACACATACTGTTATTCCAGAAGGCCTGAGTTAAGTTCCCAGCACCATGTCAAGTGGTGGTGCACACTGCCAGCTCCAGGGGAGCTGATTCCTCTGCCTTCCATGGGCACTTGCATTCATGTGCTCGCGGGCTCTGGCACTCACACTCACACACACACACAAACCAACACAAGCTAGATTCATAGATTCATTTTGGAAGAGAAAACCACAATCAGAGTGGACTCTGGGCAAGCCTGTTTTTCAAGACAGGGTTTCTCTGTGTAGCCTTGGCTGGCCAGGAACTCAAAGATTTGCCTGCCTGTACCTCCAGGATGCTGTGGTTAAAGGCGTGTGCCACCACCATGGCCTAGTATGAAGCGTTTTCTTTCTTTTGTTTTTTCTTTTCTTTTTTTTTTTTTTTAGATTTATGTATTTATTATGTATACAGTGTTCTGTCTGTATGTGTCCCTGCAGGCCAGAAGAGGGCACCAGATCTCATTAAGGATGGTTGTGAGCCACCCTGTGGTTGCTGGGAATTGAACTCAGGACCTCTGGAAGAGCAGTCAGTGCTCTTAACCTCTGAGCCATCTCTCCAGCCCCCTCTTTTGTTCTTTCTTTCTTTAAATTTTTATTTTATGTACATTGGTGTTTTGCCCACATGCACATCAGTGAGGGTGTCAGATTCCCTGGAACAGGAGTTACAGACAGTTGTGAGCCGCCATGAGGGTACTGGGAATTGGACTCAGGACCTCTGGAAAAGCAGCCAGTGCTCTTAACCTCTGAGCTTTCTCTCCAGTCTATGAAACATTTTCTTGATTGACAACTGATGTGACAGAGTCCAGCTTTCTGTGGGCAGTGTCACCCCTGGGCAGGTGGTCCTGGGTGCTATAAGAAAGCAGACTGAGCAAGCCATGGGGAGCAAGGCAGTAAGCAGCTCCCTCCATGGCTTCTGCGCTCCTGCCCTGTCTGAGCTCCTGTCCTGCCTTCCCTCCAGTGCGACCTGAAAGCACATAATGAAGTCAAGTCTCCCCCACACACCCAAGCTGCTTTTGCTATGTTGTTTTTATCACAGTAATAGATACTTTTAAAACAAATTTAAAAAATAAGAGTAAAATCTTTAAAACAACAAGGTATGACCAAACCAAAGTTTAAAACCCGGTTAATGAATAAAATAAAATAAGGCTGGATATATATATCAGTAGAAAAGTGCTTGCCTAGTATGCTGAGGCCAAGTTAAATCCCTAGGACCACATAAATGAACAAAACACAGTCATGAACCATGAAAAACAAGGACTTAACTTTTACAAGCTTTACTTTTCTTATCTGTAAAATGAAGATAATGATTCCTTTCCCTCAGAGTGGTGAGGCTAACAGTAACCTGAGTACAGTTGTGAATATTCAAGAACAAAGGCCATCACCAGGCTCAGTGCACTTACCTGTGACCTGGAAGGGAGCCTGGATGAGCCGCTGCTGAACGCCCCTGAGAAGCTCTTCTATCTCCTTCTGTATATTACAGATGACCTCATCCATCAACCCTACATCAGCTATTCCTTTCCAGAACATCAAAGTGTCCTCTGGCACAGGAGGGAGAAGACAGAAGGTAAACAGAGGCATTACCCAGATACCTCAGCACATGTCTATACTGTTAATTTCAAGTCAAAAGGAATCTGTACTAAAACATGAAAGACTAGCTGCCTCCATGTGTTGGTACCTAATTATTAGCCCCTTCAATCACTAGGGGCTTGAGATAATTGCTTCAATTTGTCATGCCCTTGATTTGTTATGATTCTGGCTATAAAAACAGACATCCCACTCCAATAAATATTCAGTTAAATATTACACAGGCATTCAATATTTAAGACTAAGTATTACTTGATTAAATTCAATTTTAATTTTGCTTTCAATTAGATAAGACTTAATTTTATAAAGGCTAGCTAATAAAGATATTAAGCTAAATATTAATTAAAGATATTTCCTCCAATTCTACACTAAACCAAGCAGCTGGGTAGGAGGGACTGTAAGTTTCCCTAGGGTGGTGGCTAAATCTCTTCATGTATGTATCCAGCAAATAGCAACAGTGTCAAGCAGCAACAAATATTTATTAAATGAATGATTAGAGGGAGAAAGAGAAGAAGCGTTTCCTGGTCCCTTCTAAGGGAATTAACAGTCACTCTACTTTAAGCCACCTGCTACCTAATTCTTCCTTCTAATATCTCCAAGTTTGATTTACTCAAGAAATGTACCAGAGATGGAGATGGCTGATAATAAGAAAAGCATGAACAACAGAGTCAAACAGCTCAGCTCTGACAGGAATGTACGGCTGGTCTTGAACCACCTTAAATCTCAATCCCTCCACGTGTAAAATGTGATTTTGAAGGATGATTGCAGGATGACTAAAAGGAGATTATCCCAGCTATAGTTAGTACTCATGTTTATGAGGAAGACCAGCAGAAGTAACGAAGAGGTCTGCTTTGTTCTTAAACTACAGGAGGACATGGGCTACACAAGAGGACATGACACGGGCTACACGAGGAGGAGGACATGAGCTACACAGGAAGACATGAGTTACATGAGGAGGACATGGGTTACACAGGAAGACATGGGCTACACAGGAAAGTACCTGAGATTTCTTCAGAGTCTTTTTTTATGCCTTCCTCTGTGGCCATGGTGACAGCAGCAGTGAGAGCTGAGTTCCACTCTAGCCCAGCCTCTTCCATGCTCTCCTCTGAGATGGCAATTTGCGTGATATTACCTAAGTGAGTCCGTTAGAAACAAAGCCAATCAATTGTATGAAGAAAAATCATAGTTATCCTCTCATACTCACAGACAGAGAGACCTTGTGACTTAGCGAGCTGCCTCTTGCCTACGTGTCCATATTTTAAAATCCAGATCTCTAGGTAAGCCAGGACAGACACTGAGTTTTCTAAAGAAAACTTGCCTTGCAAAGGAAAAAGCTTTCTTTTTACTCTGAATAGAAAAAGAACTAAACAACAATGTTCCTAGGGCAGTCTGCTTCCCAGGCAGATGTTTTTGAAATTGACTGAGGGTAGGTATGCCTGCCAGGCCACCCACTCTAGACTTATTGAGGATGAGGAAGACCTAGGATTTAAAAGCAGTATACTTGTCAGGAGCCTACAAAATGTATGATAGTAAACATCTAGAATATCTGAAGCTGCCATAGCTAGAGAATCAGCCTGGAATGAGAAAGCAAGAGAAACAGACAAAAAAGATATGAGAACCATATAGATATATAGAGATATAGACATATAGAGAATAATAGACAACAGACATGGAACTGGAGAGCTGGCTCAGTGGTTAGGAGCACATGCTGCTCTTGCAGAGGTCTTGTGCTCAGTTCCTAGTACCCATATCAGGCAGTTCACAGTGTCTGTAACTCTCAGCTCCAAGAAGATCCAGCTCTATGGGGTTCCATGGGTACCCACATGCACACACACCCACACAGACACACACACAGACACAACCACACAAACCAATAAATCTTAAGTAACACACACACACACACACACACACACACACACACACACACACACACTGTACCTTTCAACTGTCTCTAAAAAGCTGAACAGAAAACTGAAAAAAATCAAAGTGGCTCAGACAGCAATATAGACACATGTGACTCTATATACCAGAGGATAGCAACAACCAAACAAATAGTAGAGCATGAACAATCAAGTAAAGTTTTGACAAATAAAGAGAAATCATTTTGGAATATTCTTCTTTTCTTTTTGTTGTTGTTTTGTTTTTTTTCAAGACAGGGTTTCTCTGTGTACCTTTGGAGGCTGTCCTGGAACTAGCTCTTATAGACCAGGCTGGCCTCGAACTCACAGAGATCCGCCTGCCTCTGCCTCCCAAGTGCTGGGATTAAAGGGGTGTGCCACCAATGCCCGGCTTTTGGTTACTCTTAGAATATGAGAGTGAGCCAGGCAGTTGGTGGTGCACGCCTTTAATCCCAGCACTCGGGAGGCAGAGGCAGGTGGATCTCTGTGAGTTCGAGACCAGCCTGGTCTATAAGAGCTAGTTCCAGGACAGCCTCCAAAGCCACAGAGAAACCCTGTCTCGAAAAACCAAAGGAAAAAAAAAAAAAAAAGAATATGAGAGTGTACCAAAAACTAAACCAAAACTAGCTCCACAAAGCCATGTGAGGTGGGTCAGGACTATATATAATTCCAGCATTTGGGAAGCTGAGGCAGAAAGGTTGCCATGAGTTTGAGGCCAGCCTGGGTGTCCCATACCCAACGCTTCTAATAGCATCTGGGACACATTTATGCAATTGTGGTATCTCCAAAGGCTGTGACTAAATCCATCAGAATTCATATGTATTCTCCTTCTCTCTCTCTCTCTCCCTCCCTCCCCCTCCCCTAGGTGATAAGGAGCCCTAGACCCAAATCCAAAAGCACCGAAGGTCAGCTGAGCACAGTGTAACAGGCCTGAAACCCCAGCACTCAGGAGGCAGATGCAGGAGGTGTCCTAGGCCAGCTTGGACTACATAATCAGACTCTATGTCTCAAAACAAATCAAATCAAAACAACAGCAACAGTAACAACAAAAAGGAAGGTTGGCCCTAAATTTCAGCTGTTCTACACAATAAATTGCAGGCCAGGTAGGGCTCTACAGGAAGATCCCACCTAAACAAACAAACCAATCCTGAGGATCAGTGTGTGCCCACCTTACTCATCTGTGAGGAAGTCTAGGTTGGTAAACTGGGCTCACTCAGGCAGAACTTCCTGATTCAGGCAGTAGTCCCAAGATGTTTGTCATTCTAATCTACTTCTCTAATCTTATCAAGTTTCCACTCAACCTGGCCATGCCTGGGGAGTGGCATGAAAGTGAGAGCACTGAATAAACCCTGTAGGTACAGAACCTCTTTCTAAGCTTGGTACACACTGTAAGAAATAAGGATGCTGGAAATAAGCCTTTAATCCCAGCACTCCGGAGGCAGAGGCAGGTGGATCCTCAACATTGAGGACAGCCTGGTCTACAGAGCTAGTTCCAGGACAGCCTGGACTACAAAGAGAAAGAATCCTTGTCTCAAAAACAAAAACAGGAGCTGAGTGGTGGTGGCTCACGCCTTTAGTCCCAGCACTCGGGAGGCAGAGGTAGGCGGATCTCTGTGAGTTTGAGGCCAGCCTGGTCTATAGAGAGTTCCATGACAGCCAATACTGTTACATGGAGAAACCCTACTCAAAAAAAAAAAACCAAAACCAAACAAAAAGGAAGGAAGGAAGGAAGGAAGGAAGGAAGGAAGGAAGGAAGGAAGGAAGGAAGGAAGTTGGAAATATAAATTAGAGAGAACACCTGCTTAGCATGCACAGGCAGTACTGATAATGACGATGATAACAAAAAAAGAAAAGAAAGCTGGGTGGTGATGGCGCACGCCTTTAGTCCCAGCACTTGGGAGGCAGAGGCAGGCAGATCTCTGTGAGTTCAAGACCAGCCTGGTCTACAAGAGCTAGTTCCAGGACAGCCTCCAAAGCCACAGAGAAACCCTGTCTCGAAAAACCAAAAAAAAAAAAAAAAAAAAAAAAAAAAAAAATGAAAGAAAGTCAGTCTGGGCTATAGAAACCTAGTCTCAAAGCAATCAAAAACAAGTCATTTTAAGAAACAAGAAATCTGTTTCCAGGGCTTAGACTCCAGCCAAGATTGCTGTAATACCTTACGACACAGCACAAAAGCACATCAATGCTCACAAGAATTGGAAATGGAGACATACCAGGGACACCAAGCATGGTGACTTATATCTGTGATCCTAGCACTTTCAAGGCAGAAGCACGAAATCACAGTAAATTCAAGTCTAGCCTGGGCTACACGATAAGATAGGATCTCAAAAGCAAAATCAAACAACAAAACCACAAATGATGAGTGAGGAGGGAAGCACTAGTGCACACAGTGGCTTTCCAGGTGGTTTCCTACCCCCTACCATCGGCCGAGGTGGGGGTCTGCACCACACTTGTCTGCTGGCCTGGCACTGGAGCTCTTGCACTGCTGATCAGAAGGTCAAACTTGGTGCTCCTGCAGGTATTGGAGCAAACTTTGTCATGCTGGTAAAAATCAATCTGTCCAGAGTCCATCATTTTCCTGTACGGAAAGACAAGAAGCAGTTCAGCCCACATTGCACCTGTGAGAACTAAGGGGAAGATGGGGATAATCTGCTGAGTCCATGAGGATGATTACAGGATCCTAATAATATCTGAAGCCATCAAATTGTGTAAATTCTTTTTTTGGGGGGGAGGTTTATCAAGACAGGGTTTTTCTGTGGCTTTGGAGGCTGTCCTAGAACACTCTCTGTAGACCAGGCTGGCCTCGAACTCAGAGATCCGCCTGCCTCTGCCTCTGCCTCCCGAGTGCCGGGACTAAAGGCGAGCGCCGCCACCGCCCGGCTGCACTGTATGAATCCTAACTGGAATTAGGACATGTTCTTTGGTCCTGCCCACACAGGCCACTATTTCTCTTCTGAGTTTCCTCAACATCAGTACTCTTCACCAGGCTTTAGACACATTAAAAATGTCAGGAATGCTGGGCAGTGGTGGCAGAGACAGAGGCAGGTGCATCTCTGTGAGAGCCAGGACAGGCTCCAAAGCTACACAGAGAAACCCTGTCTCGAAAAACAAAAACAAAAAAGTCAGGAATGTCATTAAAAACCAAAGCAAGAAGTCTCCATACTGGGGAGGTATAGTCCTGGTTAGTTCAAGGTCAACCTGGTCTACACAGCAAGTTCAAGGCTATCCTGGGCGACATAGTGAAACCCTGTCTCAAAAACAAACAAAAATAAAACAACCATAAGCTGGGCAGTGGTGGCACATGCCGTTAGTCCCAGCAATTGGGTGGCAGAGGCAGGTGGATCTCTATGAGTTTGAGACCAGCCTGGTCTACAGAGCAAGTTTCATGACAGCCAGTGCTACAGAGAAATCCTATCTTGAAAAAAAAAAAAAAAAGTAAATGATAAAATAAATAAATAAACCAATTTTAAAAGACTCACAAGATGAGAATGCTCACTTTTATCCCGGCACAACTAAGAAATAACACTCAGATTCAGAATTAGGATTTTGTAAGAGATTCTAATGAATTAGTATTCCTAGACCAGGAAGACACAAGTGGTTGGCCAGACTGGCTCCAAATGTTACAGAGAATGGTCCTGAACCACTGATTCCCCCGTTTCCCCATCTCTTAAGAACTGAGATAAGAGACTGGCATGACCCACCACACCTGGCTAGTATCAGTTTTAGAAATGCCTAGTTTATATTGTCACTTTCAGAGACATAACATTTCAGAAGACAGAGAGGCAGAGAGAGGAATGAAAAGTGGGGAGGAAAGGAAAAAGGGAAAGAGCAAGGGGGGAAAGTAAGGGGCTGGATTTGAGCTGCTAGACGCTATGGCACAGCAGTAGAGTCTGACTAGCATGTGTGAGGCAGTCAGTTCAATCTAACAGCAAAAAAGTAATCCACTAAAAAGTAAAAACAGAAAAAGTAGGTAAAGTTTACAAAATTAAGAAGTATTCTAGAAATACTGTACAATGTTGATGGCATTAAACCCCTTCTAGAAAATATCCTTGTAACAAGATCCATGAGACCCTGCTATTATAGACCATAAGCAAAACCAGGAAGCATTTTAATTATAGTACACTCCATGTCATCATGTCTTGGCTTTCACTAACAGATCTCTAGGCATTCTGAGTCCTTTTAACATTTGTGGAGAACTGGCCCATGCTCTTCTTACTGGGCAGATAAAACAAGTCAAGAATGTCCACTAGGTCTCTGTACTATACTCCTCTTCTTCCTTCCTTTTTTTTTTTTTTTATTTTATTTATTAGATGGGCATTGGTGGCACACACCTTTAATCCTAGCACTCAGGAGGCAGAGGCAGGTGGATCTCTGTGAGTGCGAGACGAGCCTGGTCTACAAGAGCTAGTTCCAGGACAGCCTCCAAAGCCACAGAGAAACCCTGTCTCAAGAGAAAAAAAAAAATCAAGAACAAAACAGAAAGGTAAAGACAGGCAGGCATTCCTCTCAAGTCATTCAACTATAATGGAGCCCAGGATCTGGGATCTGCTGAGAATGTGTCTCCACCACTGAGAAATCCTGCCCAATGGAAGCAGCCACTTGTCTGTGTTATTTTCCACACAGGATTTCTTTATGTAGAGTAGACTGGTCATGTAGTCCAGCTTTACCTTAAACATAGATCCTCCTGCCTCTGCCTCCTATGTGCTGGGATTAAAGGTGCCACCACACCTGGTTGGACACTTCTAATTCTTGACCTTAAAATTTTTGTTTTTTAGGGGGCTGGAAAGATGGCTCAGCTATTAAGACTGACTGATCTTCCAGAGGACCTGGGTTCAATTCCCAGCACCCACATGGTAGCTCACAACTGTCTGTGACTCCAGTTCCAGGAAACCTGGCAGCCATGACAAAACACCAATGCACATAATATAAAAAATAAATAAATGCTTTGCCTACATGCATGTCTGTGTACTATGTACACATCTGATTTCTGTGAAGGCTACAAGAGGGTGTTGGATTCCCCTGGAACTAGAATTACAGAGCATTGAGAGCCACCATGTGGGTGCTGGAAACTGAACCCAGAACCTCTGGTAGGACAGCCAGCACTCCTAACAGCTGAGTCATCTCTCCAGCCCCATGCTTTACATTTAAATTTTCAGCAAGGGAACATTCAAGGCATACTAACTAATGCATTCAAGAGGGAAAACCACAATGGTAAACTTGTTGGAGGAAAATAAATGTCGTGGTAGGGGCTATCCCATAGGCTGACATCTGTTTCTGTTAGACAGTGATGCAAAGACTGCAAACACTATGCCTGGCATTTCTCAGCAGTGGTCTTCTACTGTCAGTCATGGCTATTGCACTTACTCAGCACCCAGCTTTGCTTTCTTGATGTAAGGATGACAGGGAGGACTATCAGCAACTTGGAGCTTCTAAGCCAAGAAAGGATCCTGTTTAAACTCCTGACATCAGCACCCTAAGCCAGGCATGCTGGTGTCAGCCTTGGCTACACAGCAAGTTGTGGGCTAAATGGAACTAAAAGAGACTCACAAAACTAAAAAGAAAAATGAAAAATCTAAATTAGATGCTGGAGAGAGTTAATTAGTTGATTTAATAGTTAGAGGTTACAGTGTATAATTCAGTGGTAGACTGCTTACGTAGCACGCACAAAGCCCTGGATTCCATCCCTAGTATCACAAAGCAAAAAAAAAAAAAAAAAAAAGATTAAGGACAGGTCAATGAAGGTCAAATAGTGTGGGAGATTCTACCCTGACTAAGCGCTTCACTGAGATGCTTGTGATTGTCACTGGCACTTACCTGAGCATGATGCCACCTAGACGAATGGCTCTCTTCCAGTCCTTCAGAGTGGACTTGCCAGCCAGATGAACAAAATGCTTGGGGCTGATCAATTGATCATTGAACTAAAGCAAAAAAGAAAAATCCAAATTGGTCCAGTGTCAACTTAGGTAGGTCAGCAAGGGAAGAATGAAATAATGCCACTTGCTATACACAAAACCCCAGACACTATTACAAGCCCTATCAGTGTCACCCAACCCCGTCCTATGGTACCAAACATTATCCCTCTCTGAGTGCCTGTCCTTTCCTAGGACAGAGTTATAGAGGACGAGGGTGAGAGATAAACATGCTACATAGCATCTACACATCCATTTATACTCTGATCCATTATATTCTGAAGTGGGGGCTGGGTCTAGTGTTCCAGGGACTGGTCAAGTAACTGAAGAATTCTAGTGTTAAAGACAGATGCGCATGGAGATAACTCAACTTTAAAAGTGCTAATTGTGCAAGACTACAGACTGACTTCAATCCCAGAAATCACCTAAAAAAGGACAATCTGTGAACTGCATCTGTAGTTCCAGCACTCTTTTTTTTTTTTTTTCTTTTCAAGACAGGGTTTCTCCGTGTAGCTTTGGAGACTGTCCTAGAACTAACTCTATAGATCAGGCCGGCCTCAAACTCACAGAGATCCAGCTGTCTCTGCCTCCTGAGTGCTGGGACTAAAGTGTGCACCAGGACCACCCATCGAGGAGATTCTTTTTTTTTTTTTTTTTAAACTTGAGACAGGGTCTCACTGTGTAGCTCTGACCAGGCCGGCCTTGAACTCACTCTGCTTGCCTCTGCCTCCCAAGTGCTAGTATTAAAGGTGTGTACCACTATGCCTGGTTCTCATGAGATTTCTTATTTGCTTGTGTTTGTTTGTTTGTTTTTTGGGGGGCAGGGTTTCACCACATAGCCCTGGCTGATCTAAGACTCCTTGTGTGTAGACCAGATTGGCCCTGAATTCACAGAGATTCACCTGCCTCTGCTTTCAAGTTCTGTCATTAAAGGCATAAATCACCATACCTTTTGGGTATTATGAGACAGGGTCTCACACTGTATCACCTCTTGGCCTCAAACTTAAATCAATCCTATTGCCTCCATTCTGGGATTACAGGCATGACCTACTACACCCTACTTATTCTTATCATCAACAATTCTGAATAAAGCCTATTATGATGCATACCAGTTCAACGCATGTTACATATATGATCTCATTCAATACATCATAGTACATGTGCTGTATAAATGTGTGTGTACATTTACATGTATGCGTATCAGTGGGAATGTTACTATTTTAATACATAAGGCTCCAATTTTTTTTTTTTTTTTTTCTGAGACAGGGTTTCTTTGTGTAGCCCCAGCTGTCCTGGAACTTACTTCATAGACCAGGTGGGCCTCAAATTTAGAGATCTGCCTGTCTTTGCTAGGATTAAAGGGCTGAGGTTAATGGTATATACCACAATGGCCAGCAAGGCTCTGAAATATTACTAAATAACTTGCTCAAAATCACATGGCTAGACAGAGGTAGAGAAGGGTTCTAGCCATTTATTCATTTACTTGTTGCAAGTAACTATCAAACACTATTATACAAACAGTACCATACAGGGACAACCCTTGTCATGCACAAGGCCCTGCCCCCACCACCAAGGCATCATATAATGTCCCAGGTTTATCTTGGTGAAAACAGACAATGCTCTCTTGCACATGCTCCTTTGGAAGTAGAGCCAGGCTCATTTTATTTCAAAATCCTTACTTTCTACTGTGACAGCATAAGACAACAGCTGTGGGGACAGCAAAATGGCTCAGTAGATAAAGGTATCTGCTGCCTATTGGAAGTGGCAAGCCCTGAGTGAGTGAAGTCCTAAGGGAATGTCTACTTTTGTTGTTTCAAGACAGGGTCTCACTATGTAGCCCTGGCCGTTCTGGAACTAGACCAGGCTGGCCTTGTCTCTGCCTGTCAAGCCTTGGAATTAAAGGTATGCACCACTATGCCTGGCTGGGGATATGTATTTTGACATGGGTACAGCCATGCGGAGAAAGACCAAAGCCTCAGACCATGGGGCATTTGGCAAAACCTTTACTCATACTGCCCAGGCTCACAAATCCAAGTACAAGTGCTTATGAATAACTAACTGATCAGTGTGAGCACAGACTAGAAATTGCAGCTTCCTCCTCCCAGATGTTTACAACTCAGACACCTACTACCAAGATTACCTAACCTGTCTCTATGCTGTACCTAAAACGTAACTCACTGAGGTTCCAGGTAGTGCTTAGAGGGCCCCACCTGACTCCAGTTTTCCTGTACATGTGATTGTCCTTCATCCCCTTGATGCCCCTAGCTAGGGTTCCAGGACCCAAGTCACACCACTGGAGCAGCAGCTGCCAAGCCTGACAAGCATAGTTCAATCCTCAGATGAATCCACATGGTGGAAGGAGACAGCAGACTGCTGCAGCCTTCCTCTGCCCTGTACATGGGTGCCGCGCAAAATAAATAAATAAATGTAAAAAAAAAATTAAAGTTAAAAACAGCTGCAAAACAGAAAGCTGTTGACTGGAGCTAAAAGCACAGCTCAGAAGCAGAGTACTTGCCTAGCAAACTCCAGACACTTACTTGGTCAGAGCCCTACATTTCCCTGCAGAGGCTGATCTGGAAAGAGAGAGACAGAGAGAGAGAGAGAGAGAGAGAGAGAGAGAGAGAGAGAGAGAGAGAGAGGAAGAGAAAGGGAGAGGGAGAGGAAGAGGGAGAGGGAGAGGGAGAGGGAGAGGGGGAGGGAGAGGGGGAGGGAGAGAGAGAAAAGACAGTGAAACAACCTCAAGACTGGAGACAATTACCTTGACACATTTCACATTTATTCCTGGACACACAAACTTCTTCCAGAGGAGAATGGCTTTACTCTCTCCACAGGTTATAGGGTAAGCAATTTCCATATCCTCATTTGCTTCTATACTGCTTGTATCTGAAAATGGAAAAAGCAATCCAATATTTCCTGATCAATTCTTCCCTAAACTGAAATTCCAAATATACACTTTTGGGGTTCCTCTCAGGCCATTTTTTTTTTTTTTTTTTTTGGTTTTTTTTAGATAGGGTCTCATGTAGCTCAGGCTGGTCTTGAACTCAGTATACAGTAGGTGATTCTGCACTCTACCAACTGAGCTATATCCCCACCATTAACAGGCACTCTTTAAAAAAAACAAAAACTTTTAAAAATTGTTATTTTATGTGTATGGTCTCTGATGCAGAGACCAGAAAAGAACAGTGGGTCCCCTGGAACTGGAATTATGATGGCTGTGAGCTGCCCTGTTGAGTGCTGGGAATCTAAGCCAGGTCCTCGAAGCAAGTGCTCTTAACCACTTAGTAATCCCTCCAGTCCCAGGAATACTTCTGAAGTTTAACATAGCAGCTATGTCTTACCAAGCTATCAATGTGCTAAGACACTAGTGACATATTCTCTCTCTCTCTTTGGTTTTTCGAGACAGGATTTCTCTGTAGCTTTGGAGTTGGCCTGGAACTCACAGAGATCCGCCTGCCTCTGCCTCCTGAGTGCTGGGATTAAAGGCGTGCACCACCAACGCCCTGCTAATACAATACCTCTTCAGTCTTCACTTCACTTCACTCCCCTAATGACAGGGATCAATCATAACGTTCCCCTTTCTTTGTGGGACTATTTTTTTAAGACAGGGTCTTTCTATATAGCCCAACCTCGAGCATAATCTTCCTGTCTCAGCCTCCCAACTGTTGGGATTATAGGTATGCCTCACCATGCCCAGTGTGCTGGGGGAATGGAGGTGGGGAGGCTAAGTGACTAAGGATTGACTCTAAATCTTTGCATATGCTAAGTGAGCATTTTTCTATGGAATTTATGCCCCTAATCTCCTTGAACTTGCTCTGGAGTGAAGATAAGCCCTAAACCTGTGATTCCTTTGCCTCAGCTTCCCAAGTAGCTAGATTTACATCTTCACATCACAGGCCCCATGGGTTTTTTGCTTTGTTTTTAATCCCTCCCCACACACAGACACAACGACGCTTAAGGATTCCCCCACATCCACTCAGACTAAGCATTTGATCCCACCCCTCCTTGTAGGATTTTTTAAAATATTTTATTTATTTATTATGTATACAACATTCTGCTTCCATGTATATCTGCACACCAGAAGAGGGCATCAGATCTCATAATGGATGGTTGTGAGCCACCATGCAGTTGCTGGGAATTGAACTCAGGACCTCTGGAAGAGCAGCCAGTGCTCTTAACCTCTGAGCCATCTCTCCAGCCCGAGGATTTTTATAAACAAAAAAAAAAAAACCTGTTTTTGGCTACTGTAACCTATTGATATTAAGTGATCAAGTGGCAGGGCTACCATCTTTTTTGTTGGTTGGTTATTATTTTTTTTTATTTTGAGACAGTTTTTCTATGTAGTTCTGGCTGTCTAGGAACCCGGAACTCAAAAATCTGTCTGCCTCTGCCACCTGCATGCTAGGATTTAAGGCCAGAGTCACATGCCTGGCAAGCCTGCCATCTTAACTGACAATATCAGTAGGTTACTTGCATTGGTGGGGACAGAAAATAAGGCACAATGGGCCAGAAATCATAGAATGAGGGCCTGGCTCTGTAGTGGAGCACCAGCCTGGCCTGGGCAAGATCACAGATCACAGGTCCCATCCACAGAGATTTTTTTTTTTTTTTTTTTAATTCTGGGCTTTGACTTTATTCATCTTTTTTTTTTTTTTTTTTTTTTTTTTTTTTTTTTTTTTTTTTTTTTTGAGACAGGGTTTCGCTGTGTAGCTTTGGAGCCTAAACTGGCGCTCGCTCTGGAGACCAGGCTGGCATCAAACTCACAGAGATCCGCCTGCCTCTGCCTCCCAAGTGCTGGGATTAAAGGTCTGCACCACCAAAGCCCGGCTTATTCATCATTTTTGTTTTCATGAAACTTCTTTGTTTCTAGTCAACAGACAGAAGCTCTTGCTATGGAGAAAGTGGCAATCTATAAAAATGGAAAATTACACATCAGAGCGTAGGAATTTAAAAGTACAGAAATGGGGCCCAGGCCAGACACACTGGGTATCATATCCCTCACACTACAGACCCAGAAAAGAGTTGGCTCGTCAGCAAATGCCCACAGTAGGTGGAAGGAAACAAATTCATTTGGGGATGAAGGATCTCAGCACACCACTCACACTTCTACTTCACCCACGTCATTTGCTCCCTGGGTATTCTCTCTACCACCTCCTCAGGTTAGATGACTGGATGTGTTTCCCATACCCTGGAACCTTGAGAGATGTACTTCTTTCTCTGCTGATTACTTCTCAGCTGCATGGTGCCATCCCCAGAGATTTAAAAGCAAAAGCAAACAGAAACCCTCAACCAAGAGGCTGAACCAAAGGTGCTGGATAGAATGACAGAAAGACTCACCGATTCCTTCTTCAATTTTGTGTATCGTGTGGGTTTCTACGGCTACAACTGCTGCATTGTTCTCCGACCCAGGATCATAAATCCTGTTGTAAAAGAATCCATCATAAACAAACTACATAAATCAGGGAAAATTTAATATTTTGTTTTTTCCAGACAGGGTTTCTCTGTGGCTTTGGAGGCTGTCCTAGAACTAGCTCTTGTAGACCAAGCTGGTCTCAAACTCACAGAGATCCTTCTGCCTCTGCCTCCTGAATGCTGGAATTAAAGGCGTGTGCCACCAACGCCCAGCTCCCTAAGCTGCATTTCATTTTATTACTTAACCCCCCCCCCAAGACAAGGTTTCTCAGTATAACCCTGGCTGTCCTGAAACTTGCTCTATAGACCAGGCTGGCTCAAACTCAGAGAGTCCCCCTGCCTTGGCCACCAGAGTACAGGGTTTAAAGGTGTGCAACACCATTACCCAGATCATTCTTTACTTTTTATTTTGAGACAAGGTCATAATAAGTTGTTTAGGCATGGCTTAGAATTCAAAGTGATCCTGGGCTGGAGAGATGGCTCAGAGGTTAAGAGCACTGGCTGCTCTTCCAGAGGTCCTGAGTTCAATCCCCAGCAACTACATGGTGGCTCACAACCATCCCTAATGAGATATGGTGCCCTCTTCTGGTGTGCAGATATACATTGAAGCTGAATGTTGTATACAGAATAAATAAATAAATAAATAATCTTAAAAAAAAAAAAACAAAAAACTGTATCAACGAGTCAGGCGTTGGTGGCACACACCTTTAATCCCAGCACTCAGGAGGCAAAGGCAGGTGGATCTCTGTGAGTTTGAGGCCAGCCAGGTCTACAGAGTGAGTTCCAGGACAGGCTTCAAAGTTACACAGAGAAACCCTATCTTGGAAAACCAAAAAAAAAAAAAAAAAAAAAAAAACCAAAAAAACAAACATATGCAGCTGGGCAGTGGATCTCTGTGAGTTCAAGACCAGCCTGGTCTACAAGGGCAAGTTCCAGGACAGACTCCAAAGCCACAGAGAAACCCTGTATGGAAAGAGAAAAAACAAAAACATACGCACAAATCAAATAAAGTAATGCTAATTTTAAAAACTGGGATTAAAGGTGTGCATCACACCCGGGTGGTAGGTCCTGAGCCTTTAATTCCCAAACGCATGAGTCAGAGCCTGGTCTACAGAGGGAGCTCCAGGACAGCCAGGGCAACACAGAGAAACCCTGCCTCATAAAACAAAACAGAAACTGAAACAAAAACCAAAAAAGTGTTTATCAGCATGCCCACCTGAGATCCCAGGTTCACTCACCAGCACCTAAATATAGGTTACCAACCATCTCTAACTCCAGGCCATCTTCTGGCCTCTGTGGACACTTGTGTGCACATGGTGCTCAAAAGACACACAGCCCAAACATCCACACACTTTAAAAACAGAATAACATCAACTAATGAAAACAAAAATCATTCATTATGAAATCTAAAATGTCCCGAAGAGTCAAGAAGGGTTACAGAATCTTGGTACCTTTGTTTCTTCTGAGAGCTTTCAATATGTCATAAAAGAGATGTGTTTGAAACATTGATAATCGTTTAAATGGCTTTATGTTATTTGAGATGGTGGAGATGTAACTCAGGACCTTCTGCATACTAAGGAATTACTGGACCACTGGTGACAGTTCCAGAACATTTTTATGGTTACTAGGTCTTGTCACTGGATTTTTGTTTGTTTTGAGATTGGGTTTCCTGTAGTCCAGGCTGTCCTCAAACTTGCTTTGCACCTAGCATAGCCTTAAGCCTCTGATTATCCTGCTATGCTCAAGTACTGGATTTACAAGCATGCACCACCATGTCCCACTTATCCCCAGTACATTCATTCATTCTCTCTCTCTCTCTCTTTCTCTCTCTCTCTCTGTCTCTCAAAGAAATTACATGCTGAATACATATTCTTTCTTTTCTTTTTTTTTTCCTTTTGGTTTTTCTAGACAGGGTTTCTCTGTGGCTTTGGAACCTGTCCTGGAACTAGATCTTGTAGACCAAGCTGGCCTCGAACTCACAGAGATCTGCCTGCCTCTGCCTCCCAAGGGCAGATGATCTGTGCAATGTGAGAGAGGTGTCCGGTTTGATTCTGGACATTGCAAAAGTATTTCAGTCAACTTCCTTTCTAATTGATAGTGACCCTCTGACCTCCCACGGCACTCAGCCCTTCCTAGTCTTCGCTATGTAAGGATTCCATACTTATACAAAAGCCCTTTTGTTTTACACTAGATTGCAAGGTTCATGCTGGAGAGGACCTTTTACTCTATTTCTTTTAACACCGTCATAATGCATCAATGTGGTGGTGGTGGATAGATACTTGTAATACACAGAGCGTGACAATTTGCTAATCCAGGAGAATTTAGAGCTCAGGGTAGAAATATTCTTACTGGTCCCTATGCGTAATCTCTGAGTAAACACTGCATTTGAGAAACATGCACCTGGGCCCCTGCTAAACAGTGTAGACAGAGAAGATGAGGGAGCCATATAACTTGCCCTCAGAGAGCTCTCATGTAAAGACAGAGAGGGACACTAGAAACAGCCGCTGTAGTAAGTAGTGAATGACAGCTTGACGTGGTTGTGTACATCTGTAATCCTGGTAACTGGGAAGAAAAGGCAGGAAGATCAGGTGTTCAAGGCTACCCTTGCAGCATAGTAAGTTTGAGGCAAGCCTGAGCTACATAAAAAAAAAAAAAAAAAAAAAAAAAGATGACAGTGGGAGTACCTATGACTGAGATGAAAACTCAGTCAGCTCTGACTAACCCTGAATGCTCATGGTGTACTCAACTCCTGTACAGTTCATATTTGCCTATCTTATTAATCTCCCAATAACACATTTTCAGAAAAATCCAACTCTCTAGCCACTTACCCTTGTTGCACAGGCTGTAACTGCAAGATCACTTGGGTTTTAGTGTCTTCAGGATTCTCCCCTTCATTTCCTTCAGTGGGTACCACAACCACATCTCCCACTGGGACACTCACTTCCGCATTAGCCATCTTTCACATGAAGTCAGCTAGCTGGGGCTGCTGTGAGAAACAAGAAATCTTGAAAGATGCAACTGCAGGAAAGGAATGCCAAGATAACACACAGTTCTGAGCACCCTGGGATCACCACCCTCTGTGAAGAATGAGGACTGAGAGGGAGCTGACAGAGGCTGACACAGGCTTTTAGTATGTTTTCATAGTACATGTGACCCACACAGTGGTTTGCCAGAGCCAAAGCTACTAGCTCCTTAGACCTAATAGTGCATCTCCTCTCCTCCTTAAGTTTAGAGACATCAAAGTGGTAGTTTGGGATCACAGCACTGGGATTACACACAGCACTGAAATTAACAACACTAGAATTTAAGGTTTTGTTGTTGTTTGGTTTTCTTTGTTTGTTTTGTTTTTCGAGATAGGGTTTCTCTGTAGCTTTGGAGGCTGCCCTGGAACTTGCTCAAAAGACCAGGCTGGCCTCAAACTCACAGATCCTGCTGTTGGGATTAAAGGCATGGACCACCACCAAGAGCCAAGAACTTTTCTTTTTGAGACTGGGTCTCATTCTAAAGCCCAGCCTACTCTCAAACTCAAAGCAATCCTTCTGCCTCAGCTTCAGTGTGCTGGAATTCAGCGTGAGTCACCAAGCCTGGCTCTAAGAACTTTATGTTCCTGTTTTATTTTTAGAGATGGAGTCTCAAATGGCTGACTTGGAACTTGCTATGGAGCTGAGAATGACCTTGAACTCCTGTTCTTCCTGCTTCCAATGGGAGTGCTGGGACCAAGGTATGCACCTCCAGATGGGTCACAAGAACACCTCAGTTCAGAGTGAATGGAGATGACCCTGTCTGACAGCTCCTTGCAGAGAGAGCTACTGAGGAAATCATCACCAAGTACCATGTGCTCCGTCAATGTAAAGTACTAACCCAATCTTTTTATTATTGTTTGTGTACATGCCAAGGAACCCATGTAGAGGTCAGAGGACAGCTTTCAGGAGTCAGTTCTCTCCTTCCACCATGGAATTCCGGTAACAAAATGAGGTCATCAGGCTTTCGTGATAAGCACTTTTACCTATTTCGATATCTGGCTGTCCCCATTGGCCCAATCTTTATGAAAACAGAGGGTCTCAGGATATCCTGTAGCTGTTAGCCTTTAGAGTTCAGGGAAAATGATTTTTCCAGTGCTAGAGACCCAACTCACAGCCTCATGCACGGTGGGTAAGCACTTTAACACTTGAGCTTCCCCTGAACTATGTCTGCAATCCTTTGTTCTGCTTCTTCTGGGCCATGCACTCATGAACGTTTCACAACTCAACTATAATCCATAGCTCTTGGTTCCTTCCTTCCTTTCTTGGTTTTTTGAAACAGGGTTTCTCTGTATAGCTCTGGCTGTCCTGTAATCAATCTGTAAAACAGAACTTAAGAGATCCTCCTGCCTCTGACTCCCAAGTGCTGGGATTAAAGGCGTGTGCATCACAACACTCGGCTTGTTCTTGGTTTCTTTTTTTTTCTTTTTTAAGATTTTATTTATTATGTATACAATTATCTGCATGCATGCTTGCACACCAGAAGAGGGCGCCAGACCTCACTATAGTTGGTTGTGAGCCACCGTATGGTTGTGGGAAATTGAACTCAGGATCTCTGGAAGAGCAGTCAGTGCTCTTAACCTCTGAGCCATCTCTCCAGCTCTGTTCTTGGTTTCTTAAGACAAAGTCTTGTGATGGAGCTCAGGCTAGCCTCAGATTTCTGTATCTAACTACCAGGTGTATGCCATTGGTCTCAGTGCTTAGACACTGTTTATCTAAACATCTTTGTGCCTCCCCCACGCTCCTCAGCTTTGATGCTGATAGACATTTTGATTCAATCACTTATGCATGTATATATAATCTAGTCAAATTTCTTCATATATGGCTTTTATCTTATTTTTTGGTTTTTCGAGACAGGGTTTCTCTGTGGCTTTGGAGGTTGTCCTGGCACTTGCTCTGTAGACCAGGCTGGTCTTGAACTCAGAGAGATCCACCTGCCTCTGCCTCCCGAGTGCTGGGATTGAAGGTTTGCGCCACCAATGCCCGGTATCATATGTGGCTTTTAATCCCATTCAATTTTTTTGTGGATTCTATATTCTTGTATTTACTGGCCTCTACTACATTAAACTGAACCATATTTTATCAAACCTGCTCCTAGATTTCCTGTTTCCCTAATTGATGCTATCCTCCGTCCATTTTCAAAACCAGGGAACTCAGGAGTTATTTTTGCCTCCTCTTTCTAAATCCAATCAGCCACAAAATCCTAGCCAGTCTACCGTGCGTGCGTGTGTGTGTGTGTGTGTGTGTGTGTGTGTGTGTGTGAGAGAGAGAGAGAGAGTATGATCCTCCCGTTCTCCATCTGTGCTGTCAACACTGTATGTGGGCTGCCACACTGTTACCTGGGTTTTTCCAGCTACTTTCCCATTGCCAAACCTTTGGTCTTGGATTCCTACAATTCATTCCCCACAAAGCAATCAAAGTTATCCTACTAAAGGCCACAGGCCTGTTTCCCACTTAATGTATACCTGTTGCTGTGAAATAAAGTTCAAGAACTTTAACATGGCCTACAAAAGCTTCCAAATCAGCTTCCCTTCTCACAGCTGGCACTGTGAGCTCTGTCAACTGTTCTCCAGTTCTGAAACGTGCAACATTTCTTGGACAGAGCCTTTAATTTGTTCTCTTTCCCTAGGATTCTTTCCCTTCCTTTGCGCTAGTCTGTTAACTCTCTGAAGCATCACTTCCTTGGAAGGTCTTCCAGTGACATTACTAGGTTTGAGCTTATGCTCATTTCTTTCATGGAGGGGTGCTGTTGAGGACTGAGGTGAAGGCTCTTCTGCTTAGCTGCAAGTGCAGGCTGTTTTGTTCCCACAGGTATGCTTCTGCTTTGTTGACCAGGCTGATCCCTAACTCCAAAGGGATCCTCCTGCCACAACCTCCAGAGTGTTGGAATTATAGGTTACTAATTTTCAGGTGACTTGGGGTGGCCTTGAAAATCACTATGTCACCAAGGGTGATCTTGAACTCCTGATCCTCTTGCCTCCCTTCACTTCTCAGATGCTGGTATTGCTAGCCAGGTGGTGGTAGCAGGCCCATCTTTGTGAGTTGGAGGCCAGCCTGGTCTACAGAGTGAGTTCCAGGACAGCCAGGGTTACACAAAAAAACCATCTCGAAAAATTAAAAACAAAAAAGCAACAAAAAACAAATGTGTGTCACTGTGCCCAGCTTTGCAATACAATTTAGAAAGAAATCCTGAGTTTATTACATGCTGAAATAGTAGCTTCTTGAAATTTTGAAGTAGGGCTGGAGAGATGTATCATGAGGTAAAGAGCCCTTGTTGATCTTGTAGAGGACCCAGGTTGGCTTCCCAGCACCCACATGGAGGCTCACAACCACCTTAACTCCAGTTCCAGGGAGTCTGATGCAATCCGGATGTTCCTAGGCACACTCATGGTGCACATGCACACATGTAGGCAAAACACTTATACGCATAAAGAAGGAAAACAAACCTTTTTGTTTTGTCTTGGTTTTTTGAGACTGAGTCTTACTATATAGTTTGGCCTGAAACTCAGGTTGGTATAAACGAAAGTAAATGATCCCCCTCCCCCGCCCCAAGGTTTCTCTGTGTAGTCCTGGCTGTCCTGGAGCTCACTATGTAGACCAGGCTGGCTTCAAACTCATAGAGATCCACCTGCCTCTGCCTTCCTAGTGCTGGGATTAAACACATGTACCACCGTGCCCAACTAAAAGTAAAACCTTAAAAAATACATGCTTTTAGTGACACAGAAGAGAGTCCATGCCAACATGGTGATTCATAATTCTTCAGTAAATGAATTTTTAGTAAATTACCTTAGAGATCACATTTCTAGTGAGTAACCCCAAACCCACAGCAGACTACATGGCTATAACTGCAAGGTCATCTCTATAAGCTGTGTAAACAGAAAACTGCCCCTTGTTTATAACACAAACTCCTGAGACACGATGAGGAGCTTTGTCCCAGGAGTGTTTCACACAAGAGACCTTGCAATATCTCTTGTGAAATCAGAGTGTGTGCTCTGTAATTCTACGAGACCATACAAAAACATGACAAATTTTTGTTAAAACTTAGTCAATTTATGTAGAAGGACGTATTGCAAGGGGAGTACAGCTCAGGGCAGAGGTTTGTCGTGAACGTGGGTTTAACCTGCTGCAAAGAGTTTCTCTGTAGTTTTGTTACCCATGCTTTGGTTTGGGTTTGGGGTTTTTGAGACAGGGTTCCATGCAGTCAAGGCTGCCCTCAAACTCAGTATGTAGCACCTTGAACTAGTGATCCTCCAGCTTCTGCCTCCCAAGCTCAAGACTGTATGCAAGAACCCTGAAAGATTCAGGCATTACGCTGGCCTGCCAGTTACCTGGCAGAATCCACTCAGGCAGAACCCTGGTCAGCCCAGGGTTCCATGGGAACTAGGTCTGCACACAGGTGTAGAGGACCCCTTTAAAAGGCAGACCCCGCCCACTTATGCACTTCTCTCTCTTCTCTTTGCTTATCTTGTCTCTTCTCCTTTTATTTCTCTCTCACTCACTCTCTCGTGATATAATAAACTGGTTAGTCTCATTTCTCATCGCCAGACCTTCTTTCTAATTTAAGCAAAAACCTAACAAACCCCACACCCCATTACTCGGGGATTTTGTTTGTTTTGAGACAAGTGTCTCACTAGATAGTCCAGGCTGGGCTTGAATTTTCAATCCTCCTGGCTCAGCCTACAGAGAGCGAGCTGGGATTACAGACACGTGCTACTGGGCGGCTGCTTTGTAGTTATTTTCAAGACAAAAAATGACTCTTGAAAGGTGCTACCCTGCAGGCCTAGTTACCTGAGTTACATGTGTGGACTCATTCACACAAAGGTAAAAGGAGAGACCAAACTCTATAATATGCTTTGACCTCCGTCCACACAAACACCACAGTACACATACCCCCTCCCAACATTATGCACACAAAATAAATTCAAAATTTTCACAGTGCATATGAAGCCAGGCATAGTGACACAAGTCTGTAAACCAGCACTTTTGGAACAAAAGGGTCAGGGATTCAAGGTCACCCTCAGTTACATAAGGAGATTTAGGCTATATGAAACCTTTTCCCAAAAAAGGGAGGAGGGGTGCCTGGTGAGATCGCTCAGCAGGTAAAAGCCCTTTTTACCAAATATGAAAACATGAGTTTGATCTTCAGGGTACATATGGTGGAAGGACAGAATAAAATCCTGTGTCATTCTTTTGACTCCCACAAGTACACCATGACACACATCCTAACACAAGCTCATACACTTTTTTTTTTTTTTTTTTTTGAGGTAGGGGCTCACTAAATAGCTCTGACACAAGGGAGTCCTGGCTGTCCCGAAATCTGTGTAGATCAGGGTGGCCTCAAACTCAGGTATTTGCCTGCCTCTGCCTCAAGTGCTGGAATTAAAGGCAGGAGCCACCACTGCCTAGCTTTCATTTTTTTGAGATAGGGTCTCATTATACAGTCAAAGAAATCCACCTGCCTCTACCTCCCTAACAATGCCAGGCTGTTGTGAATCTTTTTTGGCACTGTGGCTCACTGTATCCCATGTTAGTTTGAACTATGTAGCCCAGGCTGGCTTTGAACTTTTGGCAGTCCTGTCTCAGATGCTCAGGTGCTAGAATCATAGATGTGTGATCAAACTAGGTTTACGTGCTCCCCCCCCCCCTTGGCATCTCACCTTGTAGCCCAGGTTTGTCTGGAACTCGCTATGAAACCCTGTCTAGAAAACAAACAAACAAACAAACGACCAAAAAAACAAAAATAAATATGCCTGCTCTGACTCCTGGTGCTGGGAATAAAGGTGCGCACCATCACTGCCGGATGAAAACAAACAAAAAAAAGAAATCTCCAAGATGCAACTTTATTACTTAAGGAAATGAAGTTTTATACAAATGAGATTGGAGTCTTCTATATAGGTGTTTGGAGGTATCAATGGATATGTTTTTTAAGTCATCCCTCAAGAGTCTAAGGAACCAACAAAATAAGGCCCAAACTAACCCAAAGAAGCTTGGGAGAACGTAGCTAATCAAAGGAATTGATCAAGTATAGATGAAAATCAAATTATATGACTGAGAAATTAAGAGCAGGCCCAAGCCCTTACGAAAATGTTCCATAATACTAGCCAAGGCAAGGAAGGGGGCTGGGTGGATGGGAAGAGTCTCCAGACATGGAGGAAACCCCTACTTCCTGGTTCTCTTTGACACCCTGCAGCTCTCCTTTTGAGAATTCAGGGTTTCCCTGCTCCTAATCTAGCCAAGTCTTCCTTCCTCTGACTCCTAGGTCCAGACCCTCGGGTAAGATTCTGCCCTCATTTCTCTTACCTCTCAATTAGAGGACACCTGGCCAATTCCCCTGTCATTTTCTGAAAGCAAGGGGGTACCCTCTCCCCAGTAATTACCTCCCCACCCCTCATAACCATAGGTTTCCCTCGTCTCCGGGAGCAGAGGACCACCCGAGGCACTCCAACCTGCAGCCCTCGGGTGGACCCTCTCCCGTCTCGGGAAGGGCGCTCCTTCCTCCTCCTCCTCCTCCTCCTCCCTCGGTCCGGGGCCTCGGCCCCTTCCCTCAGGCGAAGGCCGGCCCCTACCCCCCACATCCATTCAGCAGGCACTCGGGCTCCAACGCGCCGCCCCCCACCCCCACCCCATCCCACCCCACCCCCACCCCGACCCGGGCGCGACCCAGGCCTGACCCAGCTCCTCCGCCTAAGGCCCGAACTCCCAACCCCGCCTCGGACGGGGATACCCCAGCACCCCCGGCCCCTCCGCGAGGACTTCCGGGCTCCTCGTCCGGGGCGCCGAGCCTCCCCCCCGCCCCACCCCACCCCACCCCATCCCCCGCCCGGCCGCCCGGCCGGCGCGCCCGCTCGAGGGGCCGGGAGCCCAGGCCCTGGCGGCCACGCTGGGGGCGGCCCGGCGGCTCGGGCGGACCCAGCGGCAGCGTCCCCCACCCCCCCGCGGCGCCGCGACGTCCGCTCGCTCCCCGGCGGCGGCGGCGGCACGCACAGGGCGTGGGGAGGCGCCCGCGGAGGCAGCAGCCCCCCGCCCCCTGCGCGCCCGCCCCCCTCGCCGGCCGCCGCGCGGCCCCCGCGCCGCCCCCCGCCCCAGCCCTCGCCGCGCCCGCGCCGCGCGCCCCCCCTCCCCCTCCTCACCGTCTCCGTCGGGCGGGCGGGCGGCGAGCGGCCAGGGCGGGCGGGCGACGGAGCATGCGCACAAGCCGCCACGGCCGCCGCCGCCACCGCCGCCGCCAAGCCGGGCTCCAACACTTCCGGCCGCCGCCGCGGCTGAGCTGGCGCCTTAAAGGGGACGCGTCCCTATTGTGGGCCGCTCGGAGGATGCACACCTCAGCCGAGCGACTAGGGCGGTTCGCGAGCTCGGGCCTTGCGAGGGCTGTTGAGAGGCCGAGATCGCGGGACACTCCTGGAGGGGGGGAGCGGGGGGTCAGGCCTAGATGCAAAGGTCAACTCGTCCTGATTCTTTCTGTCTCCCCAAATCCTGTTTATAGGTTATCAGGGTTACCAGTGTGGAATCAAAAGATGTGACTGAGCCTAGTCTGTAACCCCTTCCTGCGTTTGAAACATGCATGGCCCTTGGCCCAGGCTTTCCTGCTAGTGCGGGTTCTGGGTTCAAGTTTGGGCTTATTTGGAACGTGTATAGTTATAGCATGACTTAATAGTTCTAAGCCTCTTATTCCCCAAAAGGCGAATGTTCAATGAAATGATACCTGAAAAGTACTTAGCAAAGTTCTTGAGGCCGGTAATATTAACTGGCAAGCTTTAGGACGATGTGGTCAGGCCCCCGGGAAGATGCTTTCAGTCTGTAATCCTCACAGCAACCTTACTCTACCTTTCATTCTCGTCTGAAATATTAAACATAAACATCTGGGCATGCTGGCGCGCGCGTTTGATCCCAGCACTCGGGGGCCGAAGCAAGCAGAGTTCCTGGCAAGCCTAGTGTACACAGTGAGTTCTGGGCCAGCCAACGCTGCCTCGTGGAACCCTGTCTCAAAAAGTAGACAAAAAGAACAAATGAGAGATGGGAGGAGGTCAATAGGTCAGTGGTAGAATACGTGCCAAAGGCCGGGTTCCTTCTACAGCATGGGGCGGGGGAGGCAGTTAAGTTTTTTTGAGGAGATGAATTGTTTCTCCATCTTGCTTTCTATACATTGTATCTGTCTAATTTCCTTTAAGAAAAACGGGGAGCAGGGTGGAGACGGTACAAGCTCCTGAAGACCTGAGTTCTATCATTCAAACCCACATAGTGGAAGAAGGCGCAGCACACACACACTAAATGTAATTCTATTTATTTGTTTGTTTGTTTATTTATTTATTTATTTATTTATTTTGAGACAGCGTTTCTCTGTGAAACAGTCCTGGCTGTCCTGGAACTCACTCTGTAGACCAGACTGGCTTTGAACTCACAGAGATCTGCGTGGCTCTGCCTCCCAGATGCTGGGATTAACTAAAGGCTTAGGAGCCACCACCACCATTCAGCTAGACATGTCCTTTTTGTTTTATTTTTCGAGACAGGGTTTCTCTGTGGCTTTGGAGGCTGTCCTGGAACTAGTTATTGTAGACCAGGCTGGTCTGGAACTCACAGAGATCCACCTGCCTCTGCCTCCTGAGTGCTGGGATTACAACATCTGGTTTTGATCAGGATCTTGAGGCAGGATGACACATACCCTTAATCCAGATCCTGGGGTGAGAAGGCTCACCTTTAATCTGGACACATCTTCTGCTGGACAATGGAAGGACAAAGGAAGAGGAAGGGTTATTCATTCTTCATCTGCTTGCCCTCACCTGTCAGCACGTCCATTCCTTCACTGGCCTTGGAGCCTACTTCCTCAGGATTCCAGCACCTACAGAAGACCAGCTGAGACACCCAGCCTCGTGGGACCGAGCACCTACTAGATTCTTGGACTTTCTATTCACAGCTAGCCATTGTTGTACTGCGGCCTGGAAGTCATTCCACTAAACACACACACACACACACACACACACAGAGAGAGAGAGAGAGAGAGAGAGAGAGAGAGAGAGAGAGAGAGAGAGAGAGAGTCTTAACAGGATTTATTACAAAGCTGGAAAGGATAGGAAGGAAGGAAGGAAGGAAGGAAGGAAGGAAGGAAGGAAGGAAGCATTGGGAGCTGGATAGAGGGCGGGCGATGGCTCACCAATTAAGGGTTATCCTGTTCTTGCAGCAGGCCTGAGTTGGGTTCCCGGCACTCGTGGGCTGGCTCATTATCACCTTTAACTCTAGGGGATCCAACCCCTATTGAGCTCTCCAGGGATACTATATTCATATAACAAATAGACACCCACTGTTAAAAATAAGAAAGAGAGCCCGGCATTGGTGGCACATGCCTTTAATGCCAGCACCTGGGGAGGCAGAGACAGGTGGATCTCTATGAGTTCGAGGCCAGCCTGGTCTACTAATTGAGTTCCAGGACAGCCTCCAAAACAATACAGAGAAACCCTGTCTTGAAAAACTGGAAAATAAATAAATAAATAAAAATTTAAGCCCCGCCCCAGGACAAGAATTAAACAGTAGAACTAGGTTTTAGGGAGGAGGGGGGAACACAACTGGAATTCCAGACTTGGCCTTAGCAGCTCTGGGGTCATGGCCAAGTCACACACCCCTTAACCCTGCTGTCTTCACCTATGAAACAGTTGGTTGGTTGTCCCCACTGTGCTCAAGACTGTCACCAGGACCCAATGAGAAGCCTCAGTACTGTTAGGTCTGTGTTCTGAGACCAGCACTCCAGTAGATGATGACCTTGAGGTCCTGACCCTCCTTGCCTGCCTCCCAAGTGCTGTCATTACAAACCAGCACCACCAAGCCCAGTTTCTGATATGTGGGGCTAGAACCCAGGGCTTTGTAAATGCTAGTCAAGCGTTTTCCCAGTTAAGCTACATCACAGCCCCAAGTCTTTGTTTGTTTGTTGTTAAGATTTATCTGGTGTGTAGGTTATTCGTTCTGTCAAACAGATGAGACCATCAAAGTCAAAATGGATTCGGTCACCCAGGAAGAATGAGCATACAGAAGAAATAGGGTGGGAGCCAGGGTCCACACTTAAGAGCGCACTGAGCCTTACAGAACCCAGCTGGGCAGAGTGGTCAGAAAGGTTGGGTCCCTGGGCAGAGGAAAAAGGAATGCCACAGAGCAGACCAGAAGTTCCTAGGAAGAGATGATGCCGAGAATACCAGAACTGCAGGGAACTCTGGGAGGGAAAAGGAACAGCACTGGGTTCATCATCTGAGAGCTGATCCTTCTGGGCTGGAGCCTGTTCTGAGCTTGGGAAGGAGGCTAGATGGCAGTAAATGGAGCATGTACAGAAAACACTGAGCAACAACCTGAATTGTGTTTATTTTGCTGGAAGGAAGGGAACAATATAACAGGGTACTAAGATGACTGTTTTTGCTTTAAGAGGAAAGTGATGTGAAAGCCCCCATCCCCCAACACTTAATCATTCTTCCTGTAACTAAATGTTCACTGTGGAAAACTGCATAGTGGTAAAGGATGGAAAAACACAGATGTATTTCTATTTATACCTGACACAATTCCTTCCAAATTTTTCTATTATTTTCCTCATTTACCTTCATGATTTATTATCAATACATAATTCTAAAGTACACTTTTTTTTTTTTTTAAGACAGGGTTTCTCTGTGGAACAGTCCTGGCTATCCTGGAACTTGCTTTGTAGACCAGGTTAGCCTGGAACACACTGAGATCTGCCTGCCTCTGCCTCCCAAGTGCTGGGATTAACGGTGTGCATCACCACTGCCAGGCACCTTCTTGTTTCTTTACAATAGGAAAGATTTTTGGACCCAGCCTGGTAGCCCAGACCTGCAATCTCTACTACTGCAGAGGAAGAGGTTGAGGCAATAAAGATCACAAGTTCAGGGCTGACTTGAATTGCACAGGGAGTTCATGGGTAATTTAGAAAACCCTGTTTGAAAATAATCCCAGCATATGGGAGGCAGAGGCAGGTGGATCTCTGAGTTTGAAGCCAGTGTTGTCTACAGAGTGAGTTCCAGGACAGCCAGGGCTACATAGTAAAATCCTGTCTCTAAAAAAGAATTAAAAAAAGAAAAGTAGGCCGGGCGTTGGTGGCGCACGCCTTTAATCCCAGCACTCGGGAGGCAGAGGCAGGTGGATCTCTGTGAGTTCAAGACCAGCCTGGTCTCTAGAGCAAGTGCCAGGATAGGCTCCAAAGCTACACAGAGAAACCCTGTCTCGGAAAAAAAAAGGGGGGGCCCTCTAGGAAGCCCCACCAAACATACAACACAGAGGAACAAAGATACTGGAACCCCCATCTGGTTTTGTCCTTCCCGCCAGCATTTTGGGCTCTGATAGTTGTCTTGTTTAGACAATTCTGTTCATCTGAATGAAGAAGGAAGTTGAACAATGGAACAGCCAAATTTTCTGAAGGAGCAACCATCAAGGTTGAGACATTTTCCTGTGGAATAGTAAAGACCTCCCAGGCCCACTCAGATTTATGGGCATAAACTGGACATAGGCCCTCCATAGCTACAAGTCAACAGTGAGGACATTACAGTTTCTGCCCAAGCTTGCTTCCAGCTTGCTAGGTTCCAGGCCCTGCCCTAAACACTGGACCTACCCAACCTCCAGGGCTCTGTTACTGCTTTGGGGATGAGAAGCCATGAGGCAACTTCCTCAAGTTCCCAGGTGTGAGATCTGAAGATAAGTAGGTGACCTGCAGAGCTCTGACAGCTCTCCCTGGCTGCACGAGGAATCTCCTGGGGAGACTAGATACGTACAGCAGGGGACTCCATAATGGTCTCAGTTAGTATCTTTGTGGGGAGGATTGAGACATGAATGTTTTAAGTGTATCTATCTGATTTTTCTTTTGACACAGGATCTTCGCCAGCCCCTATAAATACATCTGAGTAGGCTGAGGCAAGAAGTGTTATGAGTTTGAGACTAGCCTGGGCTATACAGTGAGTTGTAATCCAGCTCCTGAGCTTCTGTCTCAAAAAGCCAATAAAAAACCCACCCGTCTTCTCTGTATCCCTACTTGGTCTCGACATCTTCACCTAGCTCCCTAACAGTCAGAGAGTCCTCTGGCGGTGTTCTCACTTGCTGCCCCGCTGCCTTAAGTATTCAGTCGGCTAATGTGCCCCGCCCCCATTTAGAACACAACTTAAACTTCTCATCATTCTGCCTGACCTTGACTCGTTTTCTTTCTGTCCTTCTGCAGCCTCACAGTGGCTTCCCACGGCCACCATTTACCGCAGAACCACACCCCAGCCCCACACTGGCCCTCTCATTCCAACACAGGAATTGCATGGCTTTCGAAGGTCTGTGGTTTCCCCATGCCTGGAACACTCCTCCAGCTGCCTTCCTCCCAGGCCCTTCTGGTCCTCACTGTCCCGTCACGGACACTCTCGTCCACATCTGCTTTAATGTCCTTACTTATACCTGTACTTACTTATACTCCTGCCTGTACTCGAACCCCATCCACAATACAGATCCAGTAATAAACTCTCAGTGAGGGCACCGGCAGGTTATATTAGTAGCAGAAGACACCCTGATGCAAGGAACTCTCAAAATAATTTGTTGCTTCAGGACTACTGCGCTGTGGTTCCTACCTCCCCACCCCCCACGGCTTGTCCCTCCCTTCCACACTCTCAGAAACCAGAAGCTAGTAACAGATGGGGAGTGAGTCAGAAGAGGAGGAAGAGGCAGAAAGAGAGGAAGCTTGCCAGTTGATGAATTTGAGACCGATGCAGATGGAGACAGGTGAATCTCAGCCTCCCCCCCCCCGGCCCCACCCCTGCCCCATCTCACTCCAGTATCAGGACCAAAGGAAAAGGCTGGCTTCTGGCTGAGGAGTCAGAGTCAAGGTCTATTGACGCTGTGCTTGGGAGCCTGCTTCAACCTCAGTATCCTTACATGGAAATGAGATGGATGTCAGAGTGACTGCACCCAGGGGGCAGAAGCAGGAGGATGCCTGTGACTTTGAGACCAGCCTGGTCTATATAGTAAGTTCCAGGACAGTAGAGAGACCTTGCCTAAAAAAAAAAAAAAAAAAAAAAAAAAAAAATTACGGGTCTGTGAGGGGATGGAAAAAGCACCTCAGACACAAGTATATGTATTGGAGCAGAGGTTGTGAAGAGAAAATGAATCACTGCACACATGCAAAAGATCTTAGAACATGTCTAGTATGTAGTAAGCACTCAAGGCATGACAATTGGAACTGGTGTGTTAGCACAAATCTTTAATCCCAGCAAATCTCTGTGAGTTCTAAGCCAGTCTGTTTACATAGTGAGCCTTTGTCTCAAAAAAACAAAACAAACAATAAAACCAATCCCCAACAAAACAGGAATTCCAGATGGCATTTCTATTAATATTCCACTGGCATTTACCACCTACCACCCACTGACAGTGCTTAGTGCCTAGGCAGTGGTGCCTCAGCTACCCATGGGACCTTAGCTAAGACCACGGCTTCTTCCAGAGAGGCGTTACACATATATCTTTGTTCACCAGAGTATAAGCTCCTTGAGCCAGGGACCACCTTCCAGCTCTGTGCAGGGACATCAAAGCCCACAGGGACTCCAATTTTTTTTCCTCCCTTTTGTTCTTTCTTCTTCTTCTCCTTCTCCTTCTCCTTCTCCTTCTCCTTCTCCTTCTCCTTCTTCTTCTTCTTCTTCTTCTTCGTCTTCTTCATAAGCATTACTGTTTTTCTATTTTTAATAATTTATTTTTATTTTATATGGATTGGTGTTTTGCCTACATATATGCCTGCGTGAGGATATCAGATCCTGGAATCACAGATAATTGTGAGGTGCCATGTGGGTACTAGGAATTGAACTTGGGTCCTCTGGGAGAGTAGTCAGTGATCTTAACCTCCTAGCCAACTCTCCAGTCCCTCCTCTCTCTCTCTCTCTCTCTAAATTAATTATTATTACTTTTTTTTTTTTTTTTGGCTTTTCAAGACAGGTTTCTCTGTGGCTTTGGAGTCTGTCCTGGAACTAGCTCTTGTAGACCAGACTGGTCTCGAACTCACAGAGATCCACCTGCCTCTGCCTCCGGAGTGCTAGGACTAAAGGCGTGTGCCACCAACGCCCTGCTCTCTTTTCTCCTTTCTTTTCTTTTTAAGATTTTATTTATTTATTATGTATACAACATTCTGCTTCCGTGTATATCTGCACACCAGAAGAGGGCACCAGATCTCATAATGGATGGTTGTGAGCCACCATGTGATTGCTGGAAATTGAACTCAGGACCTCTGGAAGAACACTCAGTGCTCTTAACCTCTGGGCCATCTCTCCAGCCCTCTTTTCTTTTTTCTTCCTTCATTCCTACCTAGAGACAGGGTCTCACTATACAGCCCTGGCTGACCTGGTTCTGGTACTCAGAGATTTTGCCTGTCTCTGCCTCCTCAGTGCCAGGATTAAATATATGTAGCACAACACATGGAGTGTTTTTTTTTTGTTGTTGTTTTTGTTTTTGTTTTTCGAGACAGGGTTTCTCTGTGTAGCTTTGGAGCCTATCCTGGCACTCACTCTGTAGACCAGGCTGGCTTCAAACTCACAGAGATCGCCTGCCTCTGCCTCCCGAGTGCTGGGATTAAAGGTGTGCGCCACCAACGCCTGTCTTAAACAAGTATTCTTAATTGTTGAGCTAGCCCCCCATATCCTTTTCTAGAGCTAGTAGAAGCTGGGCATAGTAGTACAGTTTAATCTCAGCACTTGGGAAGCAGAGGCAGGCAGATCTCTGAGTTCAGGGCTAGCCTGGTCTACATAGTGAGTTCCAAGACAGTCAGAACTACATAAGTGAGACCCTGTTCCAAAAAACAAAAGAAAACAAAAATACTCCCATACTCCTTTACACACACACACACACACACACACACACAAGTTATTTCAAAGATTTTTGGTTTTTGAGACAGGGTTTTTCTCTTGGTAACCTTGGATGTCCTGGAACACTTTCTGTAGATTGGGCTGACCTTGAACTCTTAAAAGTTCTGCCAGTCAAGACCATGATGGGAAGCCGGGCCGTGGTAGCAAAAGCCTTTAGTCCCAGCACTCAGGAGACAGAGGCAGGCAGATTTCTGAGAGTTCCAGATCAGCCTGGTCTATAAGAGCTAGGTCCAGGGCAGCCTCCAAAGCCACAAATTAAAAAAAAAAAAAAAAAAAAAGAAGAAGACCATGATGCGGAGATGGAGAAACCCCCAGAATCAGCTGGCCCAAGCTAGTGAGAGATCACTGACTCAGGTCTGACAAATGGGGAACCTGCATTAGACCGTACTAGACTCCCTTAATGTAAGTGACAATGGTGTGACTGGGACAACATATGAGACCATTGGTAGTGGTCTAACACTGATGCACGGACTGACTTAGTGGAGCCCATTCTATATGGAGAGATACCTTGCCAAGCCTAGACACAGGATGTGAGGGTGGAGAGACGCCTTGGTCCTGCCTCAACGAGATAATGGGACAGACTTAGACTTCCTAGGGGACACCTTACCCTCTCCATGGAGCAGATGGGAGGAGAGGAGGAGGAGAGGGCTTGGGAGAAAAGGAGGGAGGAGGAACTGGGATTGGAATGTAAAAAATTAACTTAAAAATGAACAACAAAAAAATAAGAGATAGAGAGTAAGAGCTGAAATTTTACAGTTTTATATGATTCCCTTACTTTCACAGGAATGCATTTCAAAGTGGAGTATTCTGTTTGCCTGCATAATACAGTGTAACCTCCATTTTCTAACCCGTAGAGCCACACCCACTTCTCTTAAAACTCAGGGGGCTGGAGAGAAGTCTCAGAGGTTAGGAGCACTGTGTGCTCTTCCAGAGGTCCTGAGTTCAATTCCCAGCAACCACATTCTGACTCACAACCATCTATAATAGAATCTGATGCCCTCTTCTGCCATGCAGGCATACATGCAGAGCACACATATACATACAATATAAATAAAATTTAAAAATCAGTTGGGGGGGGGGGCTGGAGAGATGGCTCAGCGGTTAAGAGCTCTGATTTTCTCCCAGATGCCCTGAGTTCAATTCTCGGCAACCACATGGTGGCTCACAACCTCCTTGAATGAGATCTGGTGCCCTCTGCTGGCCAGCAGGCAGAAGACTGTGTACATAATAAAATCTTAAAAAGAAAAAAACAAGGGGGGATGGCTAGAGGCAGGTGGGATGTTGGAGGGGAGGGGAGGGGAGGGAGAGGGAGAAGGAGAGGGAGAAGGGATTGACATCTGAAGCAAGCTTGTTCCTAATTTGAACTAATAAAAAAAAATCAGATCAGGGGGTAGTGGTGCATATCTATAACCTATAATCCCAGCACTCGAGAGGCAGAGGCAGGCTTGGTCGACAGAGTGAGTTCCAGGATAGGCTCCAAAACTACAGGGAAAACCCTGTCTGGAACAAAAAAAAAAAAAAAAAAAAAAAAAAAAATCAGTTGCCGGGCGTTGGTGGCACACGCCTTTAGTCCCAGCACTCGGGAGGCAGAGGTGGATCTCTGTGAGTTTGAGGCCAGCCTGGTCTCCAGTGCGAGTGCCAGGATAGGCTCCAAAGCTACACAGAGAAACCCTGTCTAGAAACACAAATAAATAAATAAATAAATAAATAAATAAATAAATAAATAAATGATCAGTTAGGGTTGGAGGGCTGGCTGGAGAGATGGCTCAGTGGTTAAGAGCACTGGCTGCTCTTCCAGAGGACCAAGGTTCAATTCCCAGCACCTACATGGTAACTCATACTTCTCTTCAATTCTAAATCTCAGGAAATCCAATATACTCTTTACCAGGTATGCATGTAGACAAAGCACTCACACATATAAACCAAAAACAATTTAAAAGGGAACAAAAAAAATCGCTAATGAGGGCTGAAGAGACAGCTCAGAGGTGAAGAGCACTTGTCTGCTCTTCCAGAAGAGTTCAATTCCCAGCACCAATATGACAGAACACAAGGAAATGTTTTGTTTTGTTTTATTTGAGACAGGGTTTCTCTGTGTAGCTTCGGAGCCTATCCTGCCACTCACTCTGGAGACCAGGCCGGCCTCGAACTCACAGAGACCCACCTGCCTCTGCTGGGATTAAAGGCGTGCAACGCCTGGCTGGTGCAGTTTTGAAAAGAAACAGTTTACACAAAGATCACCTGCCTCATTAGAGTTACATAAAACAGGAACAGGGTCCAAGCCACCTTGAGGAGAGCATAGCAGTCTGATAGAACCTGAGGACCAATGAAGTCAGAGCAGTGAGTGTGAGGCTCGCACCACGGTGGTCTGAGTTAAAGACCACGTGCTTTCCATTTCTGGTTTCCAGCTTGAACCCCAATATCTGTCTCTGGGTCTTTTTGTTTGCCCAGTTAACACAACTTTGACTCCCACATTCGAATTACCTGACAAACTCCTTTTGGGCTTTCCCAAACGGGGTAATAGTCACGGACACCTACAATGGTACTTAATAATCGAGAAAACCCCCTACAGTTCTCTCTCTCCTTGGTTAGTTTCCCAAATGTTTAAGTAGTACGAAGAATAAACACGTAGACACAAAGGCCCCTCATAGACAAAGCAATAGATAATCAATCCTTATCTTACACATAAGACTCAGGCGCCGGGACCAACGATCACCAGCTGCCCAGGTATCAAAAAATTATGCTTCCGAAATCTCTTGATGTCGATTCCGCACGTAGAGCAATCTGGTTGCCCTACGTGTGCCACTCACGACAGAAGCCCTTTTTGCCTAAGCGCGCTCAGAAGCAGGGTGGCAATGTCGGTCTACCCATCTTTAGGTAAAGGTGAAAATGAGTCCACCTAACTTTTAACTCTACATTGCCGAAGCTAGCGGGGGAAACTCTGGACTCCTCTGAGGCCGAGGGAAGCTTTCTCAAAGAGAATTGTTGGGTTTCGATTTTTGAATAGAAGTAAAGGGGAGGCCGTGAGTCAATATGCAAATCACAGCAGTGCTTGTCGGGAAGGCTCTGGCAGGCGCTGCTGCGGGCTCCCAGCCTGTGGTGGGAACGTCCGCCCAGGGAAGTCTAGCTCTAGACTGGGGGTAACTTACCGGGCAGCACCGAGCCCCAACCTATCAAAACTGAAAATATGCTGTATAGTGCCACTTGCAGCGTCCATCCTGTTCCAGTGTGACATAGACGCACAGACGGAGCCAGTGACTGTAAAGGCAAAAACGGAGCAACTGGAATATCTAGGACCTAGATTCTAGGTGATGGGGAGGGATAAGCAATGCCAATCAGAACCCTGCGCAAATATTTCAGGACACTTTATAATGTACTCCGATGAAAACATATGAATGTAAAACCCCACTCCCTGGTTTTCAGGACAGGGTTTCTCTGTGTAGCCCTAGCTGTCATGGAACTAGCTTTGTAGACCAGGCTGATTTCGAACTCAGATCCTCCTGTCTCTGCCTCGAGTGCTAGATTTATAGGCGTGCACCATCACCCCCAGTTCATATATATATATATATATATATATATATATATATATATATATATTTAAAGAAGTTCGGTCTGGTGGCTAATTCCTGCACTCAGGAGGCAGAAACAGGAATATCACAGGGAAATCTAGTTAAGGTGGGATAGGTAGATGTTGAGTTCCAAGCCAGCCTGGGTTACATGACACCCTATCTCAACCAGAAACAAACCACTGTATAGTGGTGCATGTAATCCCACATGGGAGGCTGCAGCAGTTTCAGGTAAGCCTGGGGAGCCTATATCAAAAGACAAAAAGCACCCAAAAAGCAACTGATGGATTTTTTGTTTGTTTGTTTGTACAGGGTTTCTCTCTGTGGCTTTGGAGGCTGTCCTGGAACTCTTGTAGACCAGGCTGGTTTCGAACTCACAGAGACAGGGGTCTCTGCTTCCCGAGAGCTGGGATTAAAGGTGTGCACCACCACTGCCCGGCGACTGATGGATTTTAATTGACTTATTTCTGAGACAGGGTTTTGTTCATGACTAGCCCCAAAGTCCAGGATTCACCATCTTGGAGTGTTCAGCTGAGCTCACTTGCAAAAGATCATAGCAGTTCGTGTGGAGTAGGGTTGTCACAAACCCCCGAGGATCCAGCTGCTCCAGAAAGAAGCATTGCATGTGATCTCCAGCAAAGGTTACAGTGTACAGGCAGGCCAAGGAACACTAGGGGAGGGGCTCATCTCCGCACTATGAGAGCCATTATCCCTGATAAGTAAAGATTTTGGGGAAGAAAGTACACACACTCCTGTTGCTAACCCCTCACCTACTCTGTAAATAAGCCCAATAAACTGCCTATCATGAACTTAGGTGGAATCATGCCTCAGTCTGGTTTGCTGTTGGGACTCTGGGAAGAAGGGTAGACATTATGTTTCCTCATGTAGCCCAGGACTGAACTTGAGTGGCTGCTGCTTCAGCTTCCAGAGTGATTTTTAAGGAAGACAGGAGAAAAAAAAAAAAAAAGGCTCTCACTATTCAGCACAGCTATCCTGACCCCTAACACTGAGTCTAGGATCCAGATAGGATTACTAGAATCTCAGTAATCCTTGGTTTACTGATTGTGTAGGGCAGAGGTCAATGTCTAGTATTTTTCAATCATTTTTTTTTGGCACAGGGTTTCTCAATTCATGTAGATTGGCCAACAAGCTCCAGAAATCCTCCTGTTTTCACCTCCTGAGAGTGTATAGGTACCAGTGGGGCCCAGCTTTTTCTGAGGATACAATGCAGGTTCCTATGTTTGTACATCAAATACTTAACCCACCTAGCGAGCTGACGCTCCGCCCCCTACGGTTTCTGCATTAATGTGTATAGAAGCCAGGCATAATGGCATGTGCATATTTTTGAAACAAAAAATAGACTTTGACAGCATGTTTTAATATATTTTAAGAATGTAGAGTTTCCTGCCCTCTATGAAGTGGAATCTACAAAAGGAGGTAAACGACAGCTTTTACACTGCAAAAGCAAGAGGCAGTTGAGACTGGGGGAAAGGCAGGTGGGTGCTGTCAAGTGTCTATCAAGGGATCCTTCTATAATCCAACAGTGTTCATTTGTCCCCACACCTTTTATTTGACACCTTCTCTTACTGTGTAGCTCTGGCTGGCCTGGTACACCATAAGTAGACCAGGCTGGCTTCAGAGTCAGAAAGATTCACCTGCCTCTGCTTCCCGAGGGCTGGGATCAAAGTCATGAGCTAACACACAGAAATACAAATTACCATCTCCTCTGTTTCCGTGCCTTTCCACTGCACACTGAATAAAATAATAAAATAAAATCCCAAATCACTAACATATTGTACAAGGTGTGGCCTAAAATGAATGAATCATCTTACCTCTTCAACCTGTCTCTCCCTGCCACCTACCAAACCTCACCCCTCTGGATCTCTTGGTCCGTAAATTAGGACCCTGTGTCACTCACATTATTGATTTATCACTTAATTTATTGATATTCTTGCCTTTTGTGCATTTCCTATGAACTGGTAAGGACAAGGGCGCCTGGCTTACCCAACCAGTATGTACCCAGCACACAGCAAAAAAAAAAGGTTTAGTAAATGCAGAAATTCAAAGAATGCAGAAATAAGGTTAGGGTTGGGCTGTGGTGGTGCACACCTTTAATCCCAGCACTCTGGTCTCTGTAAATTCGAGGACAGCCTGGTCTACAAGAACTACTTCCAGGGCAGCCTCCAAAGCCAGAGAAACCCTGTCTTGAAAAAACAAAACAAAACAAAAAAAAAAAAAAAAAAAAAGGAAAAAAAAAAAAAGAAAAAGGTTAGGGCTGGAGCTGGTTTAATGGTGCAGAGGACCCGGGGTTTAATCTCAGCAGTCACTTGGTGGCTCACAATCATCTGTAACTTCAGTTCCAAGGCTTCAGATAATCTCTTCTGATTCCTTTGTGTACCAGGCATGCACAATATATATATATATATTATATAAAGCCAAAACCCTGACACTCACAAATTAAATCCAAAAAAAAGAAAGAAAAAGCATTCAGTGCTTTGGATGAGACCGATAGTACGAGGATGTTAAGATAAAAGACTGGGGACGGATCGGTGAAGCTCTTCGCAATTCCTGTGGACGTTCATAGCTGAGATGTCTTCTATACACGTGTGTGTGGGGTCTCCATTTTATTGGGAACCCTGTCAGATGCTGAAACCGCGTGCGTGTTGCTTACATACCTCGTATATTTGGAATAGGGTTCTTTTTAACCCAAAGCATCTAGTGGATTAAAAAGAACCTCAAAGCTCAGAGCTTAACGGTTACAGGACCAACCCAGGCTTTGGAGTGAATTCTCCCTGCGTCTCTTGGGTGGAATCTTGGTAAACTTCGCACAGGTGTCCTCCGCGGTTACACGCCGTACTGCCAGTGGGGGCTTAAGCAGTTCCTCCCAGAGAGCTCTCGCTCAGCTATTTTAAACTACCATTTAACGGGCCCAAGCAGCCTCTCTGGTCCCCGAGTTAGTTCTCGCGCCGCCAGCTCCCCTGTGGGGAATCGCTGTCCCATCCTCAGAGCCACACAAAGGCACCGACCAAAAATGGCGACTCGGGGGCCACCCGAGGCCGTCGGTTACCGGTCGCAGCACTCAGAGACACGATCCGGTAACAAACACCTAGGGCAGGGGCCCACGCCGAGGTGGGAGACGCAGCGCTCGCCCACGCCAGCCGCACGCAGCGGAGAGCACGAGCGGCGAGCGAAGCCCACGGCCAGCCTCACCGCTCAACCACGTGTCGGAGCGAAGTCTGCGCCTGCGCGAGGCGGGCGCGCGCCCGGCGGCCGGAAGAGCCGCGCGTTTCCGGGTTGGAGGCGGGGAGCGGTGCCGGAAGTGCTTGGGGAGGGCCGCGCAGTCGGACCGGCTGCTGAGACGAAAGCTTCACTGGGGCAGTCTCCGCATATCATGGGGAGATAGACGCTGCTGCCTGTGAGTCTTGGGCCCTGGCAGTGGAGGACGAAGAGCGGGAGGAGGGCGTCAGGACCCAGACCCACAGAGGGGCAGTGCTGAGGAACTAGGTTGTGGAGGAGAGACGGGGCTGTGAGGAGCCAGGCTCTTGGGACGCGACTTGAAGGGTTCGGGCTCGCAGGAGCAGCGGCTGTTGGGGACTCGGGCTCCGAACGAGAGAGACTTAGGGGACGAGGACGTGTGTGAGTTCTGCAGCATCTGAGGGAAAGCCGTCTGAGAGGGACTGGATGGTGAGGACCGGTACTTTTTAGGAGGCGAGGGTAGGAACGAAACGGGGCGTGAAGACACGGGCTCCAGAGAGGTAAAAGTGGAGCGGCGAGAGGACTCGGGCTCCTAAGAGACAGAAGCGGGACAGCCAAGTCCCCGCTCCCGAGGATTCAGAAACCGGGCAGCAAAGACTTAGGGAGCGGAGAGACAGAAGCGAGCAGAGAAGACTTGAATTTGGGAGGGAATAGAAACGGGCAGTGAGGACTGGGTCTTCTTTTGGGACGGAATCGGGGCTTTCTTCAGACTCAAGTGTTCCTGAAGGGACAGGGCTGTGAGGACCGAGCTCTTAAAAGTGGAGGATCTAAGGGATCGTGGCTGGTAGATCAGCCTCTAAGGGAAAGAGGTTTGAAAAGATTGAGCAATCTGTTCTCTGTACCCAAAGGGATGAAAGATATATTCGGGGAAAGACTTCTTGTCGCTGCCTATCTGGCTTTTTGCAGTTAGACTTTTCTCTGTCAGATACTCAAATCTAGAAAACCCTCATGAGACATCTTCGTTTTTCTTCTTCATTATTGTGAATCGGATATGAAGTTGGAAGCAGTTTGACCCGTTATATGCTTGATAAGTGCTTTAAGCCCCATTTCATTCAGCCCTTTTGAGTACAGATCTCTGAACCCACAAACTGTCACAGATGGAAGGGCATCAAAAGATCACTTTGAATACTTTTACATTTAAGGAAAGGAGGGTCCAAAGAAGGGTTAGGGTCTCGGTGAGCCAATTCTCAGGTTATTCAGTACTCTTCCATGTGCAGCAAATACCCTCAGACTCAGAAGGGGCATTTGTACAGATTTTAATACTTGGGTTACTATTATAACATTGACATGGATACAGTAAATGTCACAAGTGAGGAAGCAAACCTTTAAGTGAAATCCATTTTATTTTTCAATAAGCTGTTGAGAAAGTCACAAGTAAACGTGGCCTATATTTTTAGCAGGAACATTTGCTAGGGATTGCTTTTAGAAGTGTGACTTGGACCAGCCATTTCCCTTCGTAATATTCATGACTGAAACCTCAGGTGAATCAAGCACAACTTGAGCACTTTCTTTTTGGGGGAGGGGGCGGTGAGACAGGGTTTCTCTGTGGCTTTGAAGCCTATCCTAGAACTAGCTCTTGTAGACCAGGCTGGTCTCAAACTCACAAAGATTCTCCTGCCTCTGCCTCCCGAGTGCTGGATTAAAGGTGTGCGCCACCACCGTCAGTCCGGCAAACTGAGCACTTTTTGTTTAGTTTTTGAGACAGGGTTTCTCTGTGGAGCTCTGGCTGTCCTGGCACTCGATCTGTAGACCAGGGTGGCCTCGAATTCAGAGATCTGCCTGCCTCTGCCTCCCAAGTACTGGGATTAAAGGTGTGTGCCACCACAGATAGCAATTTAAGCACTTTCAAGTATTCCATCACTTCATTATCACAGCTTCACAGTTAAGTATTGTAAGTTTAAGTATGTTCAAAGAGATTAAGAACTTTGTTGCATGAGCCGGGCGTTGGTGGCGCATGCCTTTAATCCCAGCACTAGGGAGGCAGAGGCAGTCGGATCTCTGAGTTCGAGGCCGGCCTGGTCTACAGAGTGAGTTCCAGGACAGGCTCCAAAGCTACACAGAGAATCCCTGTCTAGGAAGGAAGGAAGGAAGAAAGTTGTCTTAAATGTCATAATACTGAGTGCTTTAGCCCCAGATGTGACCCTAAAACTTTTTTGAACTTTTCTAAGTGAATTCCTGTCCTTGTCGACGGGCGGAGGTGGTGCATGCCTTTAATCCCAGCACTCGGGAGACAGAGGCAGGAGAATCTCTGTGAGTTCGAAACCAGCCTGGTCTACAAGAGCTAGTTCCACGACAGCCTCCAAAGCCACAGGGAAACCCTGTCTCGAAAAACCAAAAGAAAAAAAAAAATATTCCCCTCCTTGTCTATGTTGCTTGTCAACAAAATAGAAAGAAAGGTCATACAAAGCCTGCCATTGAATAGATAACATCCCTCTCCTCCTTTGCCCTGCTCCTCCTTTCCCAACCATTTAGCTCCCCCCACCCTGGAAATTGCTAGGTAGACCAGATTGGCCTCAAACTCTAGGTCCACCTGCTTTTGCCTCTGGAGTGATGGGAATTAAAGGCTGCACCACCCGTCACACCCAGCCTCCTCATCTCCTTCTTAACTCCCTTTAATGTCAAAGACTTCACTACTTCTGTAGTGTAGTATTTGAGATCTGATTCCTGCATTTTTACAGAAGCATAGGCATTCAAGGTAAAAAGGAAAAAGGAACATTTATAGACTCTTAGGCTCTTTCCTTACAATAGAGTAAGATATCTGTAATCAGATTAACTTTCCAGTTAACTGCTAACATGCACTGGATGTTGTGGACACTAGGTGTCATGGTGCTTGCCTGAAATCCCATTATTTGGAAGAGGGAGGCAGGAATTTCAGAAGTTCAAGTCAACATGAGCCTATTTCTGAAAAAAAAAAAAAAAAGAAAAGAAAAAGTCAGGTGAGATGGTTCTTCTGGTAAAGATGATTGATTGCCACCAAGACTGATGACCCCTGAGTCCTCCATGGAAGGAGAGAACCAACTCCCAAAATTATCCTCTGATCACATGTGCATAAACTCACTAAATAAATAAAGGAAAAAAGTTTTTTTGTTGGGGGGGGTTGTTTGTTTTTCGAGACAGGGTTTCTCTGCATAGCCCTGGCTATCCTGGCACTCTGTAGACCAGGGTGGCCTCAAACTCAGAGATCCACCTGCATCTGCCTCCCAAGTGCTGGGATTAAAGGTGTGCACCACCAATGAGTGATGGTTTTTTTTTTTTTTTTTTTTTTGACAGGGATTCTCTGTGTAGCTTTGGAACTTTGGCATCCTGGAACTCGCTCTGTAAGACCAGTCTGGCCTTGAACTCAGAGAGATCTGCCTGCTTGTGCCTCCCAAGAGCTAGGACTAAAGGTGTGTGCCACTATCGCCCAGCATATAGATATATGAATATTCTTTATGTGCATTGGTATTGGTATTTTGCTATGGGTGGGTGGGTGGCAGTTCCCCTGGAACACTTGTTAATTGCCATGTGGGTGCTGGGAATTGAAACTGGGTCCTCTGGAAGAGCAGTAAGTACTCTTAACCCCTGAGCCATCTCTACAGCAGCATCTTGTTTGTATATTTATTTGTTTGTACTTATTTATTATTTATATATCTATTTATTCATTATTAGGAAGGGGCATTGAGACAGGATATTATCTCCAAGTCCTGGTTGTCCTGGAACTCTATGTAGACCAGGCTGCCTCTAACTCAGAGATCACCTGCCTCTGCCTCCTAGATGCTTGGATGAAGCCCAAGAATTCACCACCACACCCAGATGTTTATTTTTATGTGTATTATTGTTTTGCCTGAATATATGTTTATATACAGATGTGCTGGGTTCTGCCAGAGTTACATCACTTGGTGTAAGTGCTGGGAATTTAACACAGGTCATTTGAAAGAGCAAATGTGCTCTTAATCATTGAGCCATTTCTCCAGCCCACTACAGTCTTTTCTGAGACGGTGTCACTAACCCATTCTGGCTTCAAACTCTATATAGCCAAGGATGAGCTGGGTCTTAGGGTTCTGGCCTATAATGCCAGCATTTGGGAGGCTAAAGCAGGAAGATTGTTCTTGAGTTCAGTTGTCCCATAGTAAATTTCCAGGGCAACCTGGGGAACAGAGTGAGACCCTATCTAAAAACAAACAACAATTACAAAAACAAGAAATAAAAATAAAGAATGGGGCTGGAGAGATGGCTCAGGGGTTAAGAGCACTGACTGCTCTTCCAGAGGTCCTGATTTCAATTACCAGCAACCACATGGTGGCTCACAACCATCTATAATGAGATCTACTGCCCTCTTCCAACCTGCAAGCATACATGCTGGCAGAACATTGTATACATAATAAATAAAATCTTAGAAAAAAAAAAAAAAAAAAAAAAGAATCGGGCTGGAGAGATGGCTCAGCGGTTAAGAGCACTGACTGCTCTTCCAGAGGTCCTGAGTTCAATTCCCAGCAACCACATGATGTCTCACAACCACCTTGAATGAGATCTGGTGCCCTCTGCTGGCATGCAGGCAGAAGACTGTATATATAATAAATAAAAATAAAATCTTAAAAACAAAAAGTCATCATAATACATGGGTAGCATAGTGAGTTAATACCAAGATGGGCAAAACTTTTTGGGTTTTGTTGTTGTTTTTTTGTTTGTTTGTTTTAACTTTTGGGGGGGTTTTGTTTTGTTTTTCGAGGCAGGGTTTCTTTGTATTGTTGTGGAGCCTGTCCTGCCTGGAACTCAAAGAGATGCACTTGCCTCTGCCTCCTGAGTGCTGGCTTTAAAGGCATGCGCCACCAATTCCTGGTGGGCAAACTTTTTAATATACTGATTTTTGTTTCTGGGAGTGATGGAGCACACCTTATAAAGTTAGGTGTGGCACTCACCTTTCATCCCAGCACTTGGGAGGCAGAGGTAGGTGGACCTCTGTGAGTTCCAAGACAGCCTGGTCAATAGAGTGAGTTCAGCCACCGCCCATCTGCCTCTGCTTGTGTGATGAAGAGAGGTAGAGAACAGGAGAAGCAGAACATTTGTTTGTTTTGGAGACAGGGTTTATCTGTATAACAGCTGTCTATCCTGGAACTCACATTGTAGACCAGGCTGTCCTCGAACTCACAGAGATCCCCTTGTCTCTGTCTTCCAAGTGCTGGGACTAAAAGCGTGCCACACCTGACTTTATAATACTGTCTTGATGGGGTGATGAAGCCCAAGGCCTCACACATACTAGGCAAGCTTTCTACCACTGAGTTGCATCTTCTGCTGGATCCTGGTTGGTCACGTTGCACCTTGCCACACAACTGGAATACTTCTGTGGCAGGGGTGGTACTTGATGCTAGTTATTTGTTTACAGGTAGCTTTTGAAAATGGCTGCCTCTCATTACACCGGTCTTACAGCTGTTGCTGATGTAATTAAAGATCTAGACACTCAGATAGCAGTAAGTAAACTCCTTGAGGCCACTGTGGGCAGAACTTGGTGAATGTGCTTCTGGTCTTGACACCACAGCCAATGTTCACAGAGTCAGCCTATGGCTCTAATAGGAGTTGCAGCTGCTTTAGGTGAAGGTCTCAGCATGACTTCAAGATTGCTAAAACACAAAGGGGGAAAAGTTCCTTATGGTAAAGCAGAGCTTTTAACAATTGCTAAAAGTTGTGTTTCCTGGGCAGAGCCCGGCCTTGGATTTAAGCATGTTTTGAAATGCTTCAACATGTCTTGAAAATGAACTAATCATTTTCTTAAGCTTTGTGACTGAGTTTTAAGTATGTGACTGTGCTATTTATTTGAATTTAACATGATTTCATATTTAAATAATGCATGTAAGTACTTAACCCAGTATTCTGCTTGTATGAATTCCTTTAAAATGTCTTGCTTATTCTAGTTTATTTTTGAAAACAAGATTCCTCATTTCATTTACTTTTTCCTCATTTCAATTTTGTGAACTGTTTCAGTTCGATTTTGGAGACAAGATGGTCTCTAAAACCAGGTGTAAGCAATGCATATTCTCCATTCACTCTATTTTTTGTCACTATCAAGTAATCACCCTCCTGGATACACCAAAGACTCACGACTGACAGATCTTGACAGATCTCCTCCTGCAGGTGTCTCTAGAGTAACTCCAGTGTCTCTATTTTCCTTCTCCAGCTGATTGGCCTTGGTCCTCACAGCTCCAAAAAGAAGCAGGATCTTGATAAACTCTATGAGCTGAAGTCCAAAGCTCGGCAGATTATGAACCAGTTTGGCCCCTCAGCCCTAATCAACCTCTCCAATTTCTCATCTATAAAGCCAGAGCCAGCCAGCACCCCTCCACAAGGCTCCATGGCCAATAGCACCACTGTAGTAAAGATACCAGGCACTCCTGGGACAGGCGGTCGTCTTAGCCCTGAAAACAATCAGGTACCTCTTAGCTTTCCTTCTCTGTAGACCCTCTCTCTCATTTGGACCTATAATATGCACAGAGGTGGACATAACAGGAGCTCATTCTCTCTGTTGAAGTCTTTTCCAAGCTGAGCAGTGGTGGCCCATAAGTTTAATCCCAGCCCTTGGGAGACAGTCCAAGGCCAGCCTGGTCTACAGAGTGAGTTCCAGGACAGCCAGAACTACACAGAGAAACCCTGCTGGGAGGGGGATAAAATAAAGAAAAAGGTCTTTCCCCTTTGGTATATAATAGCATTTTTATTGAATTGTCTACAATTCAATATATATCAGTTTTTACTGTTATATATGACTGTGTGTTTCCATATAACACATTTAATAACAAACTTTTATAGGGCAAGTGGCTGGGGGTTTTGGTCTTGTTTTGTTGAACTAGGGTTTTAGTATAGCCCAGGGTGACTGAAAGTCAAAGATGTAGCCCCAGGCAGCATCAAAGTCATGGGCAGTCTTCCTGCCTCATCCTCCCAAGGGTTGGGATTAAAAGAGTGAGTCATCACACTCAGCAATGGCAGATATTTTGAGTGATCTATATAATACATGGGCTCCTTACTCCTAAAATAAGAGGGTTCAGTTGTTTGTTCTTAATAGTAGTAGTAGTAGTAGTTCATCTTAATCTGTTACCCACTTTGCCCCTATGACCCAGATTCCACCTTCCAGAGCAACAAGAAAAGAAGTATAAAGCTGGGAGGCAGAGGCAAACTCTTTGAGTTTGAGGCCAGCCTGGTCTACAGAGTGTGTTCCAGGACAGCCAGGGCTGCACAGACAAACCCTGTCTTGAAAAACCAAAAGAAAGACAAAAAAAGGAGCAATGTAAAATCCGTTGTCTTGGATCTTGTAGACCGAATAGATTGAATGAGGAGACATTGAAAGGAGTGGATAGAGGAACTAGCTGAACACTTGTGGAAGGGTTGGCTGAGCAGAGGCCAGCGTGTGTTGACTATGGATGTCACTGTAGAATAGCAAGATGGCTCACACCTTCAGTCCCAGCACTTGAGAGGTAGTAGAAGGAAGATCAGGAGGAGTTCCTCATCCTCTGCTACAAAACAAGTTATGGACCCTGCCTCAAAAAAATTCAGGGCTAGCAAGATAGCTCAACTAGTAAAGGCACTTGCTGCCAAATTTTATAATCTGAGTTCATTCCCAAATCTATATGGTGGAATGAGAGATCCTAATTCCTCAAGTTATCTTCTTACTTCCACATATGTGCTATTGTTTGCACACACGCACACATGCACATGCGTGTGCTCACGCACATATAGACATACCCCTAAATAACTGTAAAGAGAAGCCTTTAATCCTAGCACTTGGGAGGCAGAGTCACGCAGATCTCCATGAGTTCAAGGCCAGTCTGGTTTACAGAGCAAGTGCCAGGAGAGGCTCCAAAGCTACACAGAGAAACCCTGTCTCAAAAAAACAAAAAAAGCCGGGTGTTAGTGGCGCACGCCTTTAATCCTAGCACTCGGGAGGCAGAGGCAGGTGTATCTCCATGAGTTCGAGGCCAGCCTGGTCTCCAGAGCAAGTGCCAGGATAGGCTCCAAAGCTACACAGAGAAACCCTGTCTCAACCCCCCCCCCAAAAAAAAAAATCAGGGCTGGAGAGATGGCTCAGAAGAGCACTGCCTATTCTTCCAGAGATCCTGAGTTCAATTCCCAGCAACCACATGTTGGCGCCCAACCATTGGTAATGTAGTCTGGTGTCCTCTTCTGGACTGTAGGGATACATGCAGGCAGAACACTGTATTCATAATAAATAAATAAAGTTGAATAAACTGCCTAACAGTTACATGCTGACCTCCACTCCAAACTACTCTCCCCTCTTCCCTTCTTAAAAACTCTTGCCTCTTTCCCTTGAGTATGTTTTTGCAGCTGTACCACCAGGTAAGGCTGCCTGGGAGCTAGAGCTAATCTCATCAACTTGACAGCCTGTCTTTAATGGGTAATAAGGTTTGCTGCCTTAATACTTACAAAAACTCTTCTCCAATTCACCTTAGGTATTGACCAAGAAGAAATTACAAGATTTAGTCAGAGAGGTGGATCCTAACGAGCAGCTGGATGAAGATGTGGAGGAGGTGAGGTGGACCTGGGTACCAAAGATGATACCACATGATAGTTAAGAGTGGAGACTTTGAGGGGTTGGGGAGATGACTCAGTGGTTAAGAACACTGGCTGCTTTTCCAGAAGACCAGGGTTCAATTCCCAGCTACCCACATGGCAGCTCACAACTGTCTGTAACTCCAGTTCCAGTGGATCTAACACCCTCATACGGACATACATGCAGATAAAACACAAATAAAACATGAAAATATTGCGGACTGGAGAGATGGTTCAGTGGTTAGGAGCTCTGCCCCTTCCAGAGGTCTTGGGTTCAATTCCCAGCAACCACATATTGGCTCACAACCATCTATAATGAGATCTGGTGCCCTCTTCTGGTCTGCAGGCATGCATGCAGGCAGAACATCACATGTACTTTCTTACAGAGGCCCCAGATTTGGTTCCCAGCACACACATGGTGGTTCATGACCATCCATAACGTAAGTTCCAGGGCATCCAATGGCTTCTTTTGACTCCCATGGAATCAAAGTATGTGATGCACATACATACATGCAGGCAAAACACAAATACACATTACATTTAAAAATCTGAAAAGACAGAAAAACCCAAAATAAATAAATAAATAAAAGCCAGGCAGTGGTGGTGCAAATCTTTAATCCCAGCACTCGGGAGGCAGAGGCAGTGGATCTATGTGAGTTCAAGACCAGCCTGGTCTGCAAGAGCTAGTTCCAGGATAGACTCCAAAACTACACAGAGAAACCCTGACTCAAAAAAAAAAAAGGAGAAAGCTATGAGCTGTACTTGACCTGAGTGATGTTTTTGTCCTTCATCCATACCAGCAAGATGCTGATTCCAGGCCTGGCTCAGTATGTGATTCAGGAAGTACACAGCTGTCTCCAAAACAGGAGCCTACCCTGCCAATGACATGGTTACTTTCCCCACTTCCCTCTCTCCAGATGCTGCTGCAGATAGCTGATGATTTTATCGAAAGTGTGGTGACAGCTGCCTGCCAGCTCGCCCGGCATCGCAAGTCCAGCACCCTGGAGGTTAAAGACGTCCAGCTGCATCTAGGTGTGTGGTCTCATTTCTACCTGAAGTATCTGTGATTGTCTGTGAGGACTGTCAGGCAAATGTCAGAGAAACCCTCAGGTCAGGACCAGACCTTCAGGCCTAGGATTTACCATTCAGAAGCAGCACCTAGTAGAGGAGAGGAAGCCTTTGTGGTAGGGATGCCCCCTGGCCCACCTTATCCTTTCTGCTTGACTTCTGTCTGTCTCCCTTTTCATAAAGAGAAGATCGAAATGTCTTCCTTGCAGGTATCTGTGAGAATTACAGATTATGTTTATAAACTGAAAGAATAGCAATTCTACAATTAAGCATGAGTTAGTCACATAATATTTATGAGCATTAGATGTAACATATAATGACAAATTTTTGTTTGGGCCGAAGGAGATGGCTCAGTTGTGAAGGGCACTTGCTATGGATGAATGATGACCTGATTTGGGTCCCTAGCACCCATGTAAAACAGTTATGGTTGTGCATGCCTGGAATCTCAGCCCTAGGGAGACAGACAGATGGCTGGGAGGATGGCTGGGGCTTGCTGGTAACTAGCCTGGCTGGAAAACAGTGTGTCCCAGGTTCAGTGACAGACCCAGATACTTATAATACACACATGTACATACATATGTAATACAACTTCAGTTTGTTTTAAGTAGTTGGTTTGTCCAGAGTAAAATGAATTTTATAGAACAAATCCTGTTGCCTGTACTTTGGGGACATTAATGGAGTATGAAGTGGCCCATGTGTACACAACTAGGAGTAAGTTAGGAGCCAGATTTTTATGCCTATCAAACTGTACTTAACACCTATTTTTTTTATTTAAAGTAACCTTTATTATGTTAAGGTTATTAAATATGAAAATAGGGTAAAATGCAGAAAGGAATAATAGTATCTGTGTAAATCCTTCTGAATGTGACTTTGTAAGTGTGTGTACTTTTTTCTTTTTTACCTTGTAGCCCGGGCTGGCCTGGAGCTCACAGAGATCCATTTGCCTCTGCCTCCCTAGAGCTGGGACTAAAATTATGTGTAACCATGCCTGACTGAAAATAGTAAGATAGCCAGTAGCAGCAGTCTTGGACCCATAATTCCAGCACTTAAGAGGCTAGCACAGGCAGATCACTATGAGTTCACTTCTTATCTAGGGTGCATATCAAAATTTGCCTTAAAGAAAATAAAAACATAGGGTGCTAGAGAGATGGCTCAGTGGTTAAGAGCATTGGATGATGTTCCTGAGGTCTCAGATTGGATTCCCAGAGCCCATATGGTGACAGTTACTGGGGATCCAGCATCCTCTTTTGGCCTCCTTGGGCACAAGCTTGCACATGGTACACACACATACATGCAGGCAAAACACTCATGTACATAAAATAAATATACCTTAATAAATAAAATTTTGCCGGGCATTGGTGGCGCACGCCTTTAATCCCAGCACTTGGGAGGCAGAGGCAGGTGGATCTCTGTGAGTTCGAGGCCAGCCTGGTCTACAAGAGCTAGTTCCAGGACAGCTTCCAAAAGCCACAGAGGAACCCTGTCTTGTAAAACCAAATAAATAAATAAGTAAATAAATAAAATTTTAAAATTAACATTAAAAGGGTTAAAGGTCTTGAGGGGGGGGCTATAGCGTGGCGGGAGAGCACTTGCCTAGTGTGCATTAAGCTCAGTAAAGAACCTTGGAGAAGCCATGTGCTGTGCAGTGGGTGCCAGGCCTGCCCTGCTGCTTGCCTGCAGCTGCACTGCCCTTCTAGCTGGAGCCTCAGCTCTGCTTGTGTCTTCCTTGCAGAGCGCCAGTGGAACATGTGGATCCCAGGATTTGGCTCTGAGGAAATCCGACCCTACAAAAAAGCTTGCACCACAGAAGCTCACAAACAGGTCAGAAACCCAGGACAGCCAGGGCTGGTCCCTAGGACTGCACCTTGGAGTGGGCACAGGCAGCTGTGTTCCAGGAGTGTCAGTCACCTGTGCAGCCAGCTTCTCTGCACCAGAGGTCAGAGGTCAGAGGCAGCACAGTGATAGCTTCTATGGTGCTGATGCAGATGCACAGGGCTTCAGTTTTCCTCTCTGCCCCATGGGTTTCACTTAAAGCTCTTGATTCCAGATCTTTGGTGGGCACGCCCACCTGCTCCCACACCTTAGTGAAATGGCTGCCCTGGTGGGGAAAGGGAGCTGCATGTGAATACGGCAGGCACGGCTGGACAGAGCTGGTCTCTCAGTCTGTGAGATGGTGGCCACTGTGGCTGTCTCTCGACCCTGCATTCTGCTTCTGTGATGGAGACCATGCTGTTTGATGTTCCAGAGAGCTCCTGACTTGGAGCCCTGTTAACTGTTCATTTCTCTCCCCTTTCAGAGAATGGCATTGATCCGGAAAACAACCAAGAAATAACACAGGGGACAGTTAAGGAATGGACGACATGTATTTGGAGATACTTGAGCTGAGACCTCAGCCATCTCATCCTTGGATTTTTTTTTTAAATGCTTTACAGAGAAGCATATATTTTTTATTAACAGTGCAGCAATATCTATAATGACTGAGAAGATCTGCCAAAAGAATAAAGCCTCCTACCCCAACTTCTGGTCCCTTTTCCCTGCCGTCTCAAAGAGAAGCAGTGTATCTTCCGGAGAAGACTTTACCTGTGGTTTATCTTATAAATGATTGACTGTAGGCAGAGCGGTATGGTCATGCTGGGTGAGACAGTGTTAGCAGGTTTGTAGAGGGTTTGTCTCCTCCTTTCCCTTGTCCTGTACTTTGTAATGTCAGTGTTTATATGAATATGAACTTGATTTGCTTTTCCAGAATAAAGAACTTATAAATTGAAGACACAGGGTGCCTAGCTGAGGCCTTTGAAATGCCAGTCAGGATCAGCAAGGCTGGAGGGCTGCAGTCAGCAGGTGGCAGCACAGGGGCCCATCTGTGCATTTAAGAAACGGGTTTTTCCACTGGTTTACTCCAAAGGGACAAACCAGCAGTAGGAGTTGGAGTCCGGTTTCTCTGCTACCAGACAGGGTAAACTAGCCCCGAAATAAACAAGCATTCTAGTTCAGATAATGTTGGTATCCCTGGGACTTTTTTTTTCTTTTTGTGATTTGAGGCAGGCTTTCATGTAGCCCAGGCTGGCTTCAGACCTGATGTATTGTTGAGGCTATCCTTGAATCACCCTCCTGCCTCCACCTCTCAGTGTGCTGAGATTACAGGTGTGCATCATCACACTTGGCCTGCTAGAGCCCCTTTGGACCTCTTCTGGAATTCCATGGAAGATCAGATTCATCCTTGGCCATGAGGAGGGATGGGAATAGCTTTGGGGACAGTCCTGTTGCTGGGATTCTGTTACCAGAGGAAAGCAGCCCCTGTCTAGACCACAGGATGTTCTTCCAAAGCATCATCCTGACCCATGCCCAGCATAGTCCTTGTGGATTGTGAAGAGTCCATGGGCTCTGGGGAGGGTGGCTATCTCTCCACCTAGGGACCACAGCACAGGCACATCTACCTTTGGTGCCCGCTTTGGTCATCATCCTCCTGAGGCTTGGTCCAAGATGGGTCACAGTTTGTGGATCTCTTGGGTGAGCAGCTCAAAGGCCATGCTTATGTCAATGTTGTTCTTGGCTGAGGTTTCAGCCTGGAAAGCCTGCAAGAGGACAGCCAGCTTCTTCACTGGTCACTCCTGACACCGAGCTCGGCTTGTGGTCGATTACCAGGAGGAGGATGGTGGAGGGTTTTACCTTTCTCCAGAGCCTGCTGCCCCTGGGAGATGTATTCAAAGGATGTTCTGTCAAGGACTTCAAACAGCAGAAGGTTCCCACTGAGGAAAAAGTCACTGGCTCCAGAAGCCAAGAAGGAATCTGGAATGACTCTTGAGAGCTCTGTCGACAGAAAGAGACAAGGGAATTGGGGACGTACAATGGACAGAAGTGAGGTATTCATAAGCTGTCAGTTCTTGATCAGCCATGTGACAGGTAGGTTGCTTCCTCTGTGTCAGTCTTATTGTCCTGTCAGCCCATTGAGGAGCTGTACCTCTGAAAGTTGTACCCAAGCCTCTGCTAGGCAAGAGCCACAATAATGAATTAAAACCCAGGTATGCTGCCATCAGAGCAAGGCAAACTCGACAAAGGCTAGGGTCACAGGTGGGAAAGGAAGAGGAATGGGAAGAGGAATGGGACGCAGTTCACAGGTTTCAGCAATGAGTGGCCTTTGTCCAGAAGTAACGAGCCATTGGAGCATTTTATACAGTAATGGGACATGCAAAGGCTCAGTGGCCTAAGAAGGCAGTATACCTGGAGCTAGGGAGTAGAGCCCATGCTTAATATAGCAAGGTCCTGGCATTAATTCCAGCACTTAAAAATTGTAAATGGTGCATCAAGATGGGAGCCACACCAGGTGCAAGGTTAGAAGAGAGCACCTCCAGATGCAAGAAAGGGTCAGGGTTAGGTTAGAAGATAGAACCTCCAGATGCAAGAAAGGGTCAGGGTTAGGTTAGAAGATAGAATCTCCAGATGGAAGAAAGGGTCAGGGTTAGGTTAGAAGAGAGCACCTCCAGATGGAAGAAAGGAGTATGGGGCAGGCAGCCCTCAGACTCAGGTGTGGCTTCATCCTGCCATCTCAGGCATTTGGAACCCTTATTCCATGAGCTGTGTTGGCCGCAGGCTGTTCTTGGCTTCCTACCACACTCACTTGACCAGTGTCTTTCTTAACTGTTGAGACTTGGGAAAGATTGCATTAGACACGATGATATGGCTGGTGCTGCCTCTGCTACTATTGCAGTGTGGAAAAGGTGTTGGAGGGGGTGTTGTGGGGCATGGTCTTCTAGGCATATCATGGTCAATACCATCTGTGTATATATGCCTGTGTGTGTGCGTGTGCATGTGTGCTCACATGTGCACATATACACATGTATGTGGAGGCCAAAGAAAAACCTCAGGTGTCATCCTTAGGAATGTCATCTCTCCACTTTGCATCTCTCCTTGGATTTGAACATACCGATTAGGCTAAACTGACTGGCCAACAAGCCCCCAGGATTCTTGTGTCTCTCCCTCTCCAGCACTGGGATTACAAGTGTGTACCACCATGTCCAGCATTTTTTTTAAAGATTTTAGTTATTATGTATACGACATTCTGCTTCCATGTATATCTGCACACCAGAAGAGGGCACCAGATCTCATTACAGATGGTTGTGAGCCACCATGTGGTTGCTGGGAATTGAACTCAGGACCTCTGGAAGAGCAGCCAGTGCTCTTAACCTCTGAGCCATCTCTCCAGTCCCCATGTCCAGCATTTCTTTTTTTTTTTTTTTTTTTTTTTTTTTGTTTTTTTTTTTGGTTTTTTTTTTGAGACAGGGTTTCTCTGTGGCTTTGGAGGCTGTCCTGGAACTAGCTCTTGGAGACCAGGCTGGTCTCGAACTCACAGAGATCTGCCTGCCTCTCCCTCCCGAGTGCTGGGATTAAAGGCGTGCACCACCAACACCTGCTCATCTGGATTCTAACCTACCTCCCCAAAAGCTTCATAGAATTCTGCCCCAGCTACAGATGGTCTTGGGGATGCTGAGAATACAGAGTGTGGAAGGCCAACTGAAGGAGGAACGTGCCATCCCTGTTGGTTTGGGGAGGTTGTCACCATGTTGGGATGTAACTGTTTGGGGGTCACCCATGTTCCTGTAAGTAAGCCCAATAAACTCATTGGTTCACCAAGACAGACTTGGGTGGGGTGGAATTGTTCCCATTCTTGGTTGCCCCGCCTAGAGTGAATAGACATCAGAAAAAAGAATTCAGCTGAAGGGAAGGGGGGAAGTACCCTTGGCTCTGTGGAAGATGGAGTTGTGGAGTGTCAGTGTCAAGCGTTTCTCCAAAAGAACTAAGGTGAACAGAGCTGGGTGTCTTAGTGGAGCAGTTGTAGCCATGCAAAGGAGCAAAGTGTTTCCCAAAAGGTGTTTGAGGCTGGCTGGCTGGCTCAGTGGATAAAGTGCCATGCAAACCTGTCAACCTAAGTTCAACCCATAGAATTCATGTAAAGGTGGAGGGAGAGAGGCAGGCAGACAATAATATAAGTAAGTATTTTTAAAACTGTATATGTAGGGGGCTGAAGAGATGGCTCAGAGGTTAAGAGCACTGGCCGCTCTTCCAGAGGTCCTGAGTTCAATTCCCAGCAACCACATGGTGGCTCAGAACCATCTGTAATGAGATCTGGTGCCCTCTTCTGCCATGCAGGCATACATGCAGGCAGAACACGGTATACATAATAACTAAATAAATAAATCTTCAAAATAAAGTTTAAATTCTTAAAAAAAAAAAAGAAACTTCAAAACAAAACGAAACTGTATTCATATGGATCTTTGCCTGAATGTTTGTGCACCATGGGCATGCAGTGTCCATGGAAGACAGAAGAGGACCTCAGATCCCCTGGAACTAGAGTTAGAGATGTCTGTGAGGTACTGTATGGGTGCTGGGAATTCAATTTGAGTCCTCTGGGAAAACATGTTGTTTCTTCGGCCCTAGATAAATAATTTTGGATTTGCTATGCAGCCCTGGCTGTCCTGGAACTAACTATGGAGACCAGGCTCTGCCTCCCAAGTGCTGGGATTAAAGGCATGCATCAAGATGCTTAGCCTAAATAAATATATTTTAAAAGGTATTTGAAATATCTTACCAAAAATATTTGATGAAGAATCGCCATTACAGAAAACTTCTGTGGGGCCGGCTGCTTGTTCAGAGCTGCTAATGGCAAGTTATTTGCAGATGAACCAAGATGAGCAATTTGGTCTAGGACATTTTGTTTGAGATTTCTTACTAGATTTTTGTTGCTTTATTTTAATTTATTATTTATTTGTTTATTTGCAGTGATAGAAATCAAACTCAGAGCTTCCTGCTTCAGCCTACTGAGCAGCTAAGATTATAGATGTAATCTTTTTTGATTGTGGTGCTGGATAAAACTTTGACCCCCCTCCCAGCCCCCATACATAAACACACACAGCCCCCAAAAATAAACTCAAGAGAGATTCTGATATTCAAGGTTGGTATGTAGGTGGGCTGGAGACATGGCTCAGAGCACTGGCTGCTTTTCCAGAGGTCCTGAGTTCAATTCTCAGCAACCGCATGGTGACTTACAACCATCTCTAATGAGATCTGGTACCCCTTCTGGCATGCAGGCAAAACACTGTATACATAATAAATACATCCTTAAAAAAAAGAAACGCAGCCAGGCGTTAGTGGCACACACCTTTAATCCCAGTGCTGGGGAGGCAGAGGCAGGTGAATCTCTGAATTCCAGGCCAGCCTGGTCTACAGAGTGAGTGCCAGGACAGGTTCCAAAGCAATACAGAGAAACCCTGTCTAGAAAAAGAAAGAAAGAAAGAAAGGAAGGAAGGAAGGAAGGAAGGAAGGAAGGAAGGAAGGAAGGAAGGAAAGATTGGTATACAGGGACCGGAAGAAAGAAAGAAAGAAAGAAAGAAAGAAAGAAAGAAAGAAAGAAAGAAAGAAAGAAAGAAAGAAGGAAAGATTGGTATACAGGGACCGGAAAGATGGCCAGAGGATCCTGGTTTGCTTCCCAGCTCCCACACATGACAGCTCACACCTCTGTAACTCCAGTCTGATGCCCTCTTCTGGCCTCCTTGGCACTGCATGTACACGGTACACAGACATACAAGCAGACATTCACACATACACAGAAATAAATGAAGGGGCATAGTGTGAACCCACTTAATCCCAGTGCTCAGGAGGCAGAGGCAGGCGGATCTCTGTGAGCTGAAGAAGAGCCTGTATGCTGGCCGTGGTGGCACGTGGGAGACAGAGGCAAGCAGATCTTTGTGAGTTTGAGGCCAGACTGGTCTATAGAGTGAGTTCCAGGACATCCAGAGCTACACAGAGAAACCCTGTCTTGAAAAAACAAAAACAAAAAAACAACAGCCTGGTCTACATAGTAAGCTCAATGAGACCCTGTCTCAAAATAAATAAACAAAAAGCTGGGTATGGCCGGGCTTTGGTGACGCACACCTTTAATCCCAGCACTCGGGAGGAAAGAGGGAGGCAGAGGCAGGCGGATCTCTGAGTTGGAGGCCAGCCTGGTCTCCAGAGTGAGTGCCAGGATAGGCTCCAAAGCTACATAGAGAAACCCTGTGTGGGGAAAACAAAACAAAAACTGGAGAGGTAGGGTAGAGATAGTCAGTTCTCGGTGAGTTAGAGGCCAGACAGTCTGCATAGTGAGTTCCAGGACAGCCAGGGCTGTTACATAAAGAAACCCTGTCCTAAATAATAATATTTTAAAAGACTGGCATATTGGTTAGGAGTAGTGGCACATGCCTAGGAGGCAGAGGCCAGTAGATCAGCCTGGTCTACATAGTAAGTTCCAGGCTATCCAGTGGAATATAGAGAGACCCTGTCTCAAAAAACCAAAAAGGACAAAACAAAACAAAGATTGACATGTGAAGCAGAAGTCTGTGATCCACTGCCCAGACAGAGGCCAGTGAAGTTTTAGGCAAAGGCTGGCATGCCTGTCACGCATTGCCTAGGGTTCTGGGGTGTGTGCTGGAGTTGGAAACAGACAGAAAAGGGCTAGTTGGGATGTTGCCAGTAGTTGTTTGGAATAAATATAAAGGAGAAACCTTGAAGGAGTCTTCTGAGGAGAAATTCACTAAAAGCAGTGTGTGTGTGTGTGTGTGTGTGTGTGTGTGTGTGTGTGTGTGTGTGTGTAGCTGACTGTAACAACAGCGTAAGTGCTGAAGACGGAAGGACCACCTAGGACTAGGAAGCCATCATGAAGAGGCTCCCCATATCTGTATGGGGTGGACCAGGAAAAGGAGGGGAAAACTAAAATTAAGGTTTTAGTGGAGTTAGGAAAGACAAGGCCTCAATAGCTATGTACAGTGGCATGTGTCTGTAATTTCAGCACTGAGGAGACAAAGGCAGGAGAACTGCCGTGAGTTCTGTTCCAGGCCTACTTAGTGAGCTCCTGTCTCAAAAAACAAACACCTGGAATTGTAGCTCAGTTGCTAGAGTGCTTGCCCAGCATGCACCGGGCCCTGGGTTTGACTAGGTAGGTTGGTGCATGCCTGTGATCCCAGCAGTTGGGAGCCTGTGGTGGAAGCATTGGGAGTTAAAGGTCACCTCTACCAGGACTTTTAAGTTTGAAACCAGCCTCAGATACATAAAATCCTGTCCAAGAAGGAGCAGGAGGAAGACAATAAGGACAAGAAGGGAGAGACATGGGAAGATGGTGGAAGGAAGGGAACGAGAATAAGACCACACCCTCTAGGTCTTGGGGAAGAGCACATGCACAAGGACCCTGGAAGCAAAAGCAAAAGACTCTTTTGAGGTGGGTGCAGGATCACAGGGAAGACCTGAAGCCCTCCAGAGGGGACACAGCCCACATGGTAGAGGGAGGGGAGGCTGCATGTTGCGGGCTGCATCTTCATCACACAGGCTCGCACCCGCTGGAGCCACGGAGTCTCGGATTTCCTCACATCTGTGCAGTTCCAGGGCTGGGCAGAGCCTTGGTGGATGAGGCAGAACACACCCGGGGGCTGGCTGCAGGAATGTGGGATGGGCCTGGGTTCTCCAATTCAACCATGTCAGTTTCCCTGACTGGTCATGGCAGATAGAGTCCGTCTATAAAGTAGTCAGGACTCCTAGACTTGGAGAGGTTACTGTGATATTACAGATAAGTCCCTCAGCCACAGAAGGTCCATAGGTGTGAGGCCACCTGTGAGAAGAGGTCACACCATGTCAGTCTCACAACAGCCCTGAAGGCCAAAACTTGGTATTCCCATTCGGCAGCTGGAGAGAGAGAGAGAGAGAGAGAGAGAGAGAGAGAGAGAGAGAGAGAGAGAGAGAGAGAGAGAGAGAGAATTGTGCTAGGTAACCCTGTCTGGCTGGGAACTGTGGTCTCACATTGGCAGTGATTCTTTTGCTGGCATCAGAGGCACCAGCCCAGACTCAGACATTATCTTACAGCATTTTCAGCCTTGGGACTGGTGGAAGCTGGAGGCTGATAAGCTTCCATTCTGATACATTCTGAAAAGAATGGCAGGTCACTTGGTCAAGGTGGCACAAGCTAAGGCCGCCTGGGCTACACAGTGAGTGTCACTTTAATTCCTGCAGTCCAGAGGCAGCTGAAAGAAAACCATAGAGAGTTAGGGACTAACCTGGTTTACATAGCACTTTCCAGGCCGGCCATAAATCTTGCCTAAAACAAGCCAAAACCAAAAGAAAACAGAAAAAAGTAAGCCCAAAACAGACAAACACAAAGAAAACAAAACAAAAGTGGGGGTTGTTGCTGGCCCCAAGTGCTCATACCCTGCTCGTGCCTGCTGGCACAATTACATCCATGGAGATGCCTCTGCAACTCTGACCGGCACTCAGCATCAGAGCCAGCTCTGCTAGGAATCCTCCACAATCGCCCTTGGCCATTCTGGCCTACGGGTCCCCTTGCAAGTCTGAGTCTCTATTTTTCTTGTTTTTGAGACAGGGCTTCTCTGTGTAGCTCTGGCTGTTCTGGAACTCAATTGTATACCAGGCTGGCCTCGAACTCACAGAGATCCTCCTGCTTCTGCCTCCCAAGTGCTGGGATTAAAGGCATTTGCTACCATGCACAATTAGGCCTCAAACTTTCAAACTCAATATGTAATTGAGGATGACTTTGAACTTTTGCCCCTTCTGTCTCTGCCTGTGTGATTTGGTATGTATATATAAAGACATGTGCTACAGTGCCTAGTATTATAAAGCAAGGTTTTTGTTTGTTTTTGCTTTTTTTTTTTTTTTTTTTGGTTTTGTGAGACAGGGTTTCTCTGTGGCTTTGGAGGCTGTCCTGGAACTAGCTCTTGTAGACCAAACTGGTCTCGAACTCACAGAGTTCTGCCTCTGCCTCCTGAGTGCTGGGACTAAAGGCATGTGCCACCACTGCCCTGCTGGTTTTTGTTTTCTTTTGTTTTAACTTAGGTTTATTTATTTATTTATTTAGTTAGTTAGTTAGTTTTTTGAGACAGGGTTTCTCTGTATTGCTTTGGAGCCTATCCTGGCACTCGCTCTGGAGACCAGGCTGGCCTTGTACTCACAGAGATCCGCCTGCCTCTGCCTCCCAAGTGCTGGGATTAAAGGCATGCACTACCATCGCCCGGCTAGGTTTATTTACTTTTATGTGTATTTTTTTTAACATGAAGTGTAGCTCACTCCTTTTTTAAAAAAAAATAATTTTTTTCCAGGCAGTAGTGGTGCATGTGTTTAGCCCCAGCAATTGGGAGGCAGAGGCAGGCCTAGGACTGGAGTTAGACAGTTGTGAGCTGCCATGTGGGTGCTGGGAATTGAACCTGGTCAACTGGAAGAGCAACCAGTGCTTTCAACCCTGGGCAATCTCTCCAGCCCCCTGTATGAATGTCTTGCCAGCAAGTGTGTATGTGTACCACATTCATATCTATGTCCTTGGAGGCTAGACAAGGATATCAGAATCCCTGGAACTGGAGTGATGGATGGTTGTGACCCACCATGTAGTTGCTGAGAATTGAACTATTACTCTACAATGATAACAAATGCTCTGAATTGAGCCTTCTCTCCAGCCCTGCCCTGCCACCTTTTTTGTGGTTGTTATTGTTTGTTTTGCTTTGGTTTGATAGTATCTCACTGTGTAGCTCAGTTCAAGCTGGCCTGGAACTTACTGTGTAAATCAGGCTGACCTCAAACTCAGAGATCCACCTACCTTTGCCTCCTCAGTACTGAGGTTAAAAGTTTGGGCTTCTATGCCTTGAAGAACACAAGTTCTTTAACACCATCCTCCTAGGCAAGATGTTGGGTGTGGGTGGCCCTAAGGGTGAGCAGGTTCCAGGTAGTGCAGTAAGCCAGAGTCAGTCATCCAAGACCCTGGTGACACTCCATGTTGTCTACCTTGTGTCCGATAAGTCTACAAGCTCATTCATGGCCAACCCCAGAATTCAACTCTAGTCACTGAGCTTGGGGTTGGAACCATGAGACGTGACACATGCTAAGGCCAGACTCCTGCTATTCTAAGGGCTGGGGAAGCACTAAGCCAAGCTTGTGCTGGAATTCCCCCTCACTACCTCAGCAGCCAAGCAGTGGACAGATGCTGGGAAGCTGTCTTCCAGTCCAGGAATTCGGCCAGAAGTGACCATGTTGAAGCCAGGAAAAGAACCCAGAAGCATGAATGATACCAGCTGTCAGTGAGGCAGACTGGGAGAGAGCAAGCCCGTCCCTTACGAAGTCTCAATCTCCCTGTGCAGTGGAATTAAAAAAGAAATTGTAAAACGTTTTTATTCTTACTTTTTGCAATAATCTCATGGAACCCAGGCTGGCCTTGAACCCTCCGAAACTGGGAATGTTCTTGAATTCCTGATCCTGCCTCTGCCTCCCAAGTTTGGGGATTACAAGCGTTTGTGTACTGCCACATCACACCCAGGGAAAAGGAAACTTAGGCTAAATGACATTCAGTTGTATACTTAGATTTCTTTTTCTCTAGAAAGGCATTGTGCTCAGAACTAAAAACCCAGGAGAGATCCTGGCCTAGTGGAAACATTTCTGTAATCTCTATCACTCAAGAGGCTGAGGTTCGAAGCCAACCTGGGCAAGTTAGCAAGATCCATTCTAAAACTATAAATTATAAAAGTGCTGAGTGTGTTTGCAGCTAGCCAAACCCTGTTCAATCCCGACAAAGAAAAGAATGCCAAGAATTAGAAGGCAGGAGCGTGTCAGGAGACAGTTGTCTTTTTGTCATTTGCCCTCCAGTGTCACTGGGGCACCCGAGGCTGGCACCACTTGAACCCATTCTCTCCCAGAGTCAACACTGGCATGGGCCTGAGTCCTGCTTTCTGCTGCTGGGGGATCTGGGACAGGGGGCTCTGTGGAGGAGCCGGACACCTGCCCAGTTCTCTTCCAGCTTGATGTCCCCCTGCTGTAGGGCCTGTTCGATGGCACTGGTGACAGTGTCAAAGGCCAGGTCCACATTGCAGTTACTTTTGGCCGAGGTCTCCATGAAGGCCATGCCCAGCGAGGCAGCCAGCTCCTCTGCCTCCTGGGTGGAGACACATCTGGTGCTCAGGTCGCACTTGTGACCAATCAGTAGGAAGATCACCTTGTCAGGGCCCTGAGAGGATACGACCTCCTGGTGCCAAGCCTGGATGTGTTCAAAGGACTCCCTGTTGGTCACATCAAAGACCAACAGAACGCCCACCAGGTTCCGGTAGAAGGATCGGGTGATGCACCTGCGGGGCAGGGGGAAATTGGGAGAGCTTTATGTCTGTCAGCCTCCCCCCGCCCCCCAGATCCACAGGTTTCCCACCCCATTCCAGCACACTGCATTCAAAGTCTCACAGGGTCTGGGCGGGCCACAAATCCCTGACCTCCGCCTTCACACCTCCTAACTAATTGTGGGGATTACAGGAGGTGTGGGGGGAAAGGGGCCTGTCCCCTCTTCGTGCCTGTTCTGTTTCTGATTCCCACCCATGCCTCCACACTAGTCTTCCTGCCTTCCCATCCCCTTGAGCTGTCTCTGCACCCTGGCATTCATCTCTCTGGGAAGTTCAGTGTTTCAGTGCAAATTCCCCTATGTATGCTGGCATTTCCTGGGTAAGGGCGCGGGGCGGGGGCGGGGGCGGGGTGTGTGGCTCAGTGACAGCACCTGCGGGAGTTGGGGGGCTTGGCCCACCCGGTGGGATTTGTAGGATGAATGGCTGAGTAGGAGCTCCTACCCTGAGTTGTCAGGGTAGGAACCACGGATCCCTGTTTGAGCCCCTGCAGTTGGCACCTGCAGGCGTGGGCGCCCCCAGGTGACTGGCAGCGATCCTCCCCTTTCCCGCCGCACCTGAAGCGCTCGTGACCCGCGGTGTCCCAGAGCTGCAGCTTGATCCGCAGCCCGGGGGGCAGCAGCAGCTCGCGGCTGTAGAACTCCACGCCCACAGTGGGCTCGGGCTCCGGCTCCACCGGCCCCCGAGAGCCCGCCACGTAGCGCTGCAGCAGTGACGTCTTGCCCACCGCGGCGTCCCCGAGCAGAGCGATCCGGAATTGATAGCTGCAGCCTGCCGCCTCCATGGGATCTGGGCTCCCGGCTGTCCTCGGACAGTACGGCCCCGCCCCTCCTGTGGGGCCCTCCTCCGCGTCCTACTGGTCCCTGGTCCTGGCACAGCCTCGAGGAATAGCGGACTGGGGAGCCTGGTTCGGATAGACCCATCCTTGGTAGTCAGGGTGGAAATCATCCCCTCTGTAAAATGGGGACGGTGACAACCTCTGCTTCACAGGATAAAGGAATTAAAATAGCACGGTGGTGCCCGGGTGGTGGTGGCCTTTAATCCCAGCACTCAGGAGGCAGAGGCAGAGGCAGGGGCAGGGGCAGGGGCAGGGGCAGGGGCAGGGGCAGGGCAGGGGCAGGGGCAGGGGCAGGGGTAGGGGCAGGCGGATCTCTGTTGCGAGTTCCAATATAGCCAAGGCTGTTGCAGAGAAAAACCCTGTCTCGACCCCACCCTCCCATAACAAAATAACACTTTGGTGTATGCTTTTTATTTGTTTTTGAGACCGGTTTTCTCTGTGTAGCTCTGGCTGTCCTGGAACTCACTTTGTAAACCAGACTGGCCTCAAACTCACAGAGATTCTCCTGCCTCTGCGTGCCTAAAGGTGTGTGCCATCACCACCTAGCACGTTGGCAGGAGGGCATCTCATCACTATAGGAAGTGCCTGGTTCAGACAATTTCCTTGTCCAGGCTCCCCTTTCCTGGAGTCTCACTAGCCTTCCCTGGGGCCTTCACCAGCTCAAGAGTCAAAGTAAATGAGCAACAGCCGCTATGCCTGGACAGCACGGCCCCGGACACAGCTGCATGTGCTCCAGTAGAGGAGACCAGACACACAAAGTGTAACCCTAGAGCACGGAACTGTCTTGCAGACAAAATCGAGCATGAGGCTAAATGGTTTCTGGGTGGTATCACTTAGATTTGGCTTTAGTGGTCTATTTTAGGGCTTGGGAGACCAAAGTTCAGAGGTGTGACTTGTCTCAGGTCATACAGTGTCACTTGAGGGTCACAGTGCTTCTGTGGTGGGGACTCAACCTTCACAAATCTCTTGATGCCCCAACACAAAAGTCAGAAAACCAGGTCTTGAGTCCCACTTAGATTAAAAGCTCCTGTAAAGTCACATGTCTGCATCTAATTCTGGCTTCCCGAAGCCTAAGGAATCAATGCTGGAGTTGTAACTGGTCCCAGGCAATTGTAGTCTCTTTGTTTGTTCTCTATTCAGTTCCCATCATCCTTCTGAGTCTTACCAGTTTGCTGTGAAAACTGGGGGTGAAGCCTGGCAGTGGCGGTGCACGCCTTTAATCCCAGCACTCGGGAGGGAGAGGCAGGCGGATTGGGGTGGTAGGGAAGCCCTCCGTGTTGCAAACCATCATTGGATCAGTTTTCTTTCTCACACGGCCTTATGAGTATGTGGTTATTCTGCCCACTTTTATAGTTGAAGAAACTGATCTTGGAGACGTTACATGACAAGCTCAAGTCACTCAGGAAGGAAGACGTCAACATCTGGCAAATCTATACAAGCCTAAAGTTTTGTTTCAGTTTGGTTTGTTGAGTCAGGGTTTCTCTGTGTAAGAGCCTTGACTGTCCTGGAACTTGCTTTGAAGATGAAGTTTTGTTTATTATTTCATTTTCTTAACACACAGATCTTTGATCGGGAACAGCCCAGGGTTCTTCTCATTCTTTTTCAAGACAGCGTTTCTCTGTGTAGCCCTAGCTGTCCTGGAACTCACTTTGTAGACCAGGCTGGCCTCAAACATCTGCCTGCCTCTGTGTCCAACGTCCAGTCTCTTTTTCCTTTTCTTATGGTTACTTATTTGTGTGTGTGTGTGTGTGTGTGTGGGCTCATGCACCAGGACACATATGGAGGTCAGAGGACAACTTGAAGGAGTTGGTTCTCTCCTTCTACATTGTAGGCACCCAGGGATTGAACTCAGGTCTTCAGGCTTGGCAGCAAGTGCCATTACCCAATAAGTCATCTTGATGGCCCTCTTCTCACTGATTCTAAACAAAGAAACAAAAAAGCCATTTATATTACACCTCTAAGTAATCCTAGTCAGCATGGCTAGGCAAGTTCCATGAAACAGCTGGAAATGAGGTCTCCCAAAGACAGGCTGTACAGCACCCTGGTCAGCCCTCCTGGTCTGTGTGCAGTGTCAGCATCAGATTCTTTGAACTTCCTTGTTTCAGAGACTCCCGCTAGGGCTGGGGTCATGTGCCTGCCTCTGATTGTACCTGGCACCAGAGTGCACGTCAGCTGACCCATGTCATATATAATGCTGTGTTACCCAAAGGGCTAGCCATTTCCCTTCCCTGTGCCCTGCTTCCTCATCTGCTAAAGCAAATTTCCACGAGGTGGCTCAGACAGAACTGTATACCACAGCAGCTAAGACTCTGCACATTTCCACTGGGGAGATTTGGGCTGTGGTTCAAGGCCACTTACTGGTTATGCAATCACAGACAAGTTTCATCCCTCCAATCATCACTGGGTGATTTTTCCAGTAAGTGTTGTCTATCTTTTAAAATACTTTATTTTTATTATTATTATTAGTGTGTGTTCCTGCCAAGACATCCACACAGAGGCCAGTAGACAACTTTGCGAACAACTTTATGTTGTTGTCCAACATAACTTTATGTGGGTTCTGGCCATTGAACTCAGGTTATAGAGTTGCACTGACATTTCTTTGCCTGCCAAACTCTTTCTGGCCCATTCTTATTTATTTATTTATTTATTTATTTATTTATCCTGTATACAGTGTTCTGTCTGCGTGTAAGCCTGCAGGCCAGAAGAGAGCACCAGATCTCATTACAGATGGTTGTGAGCCACCATGTGGTTAGTTGCTGGGAATTGAACTCAGGACCTCTGGAAGAGCAGCCAGTGCTCTTAACCTCTGAGTCATCTCTCCAGCCCCAATCCTATCTTTTATATTGTAGCACACATACAGCAAGCACAGAGAGGACAGAGGCAACGTTCTTGTTCTTGGAGAGCTCCCATTCTCATGAGGAAGGCAGAGAAAGACATACAGGGGCTGGAGTGGTATCTTAGCTGATAAAGTGCTTGTCACGCAAACTTAAGGACCTGAATTCCATCCCCAGAACTTGTCATCCTAGTACTGGGAGGAGGAAACAGGAAGGTATCTGGGGCACTATCCTACTCTACTTGACGAACTCTGAGCCAGTCAGAGACCCTGTCTTAAAAAACAAGGTAGGCAGCGGTGGTGGCGCACGCCTTTAATCCCAGCACTCGGGAGGCAGAGGCAGGAGGATCTCTGGGAGTTCGAGACCAGCCTGGTCTAGGGAGCGAGTTCCAGGACAGGCTCCAAAGCCACAGAGGAACCCTGTCTCGAAAAACTAAATGAATAAATGAATGAATGAATAAATAGCCTCCCTCATGAAGCCCTCTACCCACTCTGGCAAGCCAGGGCGCTAACTCTTCCCGCCACTCCCTCCAGCATCCCAGGACGCTCGGAGTGGAGAATCCTTTCTAAGATTCGCCGCAGGGACGGCAGCGGGTCTTGGGTGTGAGTCCAGTTTGCTGTGGCTGGGATGGAAGCCTCAATACTCCTCGATCAGGGCCGGCTCAGAAGGGGATCAGGTGGTGCGCGGGGACTACATTTCCCAGAGGGACCGTGCGGCCAGAGGCGGGCGCAGGCGCAGCGGGCGGAGGGCGCAGGCGCGGCCGCGCGAGCGTATATAAGCGTGCTGCAGGCCCCGGCTCGGCCTTTCTGCCTGCACCCGCGTGCTTTTCTCCTTGCAGAGTTGCCGTCTACGTCGTCCCATCCCCTCCACAGCCCCCTGCCCTGAGACCGCACTCTCCGGATGCTTCCCCAAAGGCTGCGGAATGCGCAACCTGCCGCCGTCGGGACGGTGGAGGCCTACACGGTGGCCGTCTGCGCGGAGATAGTCGGCGGCCTGCTTACCGCGCCCTTGCTCGGGTGAGTGACGCGCACCATGGTTTAGAGGTGGGGCATGGGAGCCGCAAGAGCGGGCTGCTTGGGTGCGATGACCTTGTGGGATGTCGCCCACGGAAAAGGCCCTGTGACAGCGACTTGAGGGACTCTCTTGGCCTAATAACTCGCTAAGGGTTCCCGGAATTTTACTCTAGCAGATACAAGGTGTTGGTCTAGTTCTTGGATTTTGGCCCGTGCTACGTGATCCCTAAACTCAACCATAGATTAGGCCTTTTTCGGGAATATGTTTTTTTTACCCCTCACGTGCACCGCCAGCGTTTCTCACTGTAGACCAGGCTGGCCTAGAACGCCTATCGGCCTGGCTCTGCCTCCCGAGCTTGCTCGATTTCTGACTGCACAAGCGGCCATTTTAATATCTATGGCAAGTTAACAGAGAACTTTTGTGACTCTATTAGTCAAGAACCTGTCTCAATGTTTAAGGTTTTTATGTATTGAACTACAGGGGTAGTCGAGTGATTGCTCAGGATTGCTTTATTTTTTTGATGTCTCTAGTAGACAAGCGTTTCGTTTTCTGCTACAAACCAGGTGGTTGGTGGGATTAAGGTCTTGTAATCCCCATCACTGCCTGAGGCCCTTATCGAAGCTACAGCTGCTTCTGCATAGCTGCTGTGGTCAAAAAGGAGGCCCAGAGAAAGTTTTCCTTGACGGTCGTGGTTCAGTTTACTGTAACTGATCTGCAACATTTTGGGAAAAGACAGCTCCACCTTGAGATTTCTTAGATGTATCTAGAGACCTTCATTGACATCATCTTAAATGTGCTATACAGGCCAACAAAATGTCTTTTAATGTGGAGTTAGTAAAACAGGACTTGGGAGTAGTTTGCTGAACATCCGAGTGCAGTTGCAAGTATGTTCACCTGTGGAACGTGTGGGGGAATAGCCATGTCCTGGGCTCACATTCCCTGTAACACGGGCAGTTACTGAGGATCACGTGCAGGGAATGTATGATTCTTGTGTATAATTGTGTTCTTAGCTGTGCCAGATGAAGACTCCATGGAGGTGGTGGTGGTAAGGAGACCAGAAGATGTGGCTACTGCATTGCTAAAGTGGTGCCTGGTGAGTATGGTGATAGTTGAGCTTGCCTGGTGAGAAATATACAGCATGTTCCCAAGGGCTATGGCTGGTTGTGGTCATGGACTCTCCAACTGCATGCCAGAGTAACTGGAGAGACTTTGACAGCCCAGGCCAGCACAGTGCCTGCAGCTGCCACTCGGCTTTCCTATATATATTTTGGGCCTTGGGTGGGACTCTGTACCTGTGGCACTGTTGTGTCCCTGGCTATTCACAAAAATGCTTTTTCCTCCTGCAGGTTACACCCAAGGCTTTTGGAAAAGTCTGAGAAGCCAGCCTGACTGCCTGTGCTCATTGAATTCACTAAGGTAAACTTTCAGTCTGAGACTGCCTGACCCTCCGGTTCCCTTTCCCATCGGATCTTGATGCTGGTCTTGGTGGTCGTAAAGGAGGGAGAGCACATTGAAACTGGCCTTATAGCAATGTCGTCTGGTATAGAGCACTGGGTCAGATTCATACATGCCTGTCTGGGGTCTTGGTAAAATGGGATAGGGAGTTAAGGATGTCTCTGGGCATTTGTAGTGTTGTTGACTAAGCACCTGGATTTCTGAAATGGTTTGTTTATTTTTAGAGCCTTGTCACCAGTGAAGTTCCCAACACTTTTGATCTGCGATTGGTTGTGTAAGTTAAAGTCTGGATTGCGCCCTGCCCCTAAGTAGTACAGCATCTGCTACCCCTGAACCAGTAAGATGTTTGGTGAAGAGGGGTAGACAGGGAGCACAGATACTGGTCCAGGATGAAACCTAATCTGAGTGGACATCTATGGATGAGAAATGCGGATATGGGACTGAGACCAGCTCTTAGGAAAAGCTTGAGGTGGGGATCAAGCCTGAGGCCAGAACTAACACAGAATCACACTTCCTTTGCAGAAAAAGACAAGACCAATGTGGAAGCAAGCCGGAGCTTTTGCTAATACATTTCAACTTTTGGTGCACACCTTTAGTTCAAGTTCAGTCTGTTCTACGGAGCTTATTCTAGGACAGACAACAAAGGAAACTCTCCGAGGACCCTGGGTTGAAAAATGCTTTGATTTGAAATGTAATTGGGTCAATAAAGGTTTTGGGAAATGTCTTTCTACTCTCCAGTGTTTGCATCTAGTGATGTATGACATACCAAGTCAGAGTTTGTCCATTACGAGGCCACTGTGATCAAGGCAAGTTGGTTTGCAGTATGAAAGGGTACCCTAGCAGGCTGAGGGAGCTGTGAAGACCACAGTGAAGTGTAGTCTGAATGATGTGCCTAGGCCTTCCCAACCCAATTCTGGGGTCCCATGCTCTCCTAACCATATTGTGTAAAATAGGATTATATAGGTAGAGGAGATGGAGGTAGGCAGAATGGCCCTGGGCTAGCAGCTTTAAATTTTTAGAAGTCTCAAGTAGCAAGGCAACATCTCAGGCTGTTCCTTGTAAACATGGCATGTAGACTCTCAGTATGCTAAGGCATGGTGGAATGTATATTCCCGAATCTTGAGAAAAGCCTTTGACTGTCACCGCATGGTTGAGATTGCAAGTTTACATTTGTTCTGGACGGACTGGTCAGAAACATCCAACCCTTGTGTTTGTGTGAGTGCCACAAAAGTGAATGTGTATCCTTTGCACCTGAGTTTCATGCAGGATGGTTGAATTGTGAGCTGGGCAAAGAACTTGGGTCCTCCTACAGAACACTAAGTGCCCTTGACCACTGAACAATTTCTCTAGCAATTTATTAAAATATTATAAACCATTTTCAAGAAGGATTAAAAGCTTGACAGATAAAGAAAAATAAATGTCCTGATAACACTCCATCCTGGCTACAACATGGCAGGGATCTCTGAGGACACAGTATCCAGGGGCTGCCAGTGACAGTCCATCAGAGCGTCATACAGTTCTTCACTCTGTTCCATGAACTCCTTGTTGGCCTCAGTCACATCCAGCTGTGGTGCTGGGTCTGGAGGAAAAGGCAAGGGACAAAGTCATGCAGGCAAAAGACCACCTGGAAGGAGGGTTCAGGCTCCTGCCTCCAGACATCTTAGAATGGATGTCTAAAGCAGACTGAGCATGTGACAGCAGTTGTTTTTTTTTCCAGTTTTCAAAGCCACATCTGTCTCTAAATGCACTCTTAGATTTTCTGTTCTGCTCAGTTTTAACATGTGGGTTTGGAAAAACAGGGACATTAAGTGCCACCTTAAGAACTAAGCCAGTGCCAGGTGATGGTGGCACACAACTTTAGTCCCAGCACTTGGGAGGTGGATCTCTGAGTTCGAAACCAGCCTGATGTACAAGAGCTAGTTCCAGGACACCTCCAAAGCCACAGAGAAACCCTGTCTCAGGAAAAAAAAAAAAAAACCAAAACCAGTGTCTGATGAGAGATCCAGTCTTTCAGAAATCACAAATATATACATTTTCAGGGTGTGGTGGCATCCCTATAACTCCATTCCTTGGGAGGTGGAGGCAGATGGGTCAGGAGTTTCAACTCAGCCTGATCTGAGTCTTTAAAAGCCCCAGGTTTTTGAGACAGGGCCTGGAGATCACTGAAATCCTCAGTGTGCCACCACCGCCATAAAATCATACTGGTCTTTCTTTTGATGCAAAATTCCACTATATGACCCAACCTGGCCATGAACTCAAAGTAATCATCTGTCACCTTCTGTCATTTAAAAACTCAGCTGGAAGCCGGGCGTTGGTGCCACACGCCTTTAATCCCACCATTTGGGAGGCAGAGGCAGGCGGATCTCTTGAGTTTGAGACCAGCCTGGTCTACGGAGCCTGTGCCAGGACAGGCTCCAAAGCTACAGAGAAACCCTGTCTTGAAACAAAAACAAACAAAACAAAAAATCCAACCAAAAACTCAACTAGTATTTAAGAAAACTGTTGTGGCTGGGTGTGTAACCCTAACACTTAGGGGTCAAAGGCAGGAGGAACAAGAGTTCAAGGTCATCCATAACTATCTGTGTGAAGGCCAGCTTGGCCTGATATCAAACCAAAACAAAGGCTACTGTGGAGTAAGGGAGATTTCTAGTGCACTTCAGTTTTTGTTTTTTCCTTAAATTTGAATCCCGCTGATTTTTCTTGAACTAAGCCAGTGCTTAGTTTTTAGCCCTCAAACCCACTGCAGAGGCTGGCCTTAACTCTAATGCCAACCTCCCAAATGCTAGAATTTTATTTCTATTTATTTATTTTGTTTTGTTTGAGTCAAGGTTTCTCTGATCCAGCACGATTTTACTACTTTAATCAGAAAACACGTCATTTCTAATAGGTGTGGGTGTAGCCCAGTGGTGAGCCCAACATACTGTGAGGGCCTGAGTTCCATGCCTAGTACTAAAAGATAGAAAAAAATAGAAGAAAATTTTGGCAAAAAATATTAATCTTACAAATTGGTAAACAAATAAATACAGAGTAGGTGTTGGAGAGAGAGCTCATTGGTTAAGATACCAGCTGCTGTTACAGAGGATAGCTTACAACTGTAACTCCAGTTCCAGGGGTTCTGGGACCCTCACACAGATGTATATGCAGGCAAAACACCCACCAATGCACATTAACTAAAACAAAACAACAAACAAAAAACAACACTATCACTGTAACAGAGCCACTGGGTGGGACAGAGTGGCACAGCTTGGAAGTAAGGAGCTCCCTGGGAGCAGCATCGTTTCTTTGTAACATTCAATCAGAGTTGTGTCCAAGCCCATTAGAAAGCACACACACAAAGCACACACACGTCCTTGGTGTTCCTCAGCATCTAACTGAGGGCCCCCCACAGCTGGCACCTGCCACAGCTAACCAAAGCATGAAGGGACTCTTACCTTCCAGAGCATCATCCCCAACCTCTTCATATGTCTGTCAAGAGAGGAGAGGGTAGGTGAGGAGAGGGGCCTGAGAAAATCCTGGGTAACTCTAGTTGTCCCCACCTTTTTAAATCCCAAGTCCAGGACCAATTGCACTAATGGTAAAACAATGGTTCCTGTCAGGTGTATGAAACCCAAGAGTTGCCTCATGTGGTTACCTGCATGGTGCTCTGTGTGTAGCCGTACTGGGGGTAGCTGTAGCTGTAGCTGCCTGTGTTCTGGTCGTAGCCCCACTGGGCATAGTAGTTCTGGTACTGCTGGTAATACTGGTTGTAGCTGTAACTATACATCTGGCTGTACTCAACCGGCTTTACACGGCTCCTTACAAGAAGCAAAACCAGATGTAAGAACATTTCTGACAAGGGACTGACTGCACTAAGTTCTCTGGGAGGTTCACTCCTGGGGCCCCCACAACCTGTATCCCCATCCCTGCTGTAAGGATGAAGGCCCAGGACAGGGCAGAAGGTTTAAGTGACTGGTCCAGGGTCACACGACTAAGGCACAAACACAAACTTAGGTAATCTGTCTGCAGAACCCATGCTCTTAGTATATAAGCTTTTCCTGGCTCAGGTTGTCTGTCTTGTCAGGCCTGATTCTTTCTTCAAGAACCTTTTTTTTTTTGAAAAATATATTTATGTGTTTTATGTATATGGGTGTTTTTGTCTGCACACCAGAAGAGGCATTGGATCTCATTATAGATGGTTGTGAGTTGCCCTGTGGTGCTCAGAATTGAACTCAGGTGCTCTTAACTGCTGAGTCATTTCTCAAGATCTTGGGAAGCTCTTTCCTCTGACAGCTGCACAAGCTCAGGAAAAGATAACATAAAAACATCTAGGCTTGATGAGGCTCGAGAGACGGCTCAGAACTTCAAAGCACTCCTTGCTTTTCCAGAGGTCCTGAGTTCAATTCCCAGTACACATATGGTGGCTCACAACCATCTATAATGAGATCTGGTGCCCTCTTTGATTGTGCAGGCATACATTCAGACAGAACACTGCATACATAATAAATAAGTCTTAAAAAAATTTTAAAATATGGGTTTAAGATGATTCAAGATGGATTTCAAACTTCAGACCACGTTATCGTGTTCCCCATTCCAATATTGCAGCAGCCTTACTGTCCCTGCATTGATAACTAATTAGCGGTTGAGCTGAACTCAGCCATGCACATGCTAAGCAACATTCTACCTTGAGCTTTCTTTTTGCACAGTGTGAAGATGTGCCTTTACCAAGGTACTTCCTCATTGGTTTAATAAAAAGCTGAACAGCCAGCCAGTAGGCAGGAGGTATAGGCGGGACTGCCAAGCAAAGAAAGAGGAGGAGGAATCCAGGCACACAGCAGATGTCAGGAGACATGGAGAGAAAATGCCATGTGATAGAACACAGATTAGTATAAATAGGTTAATTTAAGTTATAAGAGCTAGTTGGGGACAAGCCTAAATTAAAGGTGGAGCTTTCATAATTAATAATAAGTCTCTGCTGTTATTTGTGGGTTGGAGGCCCAAAGAAAAATCCAACTACATTCCCCAGCTACCTTTATTTGATGAATTACTTTGGACTTGTAATTTGTTTTTCAGTGTTGGAGATACATACAATAGAGGTGTTATTTATCATTCCCATTATACCAATTGGAAAGCTGTCTCTCTTAAACACTTTGGAATTGACAAGGTGGCTCAGTGGATAAAAATGCAGAAGCCTGACAACTCACATAAAGATGAAACTCCACAAAGTTGTACTCTGACCACATGCTTAGTGGGGGCCTGTGCACATCTTTGCGAGGACACACACATGCTACACTAAGTAAAATGAATTAAAATGTCTTAAAAATTAAAAACTAGAGCTAGGTGTGATAGCTTACACCTTTAATGCCAGCCCTTGGGAGGCAGAGGCACGGCTAAATAGTAAGAATCTCTCTCTTTTTTTTTTAAGTGGGAAGTTTTATTAGAAAGAGAAGGGGGGAAGAGGTAGAGACCCAGAGACAGAGGACAGAAGAATGAGACAGGAAAAGTCCTGTCTGCCCCAGGGGAACAGCAGGAAAGAGAGGGAAATGAGAGAGCAGAAAGAGAGTGTAAGTGCCAGTAAGAGTATCTCTATAAAACAAAACAAAAAAAAAAATGAAAACAGTTGGCTAGGTGGTAGTGGCACAGGCCTTTAGTGCCAGCCCTTGGGAGGCAGAGGCAGGCAGGTCTCTGTGAGTTGGAGGCCAGCCTTGTCTACAGAGTGAATTCCAGTACAGCCAAGGCTACAGAGAAACCCTGTCCTGAAAAACAAAAAAGAAAATAAGTAAATAAGAGCTACAGCCTGATCCAAAGGCAAAGAAAATGTGTGTGTGTGTGTGTGTGTGTGTGTGTGTGTGTGTGTGTGTGAGAGAGAGAGAGAGAGAGAGAGACAGAGAGAGACAGAGAGAGAGAGACAGAGAGAGAGACAGAGACAGACAGACAGACACTGGACTTGGCATGGCTTTTGAAACCTTAAAGCCCAATCCCAGTGACACACTTCCTTTAACAAAGTTGCCAGGCAGTAGCTGCACAAGCCTTTAATCCCAGCACTTAGATCTCTGTGAGTTTGAGGCCAGCCTGATCTACAAATCGAGTTCCAGAACAGCTGATGCTAGGCAAGTCCAACTGCTGATTACTGAAGCACCTAACTCTAGACCAGGATGCTTTACTCCAGGCTGTAGGCAGAAGTCCTGATGGGAGACATTAAAACTGTAGTTTGCTTGTTAACATTAAATAAGCAAAACCACAGGCAAATAACTGCAACTACATGGAAAAGCATGTATGTGTAATAAACTGAGGGGAAAATGAATATTTCTTATGAATTTCAAAACTTAGTGTTAAGACTTGGGGTTTGAACCCCATAATTCAAAAGAAATAAATCGTACCACATGTAAATTGACTCAGTCATTTATAGCATATGTAGTATATGAATAAGAAAGGGAATTGACTGGGATTGGAATGTAAAAAATAAACTAATAAGAAAAATATTTTTTTAAAAAAGGAAACTGAAGCTGGGCATTGGTGGCGCACGTCTTTAATCCAAGCACTCGGGAGGCAGAGGCAGGTGGATCTCTGTGAGTTCGAGGCCAGCCTGGTCTCCAGAGCGAATGCCAGGATAGGCTCCAAAGCTACACAGAGAAAGCCTGTCTCGAAAAACCAAAAAAAAAAAAAAAAAAAAAAAAAAAAAAAAAAAAAAGATAAGTGTCTTAAATTTTCAGTTAGTTTGTTTGACCACAGGGCTTTCAATGCTGGCCTGGAACTTTAATCTGGTCTCAATTTCCTGAGTGTTAGTTTCAGGCATCTATATGGCCTGTCCTTGGGGTTCTGACAGGATACACCCTCAGCTGCAGCCACTAAGAACACCACCTGTGCATATTCACTGTGTTCCCTTTTAAAAGGGTACTGGGGCTAGAGAGATGGCTCAGAGGTTAAGAGCATCGGCTGCTCTTCCAGAGGTCCTGAGTTCAATTCCAAGCAACCATATGGTGGCTCACAACCATCCATTATAAGATCTGGTGCCCCCTTCTGGTGTGCAGATATACATGGAAGCAGAATGTTCTATACATAATAAATAAATAAAAATTAAAAAAAATAAAAGGGTACTGCTCACCTCCCATCCTCTTTCTTCCTCTTCCTCTCTCTGCCCCCTTTTCTCTTTCTTGTTGCTCCTGTCCCCGGAGACTGGTCTCCTCCCTTCCCTTTCCCCTTTTTATGATCCTTTCCCTCTTTTTTTTTTTTTTCTCCGAGACAGGGTCTCTCTGTGTAGCTTTGGAGCCTATCCTAGCACTCACTCTGTAGACCAGGCTGGCCTCGAACTCACAGAGATCCGCCTGCCTCTGCCTCCCGAGTGCTGGGATTAAAGATGTGCGCCACCAACGCCCAGCTTGATCCTTTCCCTAATTAAAAAATCCCTCTGCTTGAACCCTGTCACATGGTGTCTTTAGCTTGGGCAGTGCTTAGTACTGGAATGACTGGTGTGTGGCACCAGTCATTCCGTGTCACTACAGTCAATTCAGAATAATGAAATTATGAATAAGGTTTTTATTTTTGTGTATGTTTCTGTGTGGGGAGATGTGTACTGAAGGCAGAAGAAAGGTATGATGATCCCCAAGAACTAAAGTCAAGGTGGCTGTGCGCTGCCTAAAGTGAGTGTTGGAAGCTGAACTGAGGTCCTTTGGAAGAGCAGCAAATGCTCTTAGCCAGTAAGCCATCTCTCCAGACCTGTAACTTCCTTTAAAAACAATCTTTCTTTGTTGGGCCTACTGGTGCACACCTTTAATCCCATCACTTGGGAGGCAGAAGCAGGTAGATCTCTGTGAGTTTTGAGGCCAGCTTGATCTACAAGCGAGTTCTAGGCCAGTCAGGGCTACACAGAGAAACCTGTTGCTTCAACATGACCACTGTTGAGGTCTATCCTCACATCTGGCTGCCCTTGTACTTTGTAGTAAGCCATCTCAGCCGTGTTACTTCTGCCGGTGGTAGAGGCACACTGCCTAATTCCTAGCTATAGGATTGCCCTGTGCACTGCAGCAGCTTGAACAGCACCCCTAGCTATAACCCACTGGATGCCAGGTTGTAATAACCCAAAATATCTCCAGACACCAGCAATGCCTCCTCATGAGTGAAATCTCTATCTGCTGAGAAATACTGCACTGGCTGAAGGATAAGAAATGTCACTCAGGCCAGGAGTGATGGCATACACCTTTAATGCCAGCAAGGCAGGGGCAGGTGGGTCTCTGTGAGTTCCGGGCCAGGCAAAGACAGGCAGTAGGAACCTGTTTCAAAGAGCAAAACAAAGAAGCTAGGTATACCCAGAGAAACCCTGTCTATCAATACATAAATACATACATATGGATTTACAAGTTTTTTTTAACCTAGCTAGTAAGACAAGTTAACAGTGAGACACACAACATTTCAGAAACTGTTTAGAATTCATTCTGTAAATTCTAACAAATTCTATTGATAAACTCCCAACAGCAGCTGCTGGGCAAAGAGCAAGGATACAGATCCAAGCAAACTTCCTCTGTTCCTGCCCTCAATCTCCTACCCTCAATGTCTGACTTCTTGGCTATAAGTTTCCAGGGCTGTGTGGCTATGCTAGTTCATGCCCCATACCAAGTCAGGTCAAAGCACACTGTATCTGTGATGTCTGCCTCTCTATAGCCTTGTATCACACATATGGATTTCCTGACTCAGCAAACAGCCAACAAGGGCCCAGGGCAGGCTAGCCCAGGTCTATGCTCTGTGTGGGACTCACGCTTTAGGGATGGCCACACTCAGGCGCACAGGTTTAGACCCCAGTCCTACTGCTCCCTGGCACTCCGTCAAGGCTCGCTTCTGTTCCAATTCATCTGTGAATTTCACAAAACCATAGCCCCTGGAGGGAGAAAAAAACCAACATACTACTTAGTTCACAGATGTGATGAAGCCTACAGGAGGAAACATGGAAGAGAGGGGTAGGAAAAGGTAGACTGGAGCACAAAGGAGAAAGGACTGGAAAGGGAGAGCCATACAGTATGATTCTGACATCTGTGGGAATTACTTCTTCCAGCTCAGTCCCCCATTCTCTGCCACACTTCCATCCAGAGACTCCTTCCCAAACAGGAGTTTCCCTCCCAAACCAGTGGAAGGCAACGTTATTGCCACCGTGTAGCTGTGGGGGTGTAGCTGTGGGGATGTAGCTGTGGGGTAGGTGAAGTTTGCCCTGCAGACTCTTCAGACTTTCTGTTGTGTTGGACTAGGCATGCAGGGAAGCAGTTACAGACAGACCTGGTTCCTGTTCCAGAGACTGTTCATGATACCTACAATTACTAGCACATACTATCTGGACGAGGTGCTGAGGACACTTTCATGGTTACCCCATCACACAGAGTACCAGACTGCATTAAAGAGCAGCAGAAATTCAGAGACGTTGGTAACTAGCCCAGAGTCACACACAACAGAAGCAGACTTATCTCTATGTCACACTCCTCAAACCTGAGTAAAATGACTTAACTGATAAAGAATAAGCCTTTTTGCTGGTGATGGTGGCACATGCTTGTAATTCTGGTACCAGGGAGGCTGAGCATGGAGAACTGTGAGTTTGAAGCCAGCTATGGCAATATGGAAAAAAAAAAGGCGGGGGGGACAGGACTGAGGAAGTAGCTCTGTGGTAGGGCATTGGTTTAGCACACTAAGTATCTGGGTGCAACCTTTAGTACTGAAATACAAAAAGAACGAGCCTTTCTTGGAATGGGGGTGTGTGGCTGGGTTCAATCCTGTGCACAGCAGAGAATAAAAGAAAATAAAAGAACCTTCTTTTCTTTTGAGTGGGAAATCAAGCTCAGGACCTTGTATATGCTAGGCAAGTTCTCCAACACTGAGCCCTCTTTTTTTTTGTTTGTTTGTTCTTTTTCAAGATAGAGTTTCTCTGCATAGCACTGCCTATCCTGGAACCTGCTGTGTAAACTAGGCTGTCATCTTTATGTTTTTTGAGACAGGGTTTTGCTAAGCTGCCTAGCCTGGCCTTAAAACTCACTGCACAGCACATGAAGACCCCGAATTTGTAATCCTGCTGCCTCAGCTGGGCAGCTGGGATTACAGACCTGTGCCAACAAGTCACGTTTCATTTCTTGTTTGTTTGATAGCTAAGGCTGGCTTCAGTTCAGAAATGCTTAGCTTCCACTTTCCAAGTATTGACAGGTTTCTCCATTTTAAAATGGAAAATTTAACCCTCCTTTTTCTTTTCGGGGAGGGGGGTGAGTATTGAAAGAGTCTCATCTGGGTGGTGGTGTCACACGCCTTTAATCTCAGCATTTGGTAGGCAGAGGCAGGTGGATCTCTGATTTTGAGGCCAGCCTGGTCTACAGAGTAAGTTCCACGATAGCCAGGAACACTCAAAGAAACCCTCTCTCAAAAAAAACAAAGAGAGAGGGGGGAGGGGAGAAAGAAAGAGAGAGAGTCTCACATAGCCCAGGCTGGCCTTCAACTCACTATGTATTCAAAGATGGATGGCCTTGACTTTTATTCCTCCTGCCTCCACTCCCCACGTCGTGTGCACCTCAACACTAGGATGGCTAAATATAACATTTTTAACTACACAAAAGGCCTTAGTAACAGAAATAAATAGAAGAAACAGCTATTCATATTATTTCCTCTAATCCTATGTTAATCATATAGTATTAGATTGCTTCAATTTATGGATAAGAAAATAGTATCTGTAACTTGTCTAGTGCACAGTCCCTTGTCAGTGATGAAGATAAGGCTCAAACCCGGCCGCCTAGCTAGAAAGCTTGCACTTCGAGCCACCACCCTCCTTACTGTCTCTATAATGCTTCCCCCCAGGATGTAAAAATGCTGAACAAAAAGGAAACATAAATAGCAGGTAAGGCCTTACTTAGACACGCCTGTCTGGTCCAAAACCACCTTGCCTCCCCGGCAGGAGGGGTAGACTTTGACAAAGAACTCATACAGCATGCCATCATCCACGTCTGGGGTCAGGTCCCCCACAAAGAGGGAATACTCAGGGCTGAGAGGAAAGAAGAGTCAGCACAAAAAAAGTATCAAAACCCTGCTGTCAGTTTCTGGAATCTTCCTTTCTCCCCTCTTCTTTTTTAAGACAAAAGGTTTTGCTATGGAGCCCAGGCTGGCCTCAAACTCCCAGCAATCCTCCTACTTAAGCCTCCTGAGTGCAGGGATTACAGGCACACATTGCCACACTTAGTAAAGGCACAGTTCAAATAAGCCTCTAAGGCCCTTTCAAGAACTCCAAACCTGATTTGCCTACTTAGTCAGATACCCCACTTAACTGCTTAGACTCAAACCCAGTGCCTCATGAATGTGAGGCTTGGTCAGCTTCACACTATAGTTCATTATACTTCTGGCAAAGGAGTTACAGAAACAGTACCCTGCTCTGAATTCTGCAGACACTACACAAAACCTGGCTGACTTTAAGCATCAAGAGAGTACAGGGCTGGGTGTGGTGGGGCATGCACTCAGGAGGCAGAGGCAGACTGATCTCTGAGTTAGAGGTCAGCCTGGTTTACAGAGCAAGTTCCAGGACAGCCAGGGCTACACAGAGAAACCCTGTCTTGGGGCAGGGGAATGACCCAGAAGAAGCACACCTATAATCCCAGAGGTCAGGAGGCAGAGGCAGGCCTTTCTATGAGCTCCATGCTAGCCTACTCTACATAGTAAAATTCCAGGCCAACCAAGACCTTGCCTCAAAAAATGTAGATAGGAAGACAGCAAGTAAGAGGGAGCAAGTAGGTAAAGGGATAGATCAGAGGCATCTCCAAGGAGGTTTTTTTTTTTTTTTTTTTTTTTTTTGAGATAGGGGTTCTCTGTTTTAATAGCCCTGGCTGTCCTGGAACTCAATTTATAGATCAGGCTGGCCTCAAGCTCATAGAGATTCTCCTGACTCTGCCTCCCAAGTGCTGGGATTGATTAAAGGCCTGTGCCACCACACCTGAACTGGAGTTTTTTTTTTTTTTTTTTTTTTTTTTTTTTTTTTAAGAAACTAGACGGATATTCAATGTGTATTTTAATTCCAACGATAAAAGAAGACCCTTATCTCCAAACTCTGTTGGAACAAGGTCAGCAAACTTTTTCTAGAAATGTTTATAACTGTATTTAGTTTTGAGATTTGGATCCAGTTTTTGTTTTGTGCCATCATGGTAGGTCTTAATTTAGCATTTCAAGCAAGATACATATTCTTTGTATAAAATTATAAGCCAGGTATGGTTTTCCATGCTCAGGGAGAAACAGGATTCACAAGTTCAAAGCCATCTTCAGCTATATAGCAAGTTCAAAGTTAGACTGGGCTACACAAGACCTCATTTCCATACCTATATACATGGTGGAAATGAACTGTGGTTCTCTGCAAAAAGCAATACACTCTTCAATGCCGAACCAGATCCAGTCCATTGTTTGTTTTTGAAAAAGTCTCATGGAGCTCAGGCTAGCCTCAACTCAAACTCCATATTTTGCTTAAAATGACCTTGAACTTCTGATTTACCGGTCTCTACCTCTCATGTATTAGGATTATAGAAATATCTTTGCCGTTCTTGTTTTTTTTTTTTAAGATTTTACTTATTTATTATGCATACAGTCTTGTGCCTGCATGACAGCAGAGGGCACCAGATCTCATTCAAGGTAGTTGTGAGTCACCATGTGGTTGCTGGGAATTGAACTCAGGACCTCTGGAAGAGCAGTCAGTGCTCTTAACTGCTGAGCCATCTCTCCAGCCCTGTCTCTGCCATTTTATTTGGTGCTGGGAGTGAATTCAGGGCTCCCTGCATAGACACTGTCTAATGAGTTATATCCCTGTCATCTCATAAACTGCCCAAACTGGGTGCAGTGACTGTCACCTCTAAGTCTCCACTATTCAAGAGGCTACGGCAGGAGTCTGAGGTCAGTCTAGGCAACACAGTCATATTGCTAACACTTTGACACCGGTACTCTGCAACATGTCTTGTGAGCATTCCAATAAATGAACATATTATAACCTAGCCACTTCTCTATTATCAGAGATTCCCCTCAACGTTTCTCCCACATACATGCTCTAATGAGCACTTAGGAGGCTACTCATTGCAAACATCATGAATAAACTCTCAAGAATGGAATTACAGGGTCAATCGACAACACACTTGGTAGAGCTTCTTAGACAATGTCTTAAAAAGTTCAAAAACTAGCCAGGCAATGGTGACACATGTCTTTAATCCCAGCACTCAGGAGGCAGAGGCAAGCAGATCTCACTGAGTTCGAGGCCAGCCTGGTGTACACAGCCAGTGCTAGTACAAGCTTCAAAACTACACAGAGAAACTCTGTCTTGAAAAACAATCCAAAAAAAAAAAAAAAAAAAAAAAAACACAACCAAAAAAAACAAAAAACCAAAAAAACCAAACAAACAAACCCAAAAAAGGTCCAAAAACTATTGAAGACTGAGAGCAACACACTATGTTTCTGGGTAGCTTAGAACTCAGTACATAGACCAGGGTGACCTCCAACTTGCCATGTTCTGCCTGTCTCTACCTTCTGAGTGCTGAGAGCTGGGTAGGATAACAGGGTGCCACCATGCCCGACCACAGTGCTGTCTTTAGAGTTTGAGATGGAGCTAAAGAACCATTGCTAAATTAGAAGCTCTGTGAAACAGGAAGGATTGCTTCCAATGTGGAAATGCAAAACTGTACTATCTAGTCTGGACTGTTAAATCCCTAACTCAGCAGCTAAATACTTCCAGACAGCCACTGGAAAATGATAATCAATTCACATTGTTATAGTAAGTAGATTTTTATTGAATAAAACGTCAAACCCTGGAAAGTTAACATAGTGGAAGGTTAAGAGGGGACTAAATACAGGAAAGATGTGGCCTCACCAGGCATGGTGGCACACAGCTACAACCTTGGGCACCCAGGAGGCATAGAGAGGACTACTGCTGAGTTGAGGCCAGCCTGGATCACCTAGTGAATTCTAAGTCAGTGTGGGCTACAAAATTAAGACCTTGTTTCAATAATACAAGAAATAAATAGCCAGAGCTCAGAATAAGAATTTTTGCCTTTTGTAGGGATTTGAGTAAGAATGGTCCCCATAGGCTCGTATATTTGAATGTTTAGTCACCAGTGAAAGAAACTTTTTTTTATTTAAGATTTATTTATCATGTATACAGTGTTCTGCCTGAATGTATGCCTGCAGCCAAAGGGGGCACTAGATGTCATTACAGATGGTTGTGAGCCACCATTTGAACTCAGGACCTCTGGAAGGGCAGGCAGTAAGTGCTCCCAATGTCTGAGCCATCTTGCCAGCCCCAGTGAATGGTACTCTTTGATAGGATTAAAAGGATTAGGAGTTTTGGCCTTGTTGGAGGAAGTGTATCACTAGGGGTAGGCTTTAAGGTTTCAAAAGCCCATGCCAAGCCCAGTGTTTATCTGTCTCTCTCTCTTTCTGCCTTCGGATCAGGATATAGGTTTTATTTACTCTCCAGAACCTACAATGCCTGCAGTGCCTGCTGCCACACCCCTCACCATGATGATAATGGACTAAACTTTTCAAACTACAAAGCTCCCAGTTCTTTCTTTTATAAGAGTTGCTGTGGTCATGGTGTCTCTCTTCACAGAAATACAACCTTCTATGCACAAAATTCTGTGTTCAATCACCAGCACTGTGTATTAAACACAGCATTTGGGAGGTAGATGGAGATAGAGGATCACAAATTTCTGTTAAAGATTTACTTATTTATTATGTATACAGTGTTCTGCCTGCATGTCTGCCTGCAGGACAGAGGGCACTAGATCTCATTACTGATGGTTGTGAGCCATTATACAGTTACTGGGAATTGAACTCAAAACCTTTGGAAAGGAGTCAGTGCTCTTAACATCTGAGCCACCGCTCCAGCTGCAGAGAATCAGAATTTTAAGGTCATCCTTGACTATACAGAGAGCTTTGAGGCCAGTCTGGGATATATGAGACCATGTTTCTCCACAAAAAAAGAGCCACTCAAACAAGGAAAGACATGGCCTTGATATATTGGAGGCTAGGGAGTAGGAGAGTATTGTCCAGATTCATTTCTTTACCCTCTTTTTGACAGTAATTGGCACTATGATATCTGTGCCTCTATCCAGATATATACTGGCGTGTGAGCTACATTGGTGCAGCTCCTTACTTACCTATTGTCTGGTTGTTTTCCATAAGTGGCATAATTCAGTTTAAAACGTTTTGCCTGGAAATTTAAAAACACATGAACAAACTAAAACAGACAAGGGTCTTTCAAAAGCCAAACAATATTTGAAAAAAACTGAAATAAATTACCTTGGCCAAAACATCTCCCCCTCTCTAAGCCTCAGCTTTTCTCCTGTATAAAATGAAGGGGTTGCACGGTTGACCGTTAAAGGCACTGCCAGCTCCATGGATCTATGAGCCCAGGTGTGCCAGCTGGTACAGCTGTAAGCTAAGTAACTGTGGGAAGAGCAAAATGTAACTCTCTTGAAATGTGTTCTTGCTGCTACCAGCCTGTTCTAGATTCTCAATCAGGCAAAAGGCCTAGAGTTCCAAGTCTTTAGCTTTGGCTGGGGTTCTGAACCCAGGATCTTGGCATACTTGGTAAGTACTCTGCCACTGAGCTACACCCGAAGCCTGATTTTTTAGTCTTCTGTCATAGAAGGCAGTACTGCTGAGTGGAAAGAACCAGAGTTTTGTGAGCAATCAATCTTCTTCTGAATCTTGGCTCTGTCACTTTCTACCTGTACTGCCTTCAGCAAATCATGGCATCTCCCTGCTTCAGTTTCCTGGTCAATCAAAGACAACACTACATATTGTGCAGGTGGCTACAGGATTAAATAAAATGATATAAGTATCCAGTAGCAATTGAATATATGGCATTAATTAATAACAATAAAAATGGCAAGGTCATCATCATCCAAATGTCCTTACAGGTGTGGCTCCTGGAAGGGGCTTCCCATTAATTTTATGCAAACATTTCTCGGCTGTGGCCAAATCTGCAAATTCCACAAAGCAGTAGCCAGCTGGGATTCTGGGAAGAAAGCAGAGAAATCAAGTGATAAAGATGCACAGGCAATTCTTGGCCTGAAGAGAGGAAAAATGGTTTGTTTTTTCTTTTTTTCTTTCTGCTAAGACAAGGTCTCACTATGTAGCATTGGCTGTTCTGGAACTCACTCTATGTAGACCACGCTGGCCTCAAAGTCACAGAAATCAGCCTGTCATTGCCTCCCAAGTGCTGGGATTAAAGTATATGCCACACCACCCAGTTTAAAAGGGTGTTTTCAAATAGAGCCACTATTATTATTCCACCCCATATTCCAGATCAGAAATAACTTGCAAATTTAATACAAGGACAGTGAATCTGCACAGTCCTTGAATTATTTAATAATCATTTATTATGTATATACCACATCACCTGTGAATACTGACAAAAACCCTCAACATGACCGATTCAATCTATCAGAACAACTATCTAGCATACAAGAAGTTAAGGATATCCGCAGAGAAAATATCAGAAGAAATTATACAGAAGATAATGATTTTTGTGGGCTGGAGAGATGGCTCAGAGGTTAAGAGCACTAACAGCTCTTCCAGAGGTCCTGAGTTCAATTCCCAGCAACCACATGGTGGCTCACAACCATCTGTTATGAGATCTGGTGCCCTCTTCTGGTGTGCAGATATACATGGAAGCAGAATGTTGTATACATAATAAATAAAATCTTTAAAAAAAAAATAATGATTTTTACCTACTTAAAAAGCCCACCTTCCATCCCAACACTCAGGACACTCAGGAGGCAGAGGCAGGCAGGTCTCTGAGTTCAAAGCCAGACTGGTCTACAAGAGTGAGTTTCAGGACAGCCAGGGCTACATAGAGAAACCCTGTCCTGCAAAACAAACAAGTCTATATGAAAGCTCCTGCTGAATATATTCAACGCCCTGGATTCTCTGTTCAGCTTGAGGAACAGGTGAGTGCCATCAGAAAAGGAAGAGATTGGCTTTTGCATGCTGAAAGTCAGGAGCTCATCATGGAGGTGCAGGCCTGTGATCAGAGCACTTTAGGACAATGGCTCTCAGCCTGTGGGTGGAGAACCTCTGGGGGTTGAACAACACTTTCACAGGGGTCACATATCAGATTCATACATGGCTTAAAACAGTAGCAACATTACAGTCCTAAAATAGAAAAAAAAAAAAATTTCATGGTTGGGGGGTCACCACATGAGGACCTGTATTAAAGGGCTGTAGCATTAGGAAGGTTGAGAACCACTGGACTAGATAATACAGTTTATCAAAGCATGTACATTATGTTACTGTCATAGTCTACTTTCAGTAGACAGGAGGACAAGCATAGGTGCGGACATTACACCATATACATAGGGGATGTGAGGGTACTGGTGTTTGGCTATCTATCTGTAGGTGGTTTTAGAACAACTTCCCCATGAACACAGCATCCTTACAATCAGTTGAGGTAATCTGAAATTGTTTCCCTCCTGTCCATTAACAAAGTCTGTTTCTCTCCTGTCCAATGACAAAGAGCCTGAGGTGGCAAGGCTGGGAATTCTTTAACATTTGTATTAATTATCTGAGAATTATTTCTGGTTTCTTTGTTATTGTTTCTTTGAGCAGAGTCTTACTGTATAGCTCTGGCTGTTCTGGTCTTCCACGTGCTGTCATCACAGGCCGGCCACTACCCCCAGCTTAATGATCTGAGAAGTCTATACAATGTATCATAGGTCCAGGACCTCCAACTTAGGTCAACAGGCTTATGAGGCAAGTGCTTCTACTTCCTTAGTCAACTCACTGCCCTCCCCCAACCTTGTGCTTCTGAACCCCCCTGATTTCTTGAAGAAAAAAAAAGGGGGGGGGTTAATGTGGGTGGGTGAGATGGCACATGCTCAAAATTAAATAAATGGGAGCTAGAGATACGGCTCAGCGGTTAAGAGTTCTGCACTGCTGAGTTTGAGGCCAGCCTGGTTTACAGAGCGAGTTACAGAACAGCCAGGGCTACACAGAGAAACCCTGTCTTGAAAAAAAGAAAAGAAAAAAAAGTTCTGCATTGCTCTTTCAAGGGACCTCAGTTTGACCTCAGTTTAGCGCTCAGCAACCATGTAGGGCCACTTCACAGAATCTGACACCTCTGGCCTCCACCGGCACCTGCCCACCGTGCCTCCCCAACTTAATACACACACATAATCAAAAATAAATCTTAAAGAGCCAGGATTGCAGGCACATCTGGGATTGGTATGCACCTGGGATAAAATAAAATAACCATAAATGAGGCACACAAGTAAATCACAAAGATCACACAACAGTACTCGAACACAGGTTCCACCATCCTGCCCTGAAACACTGGGATACTGAAACCTGAAAAACTCTGTGCTTCTGCTCAGTAAGCGTCCACCCCAGCCCATGTTTTTATAATATGGTGTGATTACTACTACAACTAGATGAGAAGCCCTGGTTCCCAGCGATGTTTATTTACTCTCTTGAATGACAGCAGCAGAAGGCTTTTCTAAGTGAGACCTGGAAAGATGAAAAGGGAAATGTACCCAGTGAGGCGGTTTCGGATAATTTTGACGCTCATCACGGTCTCGCCCATGGTGGCAAAGGCTCTAGAGATGAAGTTCTCATCCATGTAGGGTTCCAGCTGCATAAAAACCATAGCAGAGAGGCTCAGTTCCGGAAGCCCCAGAAGGGGTCCAGCGCCTCCCGCTCTGTCCAGGGCACTCTACTGCGCAGTCCCAGGAGCAGTCTGTCAGTCAGGTTTGCAGACGGAGGTGGGGGCGCGTGGTTCCAACCTACTCCTGTACTCCAAGCTGCTCCCCTTGCTGGGCGGTGTGGCACAGGCCTTTAGTCCCGGCACTGGGGAGGGAGTGGCGAGTTCGAGGCCAGTCCGGTCTATATAGTGAGTTCCAGGACAGCAGAACTAGGTGAGCCCCCGCCCCATCTCCAAACAAAAATAACAAATCGCTCCCCTTTATGGAACGCCCCGTTCCTCCGGCCCTAGAAACAAAGGGCCCCTCAGTTTTGGGGGCTCCTCCCATTCGACCCCCCCAATCCCCTTTTCTTTCCCAGACTGAACCCCGCAGACTCTGCATCTGATCAATCTTCCTTCCGATGCCCAGCTTCCCTTACCTACTGGGGCCAGGGTGAGAAAGGGCCTCGCAATGAGGCCCAAACGAGCCTGGAGCTCTCTACGGAGGTCCCCCTGCCTCTGCCCCTGCCCCTGCCCCTGCCTCTGCCTCGGGGCAGGGACTAAGGCACGCGCCCACACTCCGGCCTGGCTTTTCCTCTGTCACCAAACCCGCCCGGCTCTCCTCCGCCCTCCTCGCCCTCAGGCCCTCCTCCCCTATGACTCGAGAGCAGGGGCGGCCCTCACTCACGTCTCCCATCCACAGGCTGGCCGCCATCCCGCATCCGGGCGGGGACCGTGCGGGCCTGTGGCGCGCACACGCAGCGCGGGCCGCCAGACGCGCCGATCCGGGCTTCCTCGCCTCTGTCAGCAGCTTCCGGCTCGTGGGGGGCGTGGCTCCGACACGGGTAGGGGCGTGGCTTCCACTCGGGCGCTTCAGGAAGCCCGGCTGGGGCGGCTTCTGGGAAATCCCAGCATGGAGGGCTACTCGGCTGTTTAATAAAACCACGTAAATACTTCTGTAATCAAGGGAGGTGAGGTTCGCCCTCGGTATGGAATTCCAAGCACAAGCGCGAAGGTGAACGGATTAGTGATGGAACCCCTCCTGGAGCTTGGATGATCCGCTCCGATCGGTCGGACTATGGACTACCCCGGGGTTAGCACAGCTGTCCTGCTCTGCGGCATTCCCGCTGGAAAACCCTGAGGCCTTTTTTGAAGATGTAATGGGATTCTTCATTCTCATAAAGCCCTGTGGCGGAGAGGACTAAGGGACAGTTCTTTTGATAAGTCAAACCCTCTCACCCATTGTTTTGTGTGTGGTGTGCGGGGCACGATCTCTATGTAGCCCTGGCTGGCCCATAAGTGCCTAGTCATATGTACCTGCTTCCACCTGTTTTTATGAACCCCAGTCCTCTGAAAGCGCGCTCCTTCTCTTCAACGCCTGAGCCATGTCTCCAGCACCACGCTTTAATTCTCGTTTATCTATTTATTTAGTCTTGAAGCAAGGTCTCATTATGTTGCTCAAACAGGCCTGGTACATACTCTATAAAATGTAGGCGGGCTGCAATCCTTCTCTTCAGTCTCCTAAGTGCTGTTTACAAATGTGAGCCACCACTCCTGGCCCCTCCCACTTTCTACTCCATAACGCCAAGGCTTCACTTCAGAGCACAGACCTACCCATAGAACACTGAGCAAAATCGGGTTTTGAGAGCTCCCAAGGTGGGCTTATCCCAGGCTCCGCATCAGGTTAAAGTGGGTGGTGGCGCATGCCTTTCATCCCAGCACTTGGGAGGCAGAGGCAGATGGAGCTTTTTGAGTTTGAGGCCAGCCTGGTCTACAGGGTGAATTCCAGGACAAACAGTGGCAGGCTTCTGTGCCTTGAGATTGGTTCTGACAATGAAGCCCATCTTGAGTACCTGAAGGAGCCCTAAGGCTCCCCAAGCCAAGAACTCAAGTCTGAAAACCAGAGGCAAAGTATAAGTCTCCAAATTTCACATTCCCTTCTGTTACTGTATGAATAGCGCTAAGGGACTGGTGAGATGGCTCAGCAGGTAAAAGTTCGTGCCACCAAGCCTGAGAACTTCTGAGGATGAACACACACAATTGTAAAAAAAAAAAAAAAAAAAAAAAAAAAAAGTTTTTCAGTAATGGTGGTGCACACCTTTAGTCCCAGCTCTTGGGAGGCAGAGGCAGAAGGATCTTTTGTGAGTTCCAGGCCAGCCTGGTCTACAGAGCAAGTTCCAGGGCAGGGTCCAAAGCTATAGAGAAACTCTTCTCAAAAAAACAAAGCAAAGAGAGGCCACTGAATCCCATGGGACTGGAGTTACAGACAGTTGTGTGGCACCATGTAAAGTGAAGAGAATTGAACCCGGGGCCTTCCAAGAGCAGCCAGTGCTCTTAATCACTATGCCATCTCTCCAGTGTTATGTAGACATGTTGCTTTTGTTTAATGATGTAAAGATATGTTGCTTTACTTGTCTAAAGTACCTGATTGGTCTACATAAAAAGCTGAACAGCCAATAGCTAGGCAGTAGAGGGATAGGCAGGGCTGGCAGGGAGACAGTAAGTAGGAGGAGGAATCTAGAGAGGTCATGAGAAAGCGTGGGAGAAAGAGAGGGAAACACCTGGGGCTAGCCAGGCAGCCACCAGCCAATCAGACACAGAAGGGAAAGTAGAACAAACAGAATGACAGGTGAAAAGCCCTGAGGTAAACTGGTAAACTGCAGATGAAGAGAAACGGGTTAAGTTATAAGAACTAGTAGAAGGAACATAAATAAGGCCAGTCATTCAGTTCCCCCAGACAATGGATCTGCTGCTGCCCTTAAAGGTGGCTTTAACTAAACCTCTATAGTTCTAATAAAACTGGAGATTCAATGGCTAGGGTGAAAACCTGGGAGCTCAGCAAGAGTAGCAACTGGATAACTTTCTCTTTACTGACATCCCTGGAAGTGTCTCTCCTTCCATCCCAACTAAAAAAACCCACCACCACCCAGCACTTGGGAGGCAGAGGCAGTCAGTCTGAGTTTGAGGCCCACCTGGCCTACAAAGTGATTTCCAGGACAGCAAAAGCTACACAAAGATACCTGTCTTGAAAAATCAAAAGCAAGCAAGCAAGCAAGCAAACAAAAAAACCCACTCAAAACTCCTTTCTGTAAATTAGTTGCTAACCCTGTCTCCCTGAGCTCAATTTGATATTAACACAAATGCAACACATCTTTACATAAACTAATGCAGCATAAACAAATGTAATACATCTTTGCCTGGTTAAACAAATACAACACTCTAGCCCATCAGTCACACCTCCCACCCCCCAGCACACGCATACTCCTCTCAGATTGAAATGTTCTATCCTACTGGTAAGGTTATCTAAGAGGGTAACAACTCAAAATAGATTTAGGAAGTTTCTGAAACTAACCAAATTACTAGGACCCTCATTGTCAGAGCAAGCAATAAAAGTTGAAAGGCTGACATGCAAAGACAAGACTTAAGACAAGATGGCAAGGACTCTGGAGTACAGATCTGCTGCCTGGGAGAAATAGAAACCAGCCCAGCTACCTAGCTTGGAAAGGGTACTCTTCAGCCTCTTATGCTGCCTGGACGCTGTGCAGTGAGTGAACTCCAGATTCCCAGCTTTTGAGAGTTGCCATCCATGCCCAGGTGGCCTTTGATAATGAAAGCTGTATTTCTGCTCCTGAAACTAACCCCAAGGAAACTCATTGGTTCACCAAGTTAGATTATCTGTAATTTGGTCTATTCCAGGCTCCCTACTTAGGGTGAGGACATGTGTGTATAGCATCTTCTCAGGAAAAGTTTTACCACAGAGCAACCAGGGTAAGTTTTAAGCAAACAACAGCTTTTGAATATGAAGTCGGTTGAGTAAAATTGGAGCCTGGCAGGGGTGGCACACCACTTTAATCCTAGCGTTCAGGAAGCAGAGGCAGGTGGAGTTTTGTGAGTTTGAGGCCTGCATGGTCTACAAACTGAGTTCCAGGACAGCCAGAGCGGTTAATACAGAAAGAAATTTGGGCCAGGTGTGGTGGTTAGATGACTTTAATCCAAAAACTTTGGAAGCAGAGGCAGACAGATCTTTTTTGTGAGTTCAAGGCTAGCCTGTTTTACACAGGAAGTTCCAGCCGGGGACACATAGTAAGATATTGCCAAAACTAGAACAAAACAAAAAACCTTGGTTTGGGACTTAAAACTAACATACTAAAGCCCGGCCTGTAATCTCAGCACTCAGGAAGCTGAGGCAGGAGGTTCTCGTCAGTCTGGGCTAAACTGAGAGCCCATTAAAAGAAAAAAATCTATCTCATCTCTCTTATGCATCATGACCATGAAGCAAAAGCAGTGGTTCCTATTGCGTAACTAACCAAACACCTGGTGTCTTTTCCAGACTCTGGAACAGCTGTGTTGGCCACAGCCTTGATAACAGGTTCCCAGACATGTTTACCCTGCCCTTTTCGTAATGCCTGGCACATGGCAGGTGCCCCTTTAAAGACAACTCCAGGAAACCATTTTTATAAAACTCTAAATTTATTCAAAGTGTTAAAAGATTTTACTCTCCCCTCCAAAATACTTTATAATTAAAAAAAAAAAAAATCAAAACTACTTTCTCAACCACTGTTACTTCCTTTTCTTAGGACCAGCCTGTCCCTCCAAGCCTTTCCCTCCACGCTTCCACAGTACCCCGCCTGCCTTGACTGCCCAGCAGAGCCCAGCATGGCTTTTCAGTCCTTTTTGGCAGGAAGGCGACTGGATGGGGAATGCACAGGTGATGCCCAAGAGACAGTGGGGTGCTTTGTGCTTTTGGGAGAACAGCTAGTTGGGATTTTTTTTTCAAGTGGGCCACTGTTTTTTGCCCATGGACTCCTGTTTAGAGCCAAATATTTGGCTTAGGATCACCCCAGCCTTGTGAAGCCTTTGTCCAGATCTCCCTAGGCATGGGTCCATGACAACTGGATCTGATGACTGTACCATCTGTCTCCTTTTAAACTGATGTTAGGAACAGAAAAAGTGGCACATGGGAAGGGGGGCTTGATGGAGTTCCCAACTTTTCAGAGTATGGGCACCAAAACCCCAAAGCAGTAGCTTTGGGTTTTGTAGGCAATGAGCCAGGGCCTGCTGGGACCACAGGAAGTAAGGTAGTAAAGGGAACAGTCTAAAGACGTGAGTCTAGGGTAAGCAAAGCTCCTTCTGAGATCCCCTTCCCATCCTCCCTCATCCTGTACTTCCCAGGATGATTCTAGAAAAGAGGACGCAACAGAAGGAAAGGATTCTGCGGTGGTGATGGGTAAGACAGGAGATGATAGATGTTCAGGGCTGGGGAAGGGCCTTCTGGAATTTGTAGCTGGTCGTTTTCCTGTTGTGAAGTGGGGTTGGGGGCCAGAAGCCAGGCCCACAAAGACGTCATCAGCTCTGTTCTTTGTCCTTAACTAGTAAGACTGTGTGCTGGCCCCCACTGGACACAGTTAAGACCACTCGGTTCTCCAGCTGTTTGCCAGTCATTTCCACAGGGCTCCAGGCATCTTCTTCCTGCCCTGTGCCCAGCTGGTAGTTGGTGCCCATGCCCCAGGCAAAAACACGACCTAGAAAGGACAGAAAAAGAGTCTTTGGGGTCTTCAGACCTGCTTTACCATACGAGATGCCTGGGACATGGGGGTAAATGTGACCAATAGCAGTCTGGCAAGGTCCCAGCCCAAGGGTTCAAGGGAGTGGAAAAGATGAGGAGACTGTGTCCTCTGCTGCATTCTCCCTACTCCAGGGCATAGAACTTGGGGGTGGGGGAAGGGAAGAGGGGGTGCTACACCCTAAATCCCTGTTCTTGGAATCAGCCACCTTCTAGGTTATTTATGATGCTCCTGGGTTTGATATATTATTATTATTTTAAGATTAGGTCTCACTATATAGCCCTGGCTGGCCTCAAACTCACAGAGATGTGCTTGCCTCTGCCTCCTGAGTACTGGGACTAAAAGTGTATGCCACGACACCTGGCCTATAAGGACCAAATGAACCTCCATGCTGCAGTGCAAACCTCACTTCTTGAGGAAGTCCACCCAGGTAAGCATAAACACCCCTGCCAATCTGAATTCCACAGGATCCCTGGCTATGCACCTTTCTCGGGCTTTGGCTGCTATGTGTCCACACCCTCTTCTGCTGCACTAGCCAGGACCCACAACATGGCCGCTCACAACAGTTAGTAACTCCAGTCCCCTGGGTATCTGATGCGCTCTCTTGGCCTCTGTAGGTACCAAGCATATACATAGCACATGCATATACATGCAGGTATAACAAACATTAAAAAAAAGTACTCTTGTCTTGTGGGATATTCATACACTGTGTGAAAGTGTATTGCTGAGATTAGTGTAATAAGCTGAACAGTCAATAGTGAAGCAGAAGGTATAGGCGGGATTTCGGGGAGAAAAAGGAAGAGGAGGAATCTAGGGATGCCAGGAGACAGAGAGAAACTAGGAGGTACAAGATACAAGAGAGGTAACACTACATGATAGAATGCAGATTAATATGGGTTAATTATAAGAGCTAGTTAGAAACAAGCCTAAGCTACAGGCTAAGCTTTAATAATTAATAAGTCTCTTGTGTCATTATTTGAGGGCTAGATGGTGGGACAGATGAAGACTCATTAGCTTCTTGAGCCCAGTGTGATGGCACATGATCCCAACATTCAGAAGGCAGAGGCAGGGGCAAGCAGGTCTCTGTGAGTTGCACGACAGCCTGGTCAACATGGTAAGACCAGTCTCAAGAACATAACAGACTAAAGCAAACAACAGAAACAACCCCCACCCCACCCCCAGAGCTTCTGATTCAATGACAAAGCAGTATTATCAACAACACAACCCAAGGAATTTGCTAGGAATCATGCCCTCCAAGTTCCAACAACCAGGTCTGAGGAGCCCACTCACCATCCTTGGACACAGCATATCCCACAGAAGCCCCACAGGCCACTGAGGAGACGATGGGCAGCCGGGAAATGAGGGTGGGTATGCTCTTCTCCTCGGCACCCTCCCCAAGGCCTAGCCGCCCATATTCAGCCCTGCCCAGGCTGTATGCTTTTCCTGTGAGGTAGTTAAAGAGAGAGGTTGAGTATCAGCAGGGACATGTTCCAAGTAAAAAAAGACAGCACACCAAATGAGTCCCCACGTCCTTCAGGGTCAGCTCTCCTCTCAGGTGCTGAGGTCCTCAGGGCCTTGTCTTTATCTGGGGCTAGGAGCTAGAAGATGTTCTTACCCCGCCTCCCCCCAGGGCAGTTGACACAAGCACCATGACAACCCTCACAATTCAAAGCATCTGGCCGTATCAGGGACTGTCTCCAATGTAGAAGGGCTTGGGTGTCCTACCTTCTGAATCCATGCAGATTGTATGGTGCTGGCCACCAGAGAAGCCCACCCAGGACTTAGTGGAATTCTTGAAGGATGTCAAGTTCTGAGGAATGAAGCAAGATGCAGTGCCCGGAGTTCCTGTTGCCAAGGGTGAAGGTGTTCCAGAAGCCTCCCTTCTCACTGCTGTCCCCAAGAAAGGCCACCCAACTCATCCCCAGAAACACCACGTTACCCTGGAGCTGAGGGATCAGGTACCCCACAAAGCAAGCACAAAGACTGAAAGCTAGAGCCTTGACTGGAATCAAGGTCATGGAGCCAAGTCTGATGCTAGATCAGCACTCACCAAGCTGGTGATAGTTGGAGAGGCCAAAGCCATACACATGGCCCTCACGGGAGATGGCAAAAGTGAAATAGGCACCACAGAAGGCATCCTGGAACCGCACACGGCCCCGACATCCCCTGGCTTTTAGCAGCACACACCTGGGAACCAGGAGTCGCTCTGTAAGTAAAGAGGAAGCCAGGGTAAGTGACAGACATAGGGTGTTTTCTTCTCTTCCACAAAAGACCCTGAAGGAGGTGAAGCAGGGTTATCCTTGTTACGGAAGAGGTAACGCCAGGCTCAAACTTTTAACAGTTATGAGAAGAAAAGCTCAGGTGAAACTTGGGTGCTAGACATTTTCCCGACTAAACCTTTTCTCTATTCACAGTAACCAAAAGGGGTGGGGTGAGAGGGGGCTTGAGAGATAAGGAGTCAGCCTCCAAAATTTGAGGGTTGCCCCCCCCATCTTTTTAGAGGGTCTCATTATTTATTGGTTGGCCTAGAACTATGTACCAGGCAGGCCTCAAAATCTAAATTTGAGGAACTCATATTCCTCTGCTTCCTGAGTGCTGGGATTGAAGATATATGCCACCATTCCCAGCTCAAAGCCTGAGTTCTATTTTTTTGGGGGGTGGGTGAGGGGGGCCGTTCAAAATGTTTCTATGTAGCCCTGGCTGGCCTCAAATTCTCAAGAGGTTTGTCTGCCTCTGCCTCCCAAATGCTGAGATTAAAGGAGTGGACAACTACTGCAGTTTGAGTTCCTTTTTTTAAAATGGTCTTTTGAGACAGGGTTTCTCTGTGTAGCTTTGGAGCCTGTCCTGGAACTCACTCTGTAGAACAGACTGGCCTGGAACTCACAGATCTGCCTGTCTCTGCCTCTGCAGTGCTGGGATTAAAGGCATGCGCCACGACCGCCTGGCCCAGTCTGAGTTCTTAATAAACACTTGCAGTGCACTGGATATAAACCTCAACAGAATCCCTCTTGCCCTTTACTTTTGGCAAGGGATGGCTTACCAAATCATCCCACTGGCAATACCAAAGCCACTTACCAAGGCCCTGACGGCCACCTCGGTTGGCAAATAACTCAGGCACACGGCCCAGCTGACCCTGGTCCCCACACCCCAAGGTATAGAGGTCTCCTTCAGTCGTCAGCATCACCAAATGGTCATTCCCTGAAGATGAGAGGAAGGGCTTGTCTGTAAGACCCCAGGCTCAGCTGCCATAGCTCCTGCCCATAGTGTGCCCAACACTCACCTGAGGCCACCTTTACCACAGGCATGTCCAGCTGCACTTGAACAGGAACCATGCTCTTCTTCATGGGCTCCAACAACCCAATCACACCATTATTGTCCTACAAATGAGGGACAGAGACTTAAGCAGCCAGTCCTTCGGCTCTATGTCAGCCAAGCCCAGGCTTGTTGGGGGCCATGACAGTTGCCTGGTGAAGGGCAGTGAGTGGTAGAGATATGGACAGTGAGACATGGAAATACCGAAGAATGACAACACCCAGGCTGGGAACTGTGTTAAAGTAAGCGAGGGTAAAGTCCTGAGTGGAGGGAAACAAGCCTAGCTAAAAGTCAATCAACTGCTGGAGCAGCACGGCAAGAGGACAGAGTTGCAACACATCATTTTGAACATTTCTGTGTTAAAAAATTCTCCATAAAAATGCTCACAATAGCTGGGCAGTGGTGGCGCCTGACTTTAATCCCAGCACTTGGGAGGCAGAGGCAGGAGGATCTCTGTGAGTTTGAGACCAGACCGGTCTACAGAGTGAGTTCCAGGACAGCCTCCAAAGCCACAGAGAAACCCTGTCTCATTCCGCCCCCCCCCCCCAAAAACCCACCAGTTTTCAAGGACAACAGTTTATTTTGGCTCATGGCGTCACAGGGCTCCAAAACTACACAGGAAAGCCCTGTCTTGGGAAAAAAATGCTTACAATAAACCAGGAGGTTTATTCTGGGAGGCAGAGGCAGGTGCATGTCTGTGAATTCCAGGACAACCTGGTCTACAGAGCAAGTTCCAGGACAGCCAAGGATACCCTGTCTCGAAGAAAAAAAAAAGTTTACAACAGTACAGGGTGTGCTGGCAAACTCCTTTAATCCCAGAACTATCCAATGTAAAATAAGATCTCTGAGCTTGAAGTCAGTCTCATTTATATAGTGAGTGCCAAACCAGCCAGGGATACAGAGCAAGACCCCGTCTCAAAAAAGTAAATAAATTAGGGTCTGGCATGGTGGTATACACTTTTAATCCTAGAGACAAGAGGATCTCTATGAATTCAAGGGCAGCCTAATCTACAAAGCAAGCTGCAGGACAGCTAGAACTACATAGAGAGATGCTGCCTCAAAAAATAAGTAAATAAATGAGTAACTGTTTTTACAATAGCTTTAATAAGGAAATACTCATGAAGATTCTATCTTTCTTTTAACTTACTTTTAATGTGTATGGGTGTTTTGCATATATGTCTGCCTATTGCACCATGTCTGCCTGGTGCCCAAAGGGACCAGATGGCAGCACTGGGTCTCCTGGAATCTGAGTTATGGACAGCTATGAGTTGCTATATGGGTGTTGGAAGCTGAGCAGAGCATGGCTTTAACCACCCTTTCCAGCCACCACACTGAAATGACATCTCCCTATGCTGGGATTGTAGTTCCCTTGATACTGTACTCGCCTGGTACACACAAAGTCTTGGGTTTCATCTCTGACACTACACAAGAATGGCAGCCCGTAATTCCAGCACCCAGGAGATGGGGGCAGGAAGATCAAAGTTCAAAGCCATCCTCAGCTGCATTGCCAGTATGGGACTAACCTGAGATACATGAGACCTCATCTTAGGAAAAAGAATCCATGAAAACCAAAAATAAAGACTACACTCCCCTGGCTTAAAACCACCAAGAAGTGATACTCCCCACCCCCACAAATCTATCTCAAGACCTCTATAATGGGACTGAGAATGAGAAGGGAACAAAAAGACAAGAAGCAGCCAGGATCAGCTGCGGCTCAAGAGGCACCCTTCACCCACCCCTTCCCAAATGCAGAACTTCATCACATCCAAGCAAATAGCCAGTGGGGTAGACAGATCCAGATAAGATAGCAGGGACTTAAATCTGGGACCCACCTACATGTGGCCCTTACCTTCTATTCCACCAGCAAGCAAGCACAATGGGGACAGGCAAGTGGATCATTTGGGTACCCTACGTTAATTTTGCCTTCCAGCCCCCGCACAATTTTCCAGACCCAGTCTTACCCGGAAAGAGCCCCAGAGGAAGACCCGGCCATCTTCGGTAAGGGCTGCTGTGTGACTGTCTCCTGCTGACACTTGGACCACCTTCTCTTGCAGTTCCACTTTCCCAGGGACCATCTCTGAGCCCTCGGCTGATGTGTCCCTTCCCAAGGCACCCTCATCATTGCAGCCGAAGGAGTAGACCTGTGCCCAGGGTGTCCCATTAGCACAAAGTCTGAGTCTGTGGCCAACTCGTTTAGGCCACTCCTCGTTTCTATTATATCAGGTCCTGTCCCACATCCTTGCACCCAGGCCCTATCCACCTGTCCCAACTCCCTCTGACTTACCTGGCCACTTTGGCTCAGACACACGGTATGCATGCCCCCGGCCTCAGCCTGCACAACATCTTGCAGAACGGTTACCAAGGCCGGCTTCTTCCTCTCCAGCACACTCTCACCCAGCCCCAGCTGGCCCACGTCGCCCTGGCCCAGTGTCAGCACCAAGCCCGGTTCTGTTTTATGAGACCTGTGTGAGACTAAAGGGTGGAAAAGACAGCCCCTGAGTGTGCAGGACGAGGGCAGCCGAGATCATGGCATGGGCTCTGGGATCATGGTGACCTGGGGGGCAAGCCCTTCCTCTGCCAACATGCCATAGATAAAACCTCTGTGGGTCTAAGTGTCCTCATCTGTGAAGGGAGGACGACAAGGGGTTTGTGAGGATTAACACCCAAGCATGTTACTGACATGAGGAGGAAAGACAAACAAGGACATACTGCATGGTGAATGGATGTCGGAGGGCAGGGCACGAACGAGGGCAGTGAGGAGACAAGAAAGTTTCCTGCTGAGCCCATGTCTCAGATGCAGATCCATACTGCCAACCTTTTGTTTTGTCTTGTTTTTTGAGACAAGGTTCTCTGTGTAACAGTCCTGGCTCTCCTGGAACTCACTCTGTAGCCCAGGCTGGCCTCAAACTCACCAAGATCCTCCTGCCTCTGCCTCCCAAGTTCTGGGATTAAAGACCTGTGCCACCGATATCCAGCAGTACCAACCTTTTACTGACCACTTACTCTACCAACACTAGCTGCTCTGCAGACCTCCCATGTTTACAACATCCTGCTGACAGGCCTGGTGGTTCAATGCCAGCCCTTGCAGACAGAAGCAGGAAGATCTCTGGGAGTTCAAGGCCAGCCTGGGTTATATAGTGAGTTCCAGGACAGCCAGGGCTATTCTATCTCAAACAAACATCAAAAATAGAAGACACTGTTTTACAGAACACAAAATAGAGCCTCCTAGAGGGTAAAACACCTGCCCAGGCTCATAAAGCTAATTAACAGAGTTTGTACTGAACTCAGGGCAACTTCCTGGGCTGGAGCACTTATCAACCTCTATCTGAATGCCCCTCTACCCCCAGACCGTGATCTCCAACTCCGGTGCACAGGAGGACAGACTACCCTTCTGCCAGCATGGGCAGCACACTGACAGCTTCAGAGGAACAGGAAGGCACAGTAAGAACCCACAGATGCATTTGCAGAGAGGCGTGGGCCAACCAGTAGGGAGTGCAAAGCCTTTTGGCAGCCAATGGAAGCCTGCCACAGCCCTTCAGTCAATGGCATCCAGTCCCTTCCCCAGGGGTGTGGCCTCGGCTGCCGGGCCACTGCCGCTGCTACAGAGGCTGCACGGGGCAGGGAGCCATCTGGTTGGGTTTTCTGGTCAGTTGGGTTTGGCCCACAGGCACCTTGGCAGGAGCGGGCGGCAGGACCGCGGTTACGAGGGTCTGCAAAAGACAGACACTGTCTGAGCATATGTCTACGCTCCTTCCTCCCATGCTAGGGGTCAATTTCTCTGGTCTTCGCCACACTCTGGGGTTGTATGAGACAGAAAAATTACAGGACAGGTCCCACAAATGAAGCTGGGACATTATCTCATCTAATACTCAACTACTCAGAGGAGGTTGATGGAATTCCCATCTCCACTCTATCAAGGGAAACTCAGCCTCAGCCAGATTAATTGACATGCTTGTGGTTACAACGAGAAAGTGGCAGAGTTAACACCTGGACCCACTTCTGAAAGGCCAGTAGGTCCAAAAGCCTCGGGCTTTCAAGCTGTCAGTTCAGAACAAATGGACCTAACTCCAAGGACTTTTTCCATTATCAGGGGGAGGAGACCAAAGTACGTTAGACAGACCAAACTGTAATTCATTTGCCTGGGGCCACGTCCTAGGATCTGGGGTGGCAGGGCGGGGGATCTTTTTCTGAAAGCCCTGTTAGAGTACTCTCTGATAAGCCTCAGCCTAGGCCTCTCTTTGGCTGCTACAGGGTTGGACTGGGTGAGATGAAAGAGAACCTCCGCTGAGCAGGGGTCCCTGGACATCTAAGCTCCTCAGAGCTTTAATCCAGGGAGGAAGGAGCGGGGCCCAGAAAGCTCACTGTTTGTTTTGAGACCACTCAGAGCCAGGAAGGGATCAAGACCAGCTTACCTTTCACTTTCTTGCTTTTGGGGATGGCATCTTCTGGGGGTGACCTTCTCTTAGCTATGCGCTTGGGTGGCATTTTCCTCTCCTGAAAAACCCAGCCAAATACTACATGTCAGAATCACTACATGTCAGAATCACAAACATTTTCCTTTGCAATATTTATCAAAAACCCTAAAAAGTGTAGGGCAGTGGTGTCATACACCTTTGGTTTCTGTGAGTTCAAGGCCAGCCTGTTTTACAGAGTGAATTCTAAGACAGCTAGGACTATACAGAGAACCCCCCACTCCCACACCTCCCGCCACTCACGGCAAGACTAAAAAGTAAAATGAGTCACCCAGCAGTAAACACCTCTCAGCATCCATCCCAGAACTGCTCGATAAATGGTAACAACTGAGCTCACAAATATTCTCTACTGCTGATAACACCGGGGAGAAAAGTGAGCAAACCACTTGATTAATGTAGTGGACTACGGACTGGGGATATACCTCAGCCTGGAGAGAATCTGCCTAAGCTTCAAGTCCGATCCTGGTTCAAATCCCAGCACTTCATTACTTGGGCCTGATGGCACCTGCCTGTAATTTCAGCACTAGGAAAGTCAGGACGAGTGGACTGGCCACCATAGAATGTACACGATGGAATGGTAGGAAGCCATCAAAAACGACATTTTTAGAGACAAATCTATTTAACTGAAAGATGGTCCTTGTGACAAAGAAGAGCAGACAGAAGCCAGGTGTGGTGCCTACTCATGACCCCAGCACCGTAGCACCTCAAATTCCAGGCCAGCAGTCTCAAACACACACAGACAACAAACACAGTGGTGAATGTGGTTAATCCCAGCACTTACTCAGGAGGCAGGACAGGCCGATCTCTGGTCTACATAGTAAATTCTAGGCCAGCTAGGGCTACACAGGGAGACTACATCTCCAAACAAAGCAGAACAACAAACCACATAACACAAAATCAACACCCCCAAACCCAAACTACGAAGTCTGAAGAGCTGCCTGCTCTCCATTATAGCTTATTATTAACTATTATTACTTTGAAGCAGGGTCCAGTGCAGCTTAGGACTGCCCTGGGCTCCTCCATTCCTGCCTACACTTAAGTTGAATTTACAGGCGTATATTTCCATGAGTGGCTGACAGGCAGGGTTAAATGAGCTGATACCAAGAGACAGCACACTGCTGGGGTGTGGCTCATTGGCAGAGTGCTCACTTACCATTTCTGAGGCTCTGGGTTTCACCCCGTAACAGGAAAAAAAAAGCTTAAATTAAAATAAAGCTGGACTGAATGCACACCTTTAGTCCCAGCATTCGAGAGTTAGTGTAGGCAGGTCTGAGTTTGAGGGCAGTGTGGCCTACATAGTGCTCCAGGACAGCTAAACATAGAAAAACCCTGTCTCAAAAAGCCAAAACAAACAAACAAACAAACAAACAAGGCTCTTGAGTGGTGGGTCTTTAATTCCAGCACTCAGGGGGCATAGGCAGGCAGATTGGCCAGCCTGGTCTACATAGTGAGCTTCAGGACAGTCAGGGCTATGTAGAGAGACCCAGTCTTAAAAATAAACAGAAACCCAATAATAAATAATAACAAAAAATTAAAATGGTCATAGGGTAAGTGCTTGCTCAGTAAGTTAATACTGATGGTAGGGTGGTCTTCCCCAGGTAATACTGAGACACAAACCTACTGGAATCTTAGCAACCGGTCTGTCACCTGACAGACAGGAATGAAAACTCTGCTCATGGCAACAAGTGAAAGAACAGTCCAGGCCTTCTCAGCTGGGGATCTGGTCAGCACACTACCATGCCTCCTCCTTTAAAAACCTTGGGCTCCCAGAAGGTATGAACACAAGTCTAGAGACTTGTGACTCAGGAAGGAAACCACAAAGGATTTTAAACAGCCTGCGGAGCCTGTGTGGGTAGTGGCTGGCCCAGTTTTGTCATGAGGTGGCCAATGTGAACTCTGTATAATATCCATTCTCCCAGCAAGGGGACCCCTTCCTAGTTCCTTCTTGAGACCCCTCTCCTCACACTGAAAATGACAGATCTTTGGGATCCCTGGAACTCAATTCACCTGCCAGGGCTCTGGTGTGTTCAACCATTAACCACTTTTATCTGTTAAAGAGGAGGTGACAGCTACCTCTCAGGACAGATAGAAGCTAGGACTGGATGCCCCCAGCACGGAGTAGGTAGTCAAAACAGTGAGTGACACATGGCACTCATCTCCCAAGGACTCAGGAGTGCCTGGGGTTGGGCCAAGATGCAAAAGCAGGAGGCTAATCTGCTTCCTATACTCATGGAGCTTACATTCTAGTAAGAAAAGAAGATCATTACAAAAATCACCCATTGGGCCGGGCGTTGGTGGGCACACCTTTAATCCCAACACTCGGGAGGCAGAGGCAGGTGGATCTCTGTGAGTTCTAGGCCAGCCTGGTCTGCAGAGCGAGTGCCAGGATAGGCTCCAAAGCTACACAGAGAAACCCTGTCCCAAAAAACAAAACAAAACAAAACAAACAAATCACCCCTTGTCCCCTCCTCCCAACCCATCATTCCCTCTCAAAGAAACCTGGCAGTGTGCATAACCCTAGAAGCAAGGCAGGGGAATGGCAGCACCTTCTAGACCATGCACAGGCCTAGCTGGGCGAGGTGGGTAGAGGCAGGATTTCTGATTTCCACAAATTCAAGGCCAGCCTGGTCTACAGTATAATGACACCTACCCTGTTTCAACAAATAAGCCAGAGCTAGAGAGACGGTTCAGCACCGGCTGCTCTTCTAGAGAAGCCAGGTTTGGTTCTCTGCACCCAGAAGGTCACTCACAACCACCCGTAACTCCAGTTCCAGAGGATCCAATGCCCTCTACCCTCTTCTGACCTCCTTGGGCATGTGATACACAGACATACATGCAGAGGAAAACACATATATGCATTAAAAAACCAGAAAGACTCGTCTTCTGTCACCATTTGATTCCCACTTCCGCTCCCAGGATCCATCTTCAAGTAGTTTAAAAACTGGAAGAGCGAGCAAGACTCAGAAATAAAAACCAGAAAAGCCAACTTCCATTAGTAAGCACCCACAGTGTAGGACCCTCTAAGAGCTCAGACCTGTTGCCAAGGCAGGAATAGGCGTGCAGGCCATTCATGGCTGAGATGAAGCCCCAGGGGACAGCCCCCACCAGAGCTGGAGCTGCTCCAGGCCTGTTTCCTAACCTGCTAAGTCAAACCTGTAGGTTAGACAATCTATCAGGAGCCCGGTGTTCTCTCCTGTGATCCCATTTCTGGAGTATCTGGCAACCCCAGCAGCGGTCCCTTCCCTGCCCCACACTCAGACTAGGGGCAAGACTTCGGGGTTGAGGAATGTCTTCATGGGGCAAGCTACCAAGAGAGAAGGGAATGCCTGGGCAGGCTGCGTGCTGCCAGGAACTTCACACCAGGAAGTTCTTCACCAAGCTCCAGAAAGTATGTGGTACTGCCTGGGGCTCTGTTCATTTTTCCCTAGAGAGAGGAGCCATAGCTTCTAGCACGTTAGAGCCACTGGCTTTAGGACATACTACCTCCATGTCATAGGTAAGGAAACTAAGGCTTGAGAGGATCTAGTGGGACCCAAACCAGACTCCTGTTCTTAGTTGCCTCTGCAACCAAAACCGTGAATCACTTCCCACGCTCCATTAGGATGTTCTTCTTGGGTGAAGCAGGCTTCTCTGTGCCCTCCACGCCCACTCCAACCCTCCCTTGGAGCTCCACGTAACCACTGATGCCTGTGACACCAAACACCTCTAGGGGTTGCATTGCTGCGCCCCGTGTCCGAATTAACCTGACCCTGGTTATCCAAAACACCTCACTTCCCAGAGTCGCCTCTACCATTCTATCAAAATGCTACCGGGTCACCTCACTTGGAAAGCTATCCCTGACCCTCCACTACTCGGTTAAGGCTTTCGTTTTGGAGTTCCCGGACCATTTCCTACCCTCCACTCCTGCCCGGGCCCATGTGGTCGGAAGACTTAATTTCTGATGAATCAAAGACTTGGCAGCGGCATCGCTCGAGTTCCACGGGCATACTTTGCTGATCGCAGGAGACCCTAACTGTGGAACCACGGAAGTCTCGCCAGGGCGCCCAGGCACACCGCAAAGGGCATGGAGGCCCGCCATGGCCACCATTGTTCCCCACTGGCTCAGGAGCAGCTCGGAGCCCTCAAGCAACAAGCGACCGGGTGACAGAGGGCTGACGGGGGTTAAGGGCAGGCGGCCGTCTGCGGACGCTGCCGCTCCCTTCCCGCCGCGGCCACCCGCGCGTCCCCGGGCGCCGCGCACCAGCCGTTTGAATCTCCCGCCGCGTGGCGGGGCGCGCGCCCGGAGCGCGGCGGCTGAGGGGCTGCGCGGCCCGGGCGCGGGCGAGGCGGGCCCACGCGGGCCGGAGCTCGCGCGCCCGCAGCGCCGCCGGCCTCACGTGCAGCCCGCCCCGCGCTACGCCCCGCGGATGACGACCTCGACCCAACGCGGCCCTGCGCCTCCCGGGATCCCGTGCCGGGAGCTCCCCGCGAACCGGAGAACGACCTACCTCGGTGCGGGGCGGCCACAAGCAACTCCAGCGCTCGGCGGCCGGCGGCGAACTGCCTGAGCATGCGCTCTGCGGGCCTCGGGCCGCGACCCTGGCTAGAAAGGAAAATAAAGTGCCGGGCGGCTCCTGGCGGCCAGAGCGGGAAGTGCAACAGGATGCTCCCAGTTTGGATCCACTCACTACAGTGTTTATTTGGGAGACTCAAAAGTGGGGAAAAATGGGGAGAGACTACTACAGTCCTGGTTTGTTTGGGAAAACCTGGGGTGTGAGATCTGTGCGGAGTAAAACAAGACTGGTGGTCCTTGTTCTCAAAGTGCCCATGCAGAGAGCTGAAAAAAAAATCCAACTATTACTTATACAGGGCCAACTGATTCAGCCTGGGAAGGCCTCGGAATTTTTTTTTTTTTTTTTTTTTTGAGACAGGGTTTTCTTTGTGCAGCCCTGGCTGTCCTGGAACTCTTCGTAGATCCTCCAGCCTCTGGCTCCCTAGTGCTGGGATTAAAGGCATGCACCACCACCCTCCAGGCTAGGAATGGCTTTCTAGTTAAAGTGGGGAAGAAAGCATTCAGGAAGGGTAACATGTCTGTGTACCTTGTGTTTACCATGCCTGCAAAGGCCAGAAAGTGGGTGCCTGATCCACTAGAACTGGAGTTACAAATGGTTGTGACCTGCCATGTAGTTCCTGGCAATGGAATTCCCAATATCTGCAAGAGCAACAAGAGCTCTTAACCACTGAGCCATCTCTCCAGTCCCAGAGGGATGACAGAGGGTACAATGTGTAGTAAAACTGCCATATACCCTGGAGTGAGGGTCTAAGTTGTCTATGGAGACCGTGAATTACTATGGGAGGGTTAATATGATCAGAATTTTATGAATGGACTTGGGGGGAGGGGGAAGTTGAAGTGATAGCTGAGATTGAGCCCTGGCTGCTCTTCCAGAGGACCCAGGTTCAATTCCCAGCAACCACATGGTGGTTCACAGCCATCTGTAAGGAGATTTAGTGCTCTATTCTGGCATGCAGGCATACACCGAGTCAGAACACTGTGTACAAAACAAATTTGGTGAAGTGGAACCAGGGAGATTCAGATAAGGCCTGGGTTGGTGGCACTCCTTATGTTTTCAATTCCATCTTCCCAGAGGCTAAGGCAGGAGGGACAGCTAATTCCAGACCAGGTGGGATGCATAGTGAGAGTCTATCTCAGAAATGAATGAATCAATGAACGAATGAATGAATGGGGATAGCGTCACTATGGATTTGCCTGTGTGAGGTTCAAGGTTCAGCTCCCAGATGGTGAAGGGAAGGGAGGCCATAGGCTGGGAAAGAGAAAGCTGACTCCGGGCTGGGAACTGCTCAATTAAATGCCCGCTCATCAACATCCTCACACGAGCAGCCCTATAGGTGATGTTCGGAACATTTGATTGTGAATGGCCTTCCTACCTGAGAGCAGTTATCTCTACAGTGTTTTCTGTGTTTCACATTGATTCTGACTCCAAGTTACTGTGCTTTCAATTTTTCCTTTACATTGCTTACATTTGGTAGTGAGCCCAAGCCTTTCACGGCCAAGCCACCCCTCCAACTCCATCTGTTTATCTTTGAGATAGGGTCTCATCTCATTATGTACATCAGAATGGCCCTAAACTGCCTGCCTCTGCCTCCCTACAGCTGGGAATAAAGGTGTTGTTATTTCTTAAGTGATCCCTTTCTTTAGCAGCAAGATCAGTACCTGAAAAAAAAGCCAGCCCCTTGGCTTGTCTGTCAGCAAAAGTAGGGCTCACAGCTGGGAAAGAGGCCCCTCACCTGTCAACCCCTTTTTATTGCCTGTGTGCATGTTCACGCTAGTGTGCTTGTGGAGACTAGAGGACCTGCAGGAGTAAGCTATAACTTTCCACTATGTGGGTCCAAGAGGGCAAAGTCAAATCTTCAGACGTGGCAGCAGGCACCTTTAGCAAGTAAGCCGTCTCTGGTTGATCATCTCCCCTGTGTCGTGCCAGCCAGGGCCGTTTCCTAGTTGTCTTACCTTCTCAGGGTTACCTCTGCCTCCATCATGACCTCCTCTCTTAGGTGATAAATTGTGAAGTTTCTCCAAGCTTCACCCTGGAAATAAACGCTGGTCTCTCTGCTGTCTTTCTACAGGACCTTCCATTCACATGGCTTTATGTAACCACAGAAAAATCATCACTTATCTTACCTTATAAAAACAGGTTTTATTGTTTTGGGAAAGACTCCTGTACCCAGGTGGTCTCCAAATCCTAATACTGCTTCAGCCTTCTAGTGCTAGGATTAGAGGTGTGCCACCAAGCCCCTACCCCCAACCCAGCATGTATGCCAGCATACCAGTAGAGGCATCAGATACCATTAGATGGTTGTGAGCCACCATGTGGTTGCTGGGAATTTAATTCAAGACTCTTAGAAGAGCAGCCAGTGCTCTTAAAACTGAGTCATCTCTCCAGTCTCCAAACCATTTATTTTTAATTATGTCTGTGTGTGTGTGTTGGGGGGGGGTTGTGCAAGTGAGTGCATTGTGTGCAGATTGCAGAAGAGAGCGCTGGGACCTCTGGAACTGAGTTACAGGCAGCTGCTGGATGAGAGTGCCAAAAACCAAACTACAGCACTCTGGCAGAGCAATGTGACTTTTTTTGTAATGTGTCTCTTAACCACTGGACCACCTCCTATTTAGATATAAAACATCCTATGTGCATCAACTAATTTGTTTTTCACAAAAAACCTTAGGTAAAAATGAGATTAAAATTGTTGCCCTTGCAGAGAACCTGGGTTGGATTCCCAGCACCCACATGGCAACTCATAATCAACTATAACTCAAATTCCAGGGGATCCCATGCTGTCTTCTGACCGCCGTGCACTTATGTGAAAATACCTGCAGGCAAAACACTCGCATAAAAGGAATAAGGGGCTGGAGATAGGGTTCAGCCATCAACAGCATTGGCTGCTCTTCCAAAGGACTCAAGCAATTCCTAGCAATACCCACATGACAACTCCAGTTCAGGAAATCAGACACCCTCACACATACATGCGCGTAAAAAAATTTCTTTTAAAGTCTTTAATTTGCCGGGCGTTGGTGGCACATGCAGGTGGATCTCTGAGTTCAAGACCAGCCTGGTCTACAAGAGCTTGTTCCAGGACAGCCTCCAAAAGCCACAGAAACCCTGTCTCGAGAAAAAAAAGAAAAAAAAAAAAAAAAAAAGCAGGGCAGTGGTGGCATACACTTCTAGTACCAGCAATTAAAGAATTAAAGAGGCAGAGGGAGGAGGATCTGTGAATTCAAGGCCAGCTTGATCTATACTGAGTTCTAGGACTGGCTCCATAGTTACTGAGAAACCCTGTCTTGAAACCCATACCCTCCCCCAATTAAATGAATCTTGAGAAAAAGAGGGATCAAGCAAGTTGTCCTAGCGGGAGTTGGGACCTGACTTCTATTCAGTATTGAGCTATCTTTTATTTCAAGGGAGGGACTTGACCTCAGACCTCTCATATGCCAAGGAGCTAATCCCTAGCTCCTGGGACTTTTAAATACGTCTCTAAAATTACAGGCCGGTGTTCATGATGTTCAGTTTGTTGCATGTGTGCTGCATGTAAAATCTGGTCATCATGGCTTATTGAATCAACTGCTCTAACCACTGAGCATTTCTTCAGCCCCACTTATTTCAGTTTTTCAAGGAAGGCCTTGCCTTCTGTGTAGCTTTGGAGCCTCATTCTGTCCACCAGGCTGGCCAAAAACTCAGATGTGCCTGTCCCACCACGATTTATGATGGTTATGAGCAGGCACTGGGGTCACATGCACAACCCCAGACAGCATTGAAAATAATGATTTGGGGGCTGGAGAGATGGCAATGCACAAACCAGAGCTGTACCAGAAAACCAAGGCACACACTGCCACTACAGGAAAATTTTAGCAAGGTGAGTTGTCTCCCACTTGCACTATGGCGTGAGTGTTGGAGAATGGACTTCCATTTCACCTGAGAAGCCTGACTTATCTGGCTCCACATAACTGTGCACTCTGCCTAGCTATCGCACTTAGGCACATAGTTCTTTAGCCAAGGCCAGTCTGCTACACCAAACTCTCAATGGCGACCTGCATGACACTGCAGTTAAAAGAACCAACCCTCACACCAATCTCATTCATTCCCACCTCCAGGAACCCCGACAGGGCTATGTACCGGAATCTTCAAAGGCCTATCTTCTCCCTATTCCACCATCATTCAGGGTCTTGATAAGATGAGGGCAGGTCGCACACGAAGCCAAGCTTCCCATTATGACCTAGCTACCATGTCCACCACACATCATAAGGCCAGGCTTTGGTTAAGCCAGACCCCCACAAAGCTCACTCATTGGACCACATCTACTTAAGTCACCTCAAAGGAATTCACTCTCAACCTTTGGGGGCATCAAAAACACTCAAGGATTACATGACAGCAACCACCCACACCAACGTGTGCATGTACTAACACAATAAGCCAAGAAAAGGGTACAGTCAAAATTTTGCCTTTAATTCACACAAATGTTAACACTGGTTTTGTCACGCATATCACATTTATGGAATAAACACAAGTTTTGTAAGCCAGTTTGGCTTTGAACCTGTGTGTGATCTTAGTGATTTTTATGGTTCTGGGGACAGGAACAGGTCCTTTTACATACTAACTACTTTCACACCACAGCAAAAGACCTCAAAAATCTAGGTATCATTAAGATCTCAAATATTTATATTTACCAGACTCAGAACGGCTATGAACAAGTGCTTGCCTAGCTTGACAAAGTTCTGGGTTGAGCTCCTAATACAGACAACTTTGCCAAACTGCATAAAGGTGCAAGTCCCCAAAGTTATCCTTCAGCAGGTAGCTGTGCAGATCCTCTTCTTTCCTGAACAAAAATAAGCAAAGATTAGATTCCCCAAAATGGAACACTGACACCCTAAGTCCCCTGAGCCTTTTGTTTCCTGCATGGTTTGTCTCCTCAGTCACGGTCCACAGGACTCTGAGGAGCTGTAGGAATATACAGGCGCAGACTCGAAGCCCGGCTTCATCTCCAACGGTGTGGAAAGGGACTGTACATCACGGGGCAGAGCCCTATGCTCCCCTACGCCACCAGGACAGAGCCCGGGGAGAGTGACCTCCCGGGGTATCCACGTTGGAATGAATGGCCAGTGCCCCAATGATTCGACAACCCCCCAAACCCCACTAAGTAACAAACAATAGCTAACACATTAAGTTCAGTTTTCAAATGGACAAGAGGATTCCAGTAATCGTACCTCAAAAGGATGAGTTACTTGTAATGACTGATCAGTTCTGCAAGGAATAACATTCTTCAGTAAGTAAAATTATATAAAGAAATTTCCCCGACATGCAGACTCACTCCCAGATGTCACGGTTTGAGACTGTTTCCTGCATGGTTTGTCTCCTCAGTCACGGTCCACAGGACTCTGAGGAGCTGTAGGAATATGCAGGCGCAGACTCGAAGCCCGGCTTCATCTCCAACGGTGTGGAAAGGGACTGTACATCACGGGGCAGAGCCCTATGCTCCCCTACGCCACCAGGACAGAGCCCGGGGAGAGTGACCTCCCGGGGTATCCACGTTGGTTAGTCACGGTAAAGAATTCTCAAAAAGCCTCACTGTGTATCTTTGCCTGACCTCCAGCTCGGAGAAGCAGCCGATTCCTGACAGACGGCAAAAGCTAAAGCCAACATGGCTGCACTTGCCAAAAAGACAAAACGCAGAAATCTGACTACCAGAAGGGGAAGGGTAACACAAAGCTGAAGAGGGCAATTTTAAGTTAAAACCCTGACCAGGAGGGCCCACGTCTGCCCTAGTCATGGGGCTAAGTTACTAGCGACGGAAGCGTTTTTCTTTTGCTCGCCGAGTGCTGGGATAAAACATGTGCACCGCCACCGCCCAGCTACAGCTTCCCTTGAGCAGCGTTAATTCTAAGCTTAGAGAAAAGCAGAGACGCTGCTTTTTGCGTGGAACGCTTTGCGTGGAAAAACCGCGGCAAGAAAAGGCGGGCTCTGTTAAGAGGGAGGCTCGTGTCCCCCAGGAGAAGCCGGCCACGTGAGGCCCGGCCGCAGGCGCCGCGTGTGCGCAGCCGCGACCCTTCACGCCAAGCCTGGGTGCCGAGCCTGGCCGGGGACCCGCAGCCGCGGAGGAAGGAGCGTGGGGAGACTCACCAGCCGGGAGGCGCAGTACCGATGCGACTTCTTAAGAGACCGGGAAGAGCCGGCGAGGCCATATTTATACCCCGGGAAACTCCGGAAGTGAGGCACTGCAGACTGCGCCTGCGCGGCAGCGCGCACTTAGGGGCGGGCGCTAAGGCTGACGGGGGGCGGGGCGGGGGACGTCACCTCTTTCGGGATTGGTCCCTCTAGGGTGCCGGCGCGGTGTCGAGTTTGTGCAGTTTGTTCCCCTGGCCTGCCTTTACTGGCTTTTTCCAAATGGGCGAAGACTTCTACAGGAATGCTCTCGAGGTTCCAGAGTTTGGGTCTAGTTTGTATTTAGAAGAAACGTTTGATAACAGAGCAAGGGTGCTTCTAAAAGAATCGACACTTGAAAGTCCCATGGAAGGGGCTGGGGAGATGGCTCAGGGGTTAAAATCACTGGAGGCTCTTCCAGAGGGCCTGGGTTCCATTCCCAGCGCCTATATGGCAGTTTGCAGCTAACAACTGAGCTGCCATCTGTAGTCACATGATGTACATAACTCACACGAACACACACACACACACACACACACAAATAAAAAATAAATAAACACATTAAACACACGCAAACAGCCGGGCCTTGGTAGTGCATGCCTTTAATCGCAGCACTCAGGAGGCAGAGTCAGGCGGATCTCTGTGAATTTGAGGCCAGCCTGATCTACAGAGCGAGTTCCAGGACAACATCCAAAGCAATACAGAAAAACCCTGTCTCAAAAAACCCAAAATAATAATAATAATAATAATATAATAAAAAGATAGTTGATGATCAAGGTATTTTTCCCTGGGTGTACGGGGTCCCAAACCCCAGCACTGCACACAAAACCATGAAATACTGCAATGTGTACAATGTCCTCATAATACATGCACAAACAATAATAATAAGTATGGAGTGTGGGGTCAAATAATTAAATCAACAGTATCTTCAGATCAGGGATGGCCTGAGCAGGAATACCGACCATGTTCCTCTTACATATTACATTGTGTGCATTACATACAGTGTTGACTATTACAGTGTTGACTATTTCCCAGATCTTAAGATGTGAAGCCAAGCCTCACAAACTGTGTTGTAAGCCAGCTATTTCTTTCTTTCTTTTTTTTTTTTTTTTCTTTTTTCTTTGGTCTTTTCGAGACAGGGTTTGTTTCCCTGCGTAGCTTTGGAGCTTATCCTGGAACTAGGTCTTGTAGACCAGGCTGGCCTTGAACTCACAGAGATCTGCCTGCTTCTGCCTTCTGAGTGCTGGGATTAAAGGTATGAGCCACCACCACCGGGCAAAGCCAGCCAAGACAGCTAGGGCTACATAGAGAAATCCTGTCTTTTTTTTTTTTTTTTTTTTGCTTTTTCGAGACAGGGTTTCTGTGGCTTTGGAGGCTGTCCTGGAACTAGCTCTTGTAGACCAGGCTGGTCTCCAACTCACAGAGATCCCCCTGCCTCTGCCTCTCAAGTGCTGGGATTAAAGGCGTGTGCACCAACGCCCGGCTAGAAATCCTGTCTTTTTTGTTTTGCTTTAAAAAAAAAAAAAAAACTATTTTATTTAATTTTTTATTTAATTATTATGTATACAGTCTTCTGCCTGCAGGCCAGCAGAGGGCACCAGATCTCATTCAAGGAGGTTGTGAGCCACCATGTGGTGGCTGGGAACTGGACTCAGGACCTCTGGAAGAGCAGTCAGTGCTCTTAACCGCTGAGTCATCTCTCCAGCCCTTGTTTTTGTTTTTTGGAGACAGGGTTTCTTTATGAAATAGTCCTAGATGTCCTGGAATTCACTCTAGATCCAAGCTGGCCTCAAGAGATCCTGTCTTTAAAAAAGTATGGCCAGCAGGGGGCCATGGTGGCACATTCCTTTCATCCCAGCTCTGTGAGTTAAAAGTCAGCCTGGTCTACAAAGTGAGTTCCAGGACAGGCTCCAAAGCTACAGAGAAACCCTGTCTCAAAAAACAAACAAACAAACAATTAAACTTAAATATATATAATATATATATATATATATATATATATATATAATATTGACAAGAAATCAAAAGATGTGGGGGGAGAAACATAAATGAAGAGGAGGGGGATGCATGGGGCAGAGAGGAGGAAGCAAAAGTCTTGGTAGGAGAAATGGATGTTAGTATGAAAGTGACAGGTGACACCAAAAGGCCAAGGTTGTCAACTTACCTAGGCTGGCTTTCCCTTCACACTTTCCAGGAATAGAATTTAATTGAACCTTGACCACAAGTACAATCTGATGATGGTCCATCTACCCTTGAATTATGTGAAGACACTGGAGGTTTTACATTCTTATGTTTATTCTGTCTATGCAGACGGTATTAAAAGGGAACTGGGCATGATGGTACAAGCCTTTAATCCAAGCACTACAGAGGCAGAGACAGGCTGATCTCAGTGAATTCAAGGCCAGCCTGGTCTACAAAGTGAGTTCTAGGACAGTGATGCCTGTTACAAGGAGAAAACCTGTCTCGAAAGACCACACACACACCACACACACCACACACACCACACCACATACACCACACCACACACACCACACACACCACACACACCACACCACACACACACACACACACACACACACACACACACACACACACACCAAACCAAAAACCCAACAACAACCAAAAAACAACCCACAAAAGGCAAAGTGTAGGAATGGTTCAGAGGTTAATAGAATAGACTGCTCTTTCAGATGTCCTGAGTTCAATTCCCAACAAGCACATGGTGACTCACAACCATCTGTAAGAGATCTGGTGCCCTCTTCTGGTCTGCAGGCAGAAGGCTGCATGCATAATAAACAAAAAAAGAAATTTTTTTTTCTTTTGTTTTTTTCGAGACAGGGTTTCTCTGTGGCTTTGGAACCTGTCCTGGAACTAGCTCTTGTAGACCAGGCTGGTCTCCAACTCACAGAGCTCCACCTGCCTCTACCTCTCGAGTGCTGGGATTAAAGGCATGTACCACCAATGCCCAACAAAAACCAAAATTTTTGAAGTGTAAGTATTATGAAAATTTTTTTTTCATTTTCACATCTTTAAAAAAAATCTAAGAGGCAGGTGGATCTCTGTGAGTTTGAGGCCAGCCTAGTCTCCAGAGTGAGTGCCAGGATAGGCTCCAAAGCTACACAGAGAAATCCTGTCTCAAAAAACAAAAAAACAAAAAAACAAAAAAACAAAACAAAACAAAAAAAAACAAAATCTAGGTAACAGCACTGTTTTTTGTTTTTTTTTTTTGTTTTTTTTTTTTTTTATTTTCTTTATTTTGTATACAGTCTTCTGCCTGCATGCCAGCAGAGAGCACCAGATCTTATTCAAGGTGGTTGTGAGCCACCATGTGGTTGCCAGGAATTAAAATCAGGACCTCTGGAAGAATAGTCAGTGCTCTTAACCGCTGAGCCATCTCTCCAGCCCAGGGCTGGTGGTTTTAAGCAGGCTGTTTTTTGTTTGTGTACATTCTCCTCTTTTATGAGACATTCAGTCCATTCAGTATCCAGTAGACTTGCCTTTATTATTATTATTGAACATGTATACAATGTATATGTGGAAATGCCCCTGCTACAGTGTGTGGAGGTTAAGATCAGCTTTGTGGAGGTGGGTCTCTCCTTCCACTTTTATGTGGATTTCTGGGATCCAACTCTGTTCATTAGTCTTGGCGGGAAGCATTTTCACCCCTGAGCCGCCTTGCTGGCCCTGGCCCTCTCCTTTCTGATTCCATCTTCCAGATCTCACTCTCCATTCACCAAGATCCAAAGTTCATCCACTGTTCAGGGAATAGTGGGCAGTGTGAACCTTCAGAACAACCTCTGGAGACAAAGCTGCAGTAACAACTAGACACCTGACCATTTGGGCACAGCAATCAGGGAAGCAAAGAAATTTCCAGAAATGAGTTCTGACTCATGGTTTCTTTTCACTCTTAGGAAAGGGCAATGGGCTAAGTGACAAGTAAAAAAGTGAGTCATCGATGAGGTGCCCTGGGCTGAAACTGGGCTGCTGGCCAGAAAGGATAGGCAGCACCAGCTGCTCTTTGTGACATCAGCCTGGGGTTCAGTTAGCCACGGTCCATGTCAAGTCAATCCTTATAAGGTAGATTGAGTGGGTTGCAAGTCCTTGTCATACAAGTCCTTGCACATACAAAAATGGTGTTTGCTTTGACCTAAAAAAACAAACCAAAACAAACAAACAAACAAAAAAACCTGACCTTTATACTTGCATTTTCCAGACTTGGGAGGATAGGGGGAGGTGGCTAGGAAGGATGGACACCTAGAGATGTCCTCGGTACATAAGGGCTCCCAAAACTTTCTAGAACTCACAGAGATCTGCCTGCCTCTGCCTCCCGAGTGCTGGGATTAAAGGCGTGCGCCACCAACGCCCGGTCCATCAGAACATTCTAAAGTTCTCACATCCTCAGACCTGTATCTCCTTCTTAGACCCTCGGACCTTACTGAAGCTTTCACTAACTAATGGCCTCCCCCAGCTTCTCTTTAGGAGCTTCAGTCCCACCACACAGTGCCAACTCTCATTTTCTCTCCTTTATGCCTTTTTAAAACTAATACCATCTAAGTGACTCTTACATTACAAAGTTCAGCTACCAACCCTACAAGGTACATTCTTGTATGAGTACAGCTTTATACCTTATTAAATAAGCATTTTTCTTTTTAAAAATCTTATTATAGCTGGGCGTTGGTGGCGCATGCCTTTAATCCCAGCAATCGGGAGGCAGAGGCAGGTGGATCTCTGTGAGTTCGAGGCCAGCCTGGTCTCCAGAATGAGTGCCAGGATAGGCTCCAAAGCTACACAGAAACCCTGTCTCGAAAAAAAGAAACAAACAAGCAAACAAAACAAAACAAAAGGAACTCTGCAGGAGAGAGTTTCTATAAGCTCCAAGTGGGAGCTGAGAGGCCAGAGAGAAGCCCAGGAGGGCAGGATGGAGCTGAGAGACCAGAAGGACAAGGTCACAGAAGCCGGGAAAGCTGAAGGGAGCTGTAGGACTTAGCAGGCAGCTCCTTTTGGGAGGCAAGGAAAATAGACAGAACTCGTAGTTCCAAGAAAAAGGGTAAGGAAAGGTCCCAGAACCTGGAGCGTGTAGGCGGGGGGGGGGGGGGGGGGGGAAGGGCAGTGAGGAAGTTCCGGAAAGAGCTGGGGGGAGCCATAGGGAGCAGGGGGGGTAAGTGTTGTGGTAACAAGAATTTCAATCCATGCCATCCCCAAGACCTGTCAGAGACAAATGTCCCAAATCACAGAGGAGAGGTGTCCCTTTCCATTTGATGGGTGAGAGGAAGCTTCCTGGTGTGCCGGTGTGGCTTTAAAAGTGCATAAAGCTGGGAACTCCTTATTGACACATGGAAGGGGAGAGACAAAGGGTTAGAGCAGGTAGAGGAGAAAACAGCTGAAGTGCAGGGGTCTTAGGAAGTAGAATTGCACACTTGGTGGGGCCCTGAAGGATGTTTTAGGGAATATGCCTACGTGATGGGCATCCCAAAGGGTGTAGAAGGGAGATGCCCACATGGCAGGCAGCCCAAAAGGGCTTAGCCAGGAGAGAGGACATTCTCTGAGTAGGCAAGGAGAGATGGATGGTTGACTAAGGCAGAGAGAAGCAGCAGCTGAAGAGGCAGATTCAAGAATCAAATTTGGTGAGTGGCAAAAGCCAGCAGAAACAACTGATCTACACATACTTCAGGAGTCAGACCAGCAGCTTTGAGTCAGTTTGAAATGTTGAGGTGAGGGCATGCCTGAAAAGTAAGTGCAGCATCCTCTACCAATCCTAGCTGAAGAGAGAACTTTAGGAGGGGGTAGTGTTTGGGGACCCTCGTGTTTTAGAAGATGGGACAGGCGGTGAAAAGAGAAAACAGTATGGGTGACCTCAAGGTTAACCTTTTTAATTCATGTTTAAGAAGCTCTGCTGTGCTGGTTGGGGGTGGCAAGCCTTTAATCCCAGCACTCAGGAGGCAGAGGCAGACAGATCAAGGCCAGCCTGGTCTACAGACTGAGGAGTTCCAGGACAGCCAGGGCTGTTACATGGAGAAACACTATCTCAGAAGAGAAAAAAAGGAAAAAAAAAAAAAAAAACAAAACAGGTTCAGCTGCAGGGAGAGCACACCGGTGGCAAGGTACCCTTGGATATGTATGGATAGTATGTCCTAATTTAAAAAAAAATATTACATACACAGCATATATTCCTACATGGTAGAAGAGGGCACTGGACCTCATTCAAGGTGGTTGTGAGCCACCGTGTGGTTTCTGGGAATTGAACTCAGGACCTCTGGAAGAGCAGTCAGTGCTCTTAACCTCTGAGCCATCTCTCCAGCCCCTCTAATTTTTAGATAAGTATACAAGGGGTGCAAAGGAAGTTCCCAGTTGGTGATCCAGGAACCCGAGGGCATATTCCTCTTTGTCTGTAACCTGGAGAGAGAAGTGGTGAGTTAAGTCTAGAAGATGAAGAGCCAGAGCCTGGAGGAGGGTCTGTTGGAGCTTATCAAGTGGCTTAGTGATGGGCACAGGAAGAGGGCCATGTGCGGGGCCAGGTGCTGACTCATGTTTGGAGCAGGCGAAAACAGAGACAGAAGGAATCCAAGAGCATAAGAAGCTGGCCACCTGGGGCTGGAGAGATGGCTCAGAGGTTAAAAAGCATTGGCTGATCTTCCAGAGGTCCTGAGTTCAATTCCCAGCAGCCATATAGTGGCTCACAACCATCTGTAGTGAGACCTGGTGCCTTCTCCTGGCCTGCAGGCATAGGTGTAGGCAGACCACTTTATGCATAATAAATAATCTTAAAAAAAAAATAGAAGAAGTGAGGCTCAGTGACCCTCATAACAGCACTTGAAACAGGGACACACCTTCATTAGCATCAGGTATTTTCTTTTTCAGTCTTCCCATGCTAAGACTCCTGCCTGTGGAGTCAGAGGTTCCTTCTCTGGACGTTTCAGTTTGGCCCTAATATCAGGGAAACTCTGGGAGAAGCAGGTCATAAGGAGGTGTTTTCCATCTGGATCCAGATAGGTGTATTGTAAGAGGGCCTCTGAGGCAGTCTAGGAATTGAGATGTGTCATCATGCTTGTCCTGCATGACCTCTTGGACTTTTCTGTTTTTCATAATTTACCACTCTAAGGGTGGCCTTGTGAAGACCAACCAGGAGGCAAGTTACAAACTGATCCGCAGCAAGGAAGCTCCTTGGGATACTGTAATTCCATTCAGAGTCCTGGTCAGGGACGGCCTCAGTCCTGACTGGGTGGGAAGCCTGTTGCTGGGATGGGGGAATGGGAAACCAGAGAAGCATGAGAGGAAGATGAGGGTCTGTGGGTTGAGGCTTGTTAGTGTGATCAAAAATAGTGGAAGAATCATCTGGTTTGGGCCTCACAGCTAGGAGTTGTGTTTCCTTGGATGGCTTCTGTCATGTGGTTACTTTTATTCAAGATGGGAGTGAAGTGACATGGCAAAATCCATCCTTCCTAACCCTAGCAAAGATGGCTGCCTCCATCCCAGTAGGGGGAGCAGCAGCTAAGGGGCAGCAAGAAAATGTTTCCTTTAAGGTTACCTATGTACAGGGTTTTTTTTTTTTTTTTTTTTAAATAATGGCTGTGACTGCCTTTCTTTTTTTAATATTTTATTTATTTATTTATTTATTTATTTATTTATTTATTATGTATATGGAAGACCCTCGGAAAGCCCAGGCTTCCAGAATCTTAGCCCAGGACCGCGGCCACCCCAATCACAGAATGGAGGCGAAAGCTTGATGCAAATTGCATGAGGCTTTATTGTATTTTAACGAGCTAACCCCAATGTTAGCTCGGGTCTTTGACCCACCCACCATGGCAGATGGCTAGCAAAGACAGTTTATAGGGCAGCATAAGGGGAGTGTCTAGGAGTATGCACAGGTTCAGGATTGGTGTGCCTCCAGGCTTGGAGGGTTTGCCCTGTGTTGATTGGTCAACTGGTTATGGCCCATAGGCCCTCCCAGGGTGGTTGCTATGCTCTCTACATCATTGCTGTGCGCTTGTCCGTAAAGCACACCCAGAGCCATAAAGCACAGCGCCACCAGCTAACTTCTGATTGGTTCCTTGTCACGAGGCAGGCATCTGACTTTCTAGTGTCTAGGACAAGGTCATAGAAGCATGTGTTCGGCCGTTATGGCTGCCAAAAGGGAAGGTCCCTTCATATACATCATTCTGCTTCCATATATATCTGCACACCAGAAGAGGGCACCAGACCTCATAATGGATGGTTGTGAGCCACCATGTAGTTGCTGGGAATTGAACTCAGGACCTCTGAAAGAGCAGTTAGTGCTCTTAACCTCTGAGCCATCTCTGCAGCACCCATGTACAGGTTTGTAACCATCAAGCCTGGTGTTATTAGTTTTTTTTTTTTGTTTTTTTGTTTTTTTTTTCCCAAGACAGGGTTTCTCTGTGGCTTTGGAGGCTGTCCTGGAACTAGCTGTTGTAGACCAGGCTAGTCTTGAACTCACAGAGATGCACCTTCCTCTGCCTCCCGAGTGCTAGGACTAAAGGCGTGTGCCACCACCACCCCATCCACCCACATGGTAGCTTACAACTGTCTATTAACTCTAGAATCCAACACCCTCATACAGACATACACACAGGCAAAACACCAACAAAAAATAAAAATAAATAAATTAAAAAGTAAAACAAAACACACATCAGGGATGTGGCTTGTCGATAGAGTAATAGATCCTTAGCTCAATCTCCAGCACTAAAAAAATAAACAAATCCAGTGTTTGTTCGATGTTCTAAAATACTTTAATAATTAAGACTGGTGGGAAGACTGATATACAATGTAATTATTTATTTTACATGATTCTGTACATTAGGGAAGTATCTTGACATACAATATACTAGGCTTTACATAACGATTATGACTTCAAATTACAGAAAGAAAACACAAAGTCAACTTTTATATACATTAAAACAGAAAGAACCACTGACTAGATGCTGCCCTAACATATGTTTCAGAAGACAAATGAGATGAACAGTGAATCCGAACCCTTGGTGGCACACAGGAGCAGACAGGTAGCTCAGGCTTGGCACAGTGAGGGAAAGCAGCAGAGAAAGACATCTGAAAAGTTGCTTTGCTGTCAGGTGTGGTGGGGCACATCTGTTATCCCTCTACTTGGGAGGTGGAGGCAGGGGCATCAAAAGGTCGAGGGCTTCCTTTATCATACAGTGAGTTTGAGGCCAGCCTGGGCTACATGAGATGCTATCTAATAAAACAAAACAGAGAATGTCACCTCAGCCACAGACAGTGTAGACATATGTAAAGCAGTCTCCAATCCAACAGCAAAGAGTGGTTGGAATCAGGGCTGGGGACATATCAGTGGCAGACAGCACTGGTCTGGTTGTAAGAACTTGGGTTCCATCCTGAGCACAAATGCAATCACAAAGGAGAATGGTGAGTGGTCAGGTTAGCAGTTACGGCAACCTTGTATCTAGACTTCTAACAACTTACAACTGTCATTGGCTTTTCTCTCCTTAACCCAAGTGTTAAGAAGCTTTGAGGTGGTGGGGAGTCAGTCTTGTTTCCACTGCCAGAAACTACCTGGCAGTAACAGGAAAAACAAAACTACCTTTTCCTCCGTAGAAAGGAAGTATTATTTTTAAGGTCACTTTAGATTTTGTTTGTCCTATATTCTAAGTCTTTAGTAAATGTGATGTTAACAAGGAGAAAGTTGCTGAAAGAACACAAACAGGAAACAGAATAAAGCAGAAGAAACACTTAAAAAACTCACAGTAGCCGGACGTTGGTGGCCCATGCCTTTAGTCCCAGCACTCAGGAGGCAGAGGCAAGCGGATCTCTGTGAGTTGGAAGCCAGCCTGGTCTCCAAGAGTTAGTTCCAGGACAGCCTCTCCAAAGCCACAGAGAAACAAAGGTCACAGTTTACTAAACATTAAGGTGAGTAAGGACTGGGTATGCCTGTTGACGTGTATGACCCCAGATGGAGAAGGTGGGAGGAAGATCTCAAGTGTAAGGCTACCCCAGCTACATACTGAGTTGCAGACTAAAACAAAAATAAAAAGAAAAGAGAAGAACCAGGATGTATTTCTTTCCCATTTACAATGTAAATAGCAATAAGGAGAAAACAGTGAGGCTATATGAGTTTCAAGAGAAAAATTCTTTGAGGTACATAACCAGATTTGCTTTAGGAAAACGTGCTTACATCACAAATACAAATGGGGAGGGCTTGTTGCAAAACTTAGGCACTAACCACACTGGCTACAGCATGGAATCGAAAAGGCAAGTAAGGTGAATGCTGCCAGGGAGGAGAGGAGGAGGGCTGCTGGGGTAAAGAGGGGCTCTGCAGTAAGGAGGGCCAGCCAACAGCACCGAGGAGGGGGCTCTGGCTGGAAGCCTGGGCACCACCAGCACACAAATGCTCCCACAGGGTGCTCACATCCACTGGCTGAAGTGATTTACAGTATCATTGGGTAGGAGGAACGTACAATAGTTTGTGGAGTTTAACCCATGAGTCATTTCTCTGCCAAACTGGCATGAATATTAAGGCCTTTTTCTTGGTTTGTATATAGAAACTGCACATGACATTCTCATGTGAACAGCTTGATTACAACTCAGGCTGTTTAATGAATAAATTTCCATCATTTTGTTAAGATCACTTTAAAATAAGGACCAGGATGAAAGCCAAACATGATGGCTCATGCTTATAATCTCAGCATTTGGGAGGCTGAGACAGGAGTTTGAGGCCAGCCTGAGCCACAGTTTAAGATCTTGTCTCAAAACAAAAAGAAAGGAGGGACAGGTCAGACACCGAGCTTTCTGAGGGGCCTTCCTGCTGTGATCTAGAAGGGATAGTGCAACCTTTTATCTGCCACACCAGGGAGGTGCAAGCACTTCTTCTGGAAGTGGGAGCCCCTTTGCTAGAAGAAGGGTAGTGCCTTTAGTGCCTCTAGGTTTTTCTGGCAAGAGGATTTGATGACTGGAAGTAAGGCCTACATGAGTGGGTCACACACACAAGGCAGACGGGTAAGGCTAATGGCACAAACTGCCTCAGCACAGGCAGTTAGTTGTCTTGGGGCAGAGTGTGCCTTTAAGTGGAACCTTCAAGTGCAGGAGCTTCGGTGGCTGGTGAGAGGAAAACCCTCAAGTCCACTGCAGTGTTGTTAAAAGGTTCAGAAGCATCAGGCGTTTCATCCTTCTCTAAGGGCAGCACAGGAGAATCTGTCCCAGTGAAAGGCTACCTTCATAGAAGTGCTATTCACCCCTGAACCGGATCCCAGAGCAGCTCTGGCTGTGCTGTGTAGGAAGTGCTATGGTCGCCCTGGAGACAAGCAACAAAACAGCTCTGCTTTTCCGATGGCTGTTGGTCCTTTTCTCACACTTCAGCATCATGGGCGATGATAGCTGGGAGGGTCAAAGAGGGACAAGTCACCACACAATAGAAACTGCCTACCTAGTCTTTAAATTTGTTTGGGAAAAATCGAAAGGATTTTTTGTTGAGTACAAAAAATATATACACATCAAGTGGTGCTGAGGACTGGACTTGGGACTTGTACATGCTCTGCCACTAAGTTAGACCTCCAGCTCTGGATTGTTGTATTAGTACTATCTTGTAGCTGGAGAGGTGGCGCTACTTCCAGCGCTTGGGAGTTTGAGGACTGCTTTGAGTTCCAGGCTAGCTTGAGCTACAGTGTGAGATCCTGTCTCAAAAGACAAGGAAAAAAAAAAAAAAAAAAAAAAGACGGTAAGTTCCCAAAAGGAGGAAGAGTCAGACCTGTGCCGGTCACTCTGCAGACAACAAAACAAGAATAAAATCTCAAAACAAAGAAAACAGTACCAAAAAAAAAAAAAGGGATTTTCCCCTTAAGGACCTACTATCTTGTGTTGACATGGTGGCACTCAGAACGGTAGGCCTAGGAGGCAGGGTCTGAGAGAGAGGGATGCTTGCTGTCTAGACTTCAGGCATCTCCATCTCAGTACGCCACAGGTGTATCAGCCTCACATGTCTGCAGGTTATTCCCAGTCACCCTTCTTCTGTACAAGAGCTTGTAGAAAGCCAAGGCTCTGTCCTCAATCCCTGTTGCAACCAAAAGATCCAGAATTGTATGTCTGTGTTGTATGTTGTAAGTACTCAGTAAACACTTGTTAAATAACCTTACTGTCTCACAGACTTCAATATACAAGATAGAAATACATATACCACCACACCCAGTTTATTATGCAGTGCTGGGGAGGGAACTCAGGGCTTTGTGCGTACAAGTCAGGCACTCTACCAATTGAGTACATCCTCAGCCCTATGTATTTATTATTCTTTTTTTTTTTTTTGAGGCAGGGTTCTTCTGCATAGCCCTGGCTGTCCTGGAACTCTCTCTGTAGACCAGGCTGGCCTTGAACTCAAGAGATCTGTAAGCATGAGTTTTCTGGCCCGTCAGGGTCCCGCCGCACTTGAGAGACCCAAATAAACACACAAGACTTATATTAATTATAAAAATGTTGGCCAGTGGCTTGGGCTTCTTATTGGCTAGCTCTGCCTTAATTATTAACCCATAACTACTAATCTATGTATTTCCATGAGATGTTGGCTTACCGGAGAATGCTGGACTTGCAGCTCCTTTGCCTGCTACATGGCAACGGATTCTGGTGGGCTATCCTGCCTACCTTCCTGCCTCATTGGCCATTGGCACAACAGTGTTTTTTATTCATCAACCAATAAGAGAAACATATACAGAAGGACAACCCCCATCAGAGATCCACCTGCCTCTGCCTCCTGAATGCTGGGATTAAAGGTGTGCGCCACCAACGCTCAGGTGACTTTGTTTTTAATACAAAGTCTAGGAGTCTAGGTTGGCCTTAAACTCCTGATCCTTCTGCCTCTACCTTCTAAGTGCTGCAATCATAGATGTATGCCACTATGCCTGGCTTTCTAGATCAGTAGAGTTACTTCTATCTGAACAACTTGGTTATGTTTCTCTGTAGGGGAAATTTTACTTAGCTACAAATATTTGGACCTTTTGGGTCTTACCGTGTAAAATGTTTGCTGTCTTCATGAACCTCCATCTCTGAGCTTTTAAATTCATTTAATTCTTTTCTTATGGCAGCCTGTAGGATAGAAATAAGATTTAAGCATGCTTTCTCACCTGAAAGGCAGCCGTGTGACTTGCCATGTATCTCTAACGGGCTTACCGTTAGAAGGAACCACAAGTCTTGGGTGCAGCCCAGAGGAAAGAAAGAAGCCAGGTCAAGAGAGCCAGCCAGACACACAATACTCTCCTTGAAACAACTAAGCTTTATGCAAAAAACGAAGGGCTCATGTTAAATCAAAAAGAAGACTGTACAGGCTGGGTAATTTCCACAGCACATTAAACAAGGGTATAGAAGTGAAATAAGTATAATTACTCAAATGTAACACCAAATCTCCTCCAGTTGTTGCTGTTAAAAATATGGGAGATTTTCATTGTTTAGAAGCTTTTTTGTATGCGTTGATTTTTTTGACTGCATGCATGTCTTTTCGAGGGTGCCAGATCCTCTGGAACTGGAATTATAGACAGTTGTGAGCCACCAGGTGGGTGCTGGGAGTTGAACCCAGGTCCTCCCGCATAGCAGCTGGTGCTCTTAACCACTGAACTCTCACTCCAGCCACTAAAAATATGTTTTATTGGGACTGGAGAGAGGCTTGACAGTTAAGAGCACTGGCTGCTCTTCCAGGAGACCCAGATTCAATTCCCAGAACCAACATGGCAGCTCACAATTGCCTATAACTCATATCCAGGGGACGGGATGCCCTCTTCTGGCCTCTCTGCACAGACATACATGCCAGAAAACACCCATTAACAATAAAATAAAATTTTAAAAAAGGTATTTTATCTCCAGCTCAAATGTTTGTTCTATGATACAGCTGCTTGCTTGCTTCTTCCCTCCCTCCTCCTCTCTTTCTCTCTCTCTCCCCCTATGGAGGCAAGGTTTCTCTGTGTAAATTCGGCTGTCCTGGAACTCACTCTGTAGACCAGGCTGGCCTTGAACTCACAGAGACTCGTCTGCCACTGACTCCTGAGTGCTGGAATTAAAGGCATGTGCAACCACCATCCAGCAATACAGCTGTTTTCTTAATGTTTAATATAAAAAATTGAGATTACATCTTGGCATTTTGTATCTTGCTTTGAAATTTAACATCCTATTAAAACTAGAAGCTTTGCTGCCAGTTTACTCTTCCTTCAGAGAAACAAGTGCAGAACACACTGGGGTGTATGCTGTGCTTTGCCAAGTGCCTCTCTTTCTGTTACCTCCATGCTTAAATCTATGTTTAAAAGCCCCCCCCACCCAACCTCGAGACAGGGTTTCTCTGTGACTTTGGAGCCTATCCTGGCACTCACTCTGTAGACCAGGCTGGTCTGGAACTCACAGAGATCCGCCTGCCTCTGCCTCCCGAGTGCTGGGATTAAAGGCATTCGCCACCAATGCCCGGCGAAAAAGCTCTCTTAATAAACCCTAAGTGTGCTTCAAAATAAAAGAAAAGAGAAGAGTAAGAGGGAGAATCTAAGAGAATATGTGAGCATTTTGAGTTACCTTATCAGCAGGAGTCAGTTTGGTCCAAGGTTTATCAGCTCGCCGGTCATAATCCTGAGCATCTGTCACCTCCACATACTCATTAAACCTCAGAATCTTCCTGGCAAGTAGTTCAGCCACAGTTGGCCTTTGACTGAGCTGAAAGGAACAGAGCCAATCATGCAATCAAATTGCCTTTATCATTCACTGAACACTGGAGTTACATGGGGAGCTCGCTCCTTCCTTCCTTTTAAATTTATTTAGTTTTTTGAGATGGGGTTACTTTGTGTAGCTCTGGCTGTCCTGAAAGTTGTTCTGTAGACCAGACTGGCCTCAAACTCACAGATCCAACTGTCTCTGCCTCCCAAGTGCTAGGACTAAAGATGCTGTGGCATTATACCTGGCAATTCTTATAATTTTAAGAAGCATCTAGAGCGCTAAGGGCAAATAAGAATTTGCAGGAGGCAATCACAAACGTAACAGGGAATGGAAAAGAAAAGCGATGACTCCAGTGCCAAATGAGGCCCAATGCAGAAAAGGTCCTATCCTGACTGATCTGGACAAGGGAGAAAAATCATGTCTTTTCTTATTTTTCAGGTCTCAGGATTATTTCTTGATTAGAAAACAACCAGTTTGGGCTGGAAAGATAGCTCAGCCGTTGGGAGCACTGAATGCCCATCCAGAGGTCCTGAGTTCAATTCCCAGCAACCACTTGGTGGCTCACAACCATCTGTAATGAGATCTGGTGCCCTCTTCTGGCCATTAGAAACATTAAAAACAAAACACAGGGGGCTGGAGAAATGGCTCAGAGGTTAAAAGCATAGACTGTTCTTCCAGAGGTCCAGAGTTCAAATCCCAGCAACCATATAGTAACTCACAACCATCAGTTATCAGATCTTCTGGCATGCAGGCAGAATATATACATAATAAATACATCTTTAAAAAAAAAAGTTTGCTTTGCAAAACAGAATGCTACAATAACATTGTTTCTATATAGCAATAAAATTTTTAGTCTAAAAGGGCTCACTAAGCCGGGCGGTAGTGGCGCACGCCTTTAATCCCAGCACTTGGGAGGCAGAGGCAGGCGGATTTCTGTGAGTTCGAGACCAGCCTGGTCTACAAGAGCTAGTTCCAGGACAGCCTCCAAAGCCACAGAGAAACCCTGTCTCGAAAAAAACAAAAAACAAAACACACAAACAAACAAACAAAAAAAGGGCTCACTAGTAGAACACTTGTCTAGAATGTACAAAGAACTTTTTTGATTCCCAGCCCCACAAAAAAACAAAGTAAACACCTGGCCTCCAGACAAACAAGAAACTTCCCACCACGTTCAGAGCTTTTGGTTTGAATGTGTCGTGTATCAACCTCTCTCAAGTATTAAAACAAACCAACAAACACTCCTGCTAATGTGGCGGGGTTTTCCACGAACCTTTCTGGTGAGCCGACGCTTAATCTCCCGTTTTTCTGCTTGGCGATCGGCTTCATTTTTAGCTTCAGTTGACAGAAACAAAGAACATTACTTCAAAAAGACAATTTGAACAGCAAACATTTTTAGTAATTATAATACATATATTTCTTAGAGGTGAAAGCTAGAATGAAATACCCCATTTGTGAATGGCTAATCAAGAACCTTTTCTTAACAGGGCAGCCTTTTCCTGTCCACTGTATAGTCAGACAAAACACATACAAGTAAAATGATAAACTACATATAAAAAGAATGCATACTGCTCTTATAGAGGCCCCACGCTTAGTTCCCAGCACCCACTGCCTGTGACTCTGACTTCAGGGGATCTGATGCCTCTGGTCTCAGTGGACACCTGCACTCATGTGCATATACACACATATATGCAATTAAAAACAGGCAACTGATATTGCACCCTGTCAAGGGTATCTACAAAGCTTCTCAATTCTAAATTCACCGAGGGACTAGGCTGTGAATATGGATCCACAAGCACTGAGAAAACAGGGATGGAATGGCCAGATGGCACGCTCAGAAGCAGCTCCTGGAGACCCTGCCATTTCTCTGCTGAAGTATTACTACTTTCATTTATCCTACTGTCTCTTGCTCAAGAGAACAGTGTGTCTTTCCACTCCACCACAGACATCCCATCCTTCATCACGGTACCCTTTTCCCTTTGGTTTCTTTCCTCCTCTTCACTGTATTCCTCTACATCTATGTCCACAGAGAGGAAATAAATAAGAGCTGCCTACAGGCGATCATGCTCCAAGGGGGCAAACAAGACTTTAGGCACAGCCAGAGGAATGGCATTTGAGACAAAAAGACACAGGATATCCCAGGGCATGGCTGTCCTTGTCATAGGGGCTGAGCTCAGGTTCCTCACTGAGGTGGGTACTTCCAAGGTACAAGGACACAGAGGGGCCTTAAGAGAGGAGTGTAGTCTCCGGAGTTCCAGGGGTGTGCTGAGAGCAAAGGGTGAGAATCCATTCTGTGAAAAGGGACTAACATGGCTTGGGGTAGGAAGAAAGACAGGAGACCTGGAGTGCAAACACCTGGCTGGGACTATTCCTGGTAACTTTAACTGGGATGGAGATAAGCAGATAAAGCTGCAGAGCATCAATCAGTCTAAAACAATGATGAGATGGACATGGGAGGCAGGACTGCCATCTGTCCTCAGGCGCTCCAGAGCACATGTTCTGAGTCAAAAGTCTAGCAAAAAGGGCTGGAGAGATGGCTCAGTAGTTAAGAGCACTGGCTGCTCTTCCAGAGGTCCTGAGTTCAATTCCCAGCAACCACATGGTGGCTCACAATTGTCTGTGAACTCCAGTTCCAGGGGGTCCAACACCCTCACACAGACATAAATGGTATGGAGTTAACTATGCACATGGACAGGAAGTTAGATATATGCTATTATTTGGTGGCTGCAGAAATACAAGTCAAGAAGTAAAAGCGGGGGCTGGAGAGATGGCTCAGAGGTTAAGAGCACTGACTGTTCTTCCAAATGTCCTGAGTTCAATTCCCAGCAACCACATGGTGGCTCACAACCATCTGTAATGAGATCTGGTGCCCTCTTCTGGTGTGCAGATAGACATGGAAGCAGAATGTTGTATACATAATAAATAAATAGATAAATAAATAAATAAATAAATAAAAGTAAAAGCAGAAGGAAAACCATAGACTAGGGGATTGTTTTGGGCCTCATCCTCAGGATACACCAGGAACAGGAATGTCTCATCCATTAGCTCAGTCATAACATGGAACAAGCCTGCACACACTGTCACATTGTCACAAATGCCAACGCAGACCCAGGATGATATGACAACATTCATACAAAATTTTCTGGCATATCACAGCACACTAAACAATACCATGGTGACATCTTCCTTGGAAGCTGGGCTTCTGGACCATGAACTAACTCTCCTTGGCCCTTTTAGCAAATACTTCTGTTTTAATCAGACTCATGGTACACAAAGCCCTGGGTTCATTAAGCTGGACTCACGCTGTAGTATATTCCGTTGCTCCAATTCTTCTGCTGTCGGTCTTTGACTCAGTCGCCTACAATAGAGAGACACAGGGTCACAGGGTACTTAACTGTCCACAGCAAACCTCCAATCACTGCTTCTAAGAATTTAGTTTTTTGTTTTGTTTTGCCAAGATTTATAGTGACCTATAACAAAGAAATCGGTAAAATTTCTTTTTTTTTTTTTTTGAGACAGGGTTTCTTTGTGTAGCTTTGGAGCCTATCCTGGCACTCACTCTGGAGACCATGCTGGCCTCGAACTCACAGAGATCCGCCTGCCTCTGCCTCCCGATTGCTGGAATTAAAGGCGTGTGCCACCAAGGCCTAGCAAAATCAGTAAAATTTCTAACATATACTTCAGTAGCTTATTTGTTTATCATGAAACCAGCTTTGACACTGGAAGTGCTAACATACCCACAATATTATGCTAAATGTGGTGGCTTACACCTGTGAGTAGATGCATAAGGCTAACCAGATCCTGCCTCAAAACAGAAAGGTGGGCAAATGTGGAGGTAGCTTAGCAGTTAAAAGCACTGGCTGTTCTACCAGAGAACCCAGGTTTGGTTCCAAGCACCCATGTGGCAGCTCAAAGCCAACTGGAACTACAGTTCCAGAGGATCTGATGTCATCTTCTGAATTTTTGGGGCACTGTACACACGTAGTTACATACAGCCAAAACATTCACATACAAGAAGAAGAAAGAAGAAAGAAGAAAGAAGAAAGAAGAAAGAAGAAGAAGAAGAAGAAGAAGAAGAAGAAGAAGAAGAAGAAGAAGAAGAAGAAGAAGAAGAAAAGAACTTTAAAACAAACAGAATCCTTGCCAGAAGTGATGGTGACTCATGGCTTTAGTCCCAGTACTCCCAAAGCAGAGGCAGTCCCATCTCTATGAATTCAAGGCCAGCCTGGTCTACAGAGTGAGATCCAGGACAGCCAGGACAACACAGAGAAACCCTGTCTCCAAAAAAAAAAAAAAAAAAAAAAAAAAAGTGTTCATAATCTTGCAAATCTTGTGTCTCTGGTGGTTCCTTTTATCTGATTATTGATGATACTGATTTTTTTTTTTTTTTCAAGATAGGGTTTCTCTGTGTAACAGCTCTGGACTGTCCTGGAACTAGCTGTGTAGACCAGGCTGGCCTTGCTCACAGAGATTAGCCTGCCTAAGCCTCCCAAGTGCTGTGATTAAAGGTATGCACCACCAATGCATGGCTACATATTTTTGTTTTGAGACAGAGTCTCACTGTGTTCCCCCAACTGTCCTAGAACTTACTATGTAGACCAGGCTAGTCTCAAAGTCAAAGATCTACAGCATGAGACTTTCACAAAACAACAACAAAAGTGTTTACATTATAATCCCAGAATGGTTTGCAGTGAGAACACCGGTGGAAACAAATAGAATCCTGGCTTTCAAAGTGGCCCCACGATCAGTAGTATGAACAAGAAATACAAACCAGGCCCCACCCTGAAGCAAAAACTCTGGGTGGAACTCAACAATTTGCTTTTTAAACAAGCTTGCCAGGTAAGCTAAACCTGCCAAATGAATGCTTAAGTGTGAGAACCATTGACTAGAATTAATTAGAGGAACAAAAAATCATAGGTAAACACTATCTAACAGGGTTATGACTCAATTAATTGTATCGATTCAGTGGAGTAACACACAGTGATCATTAGTAATAAGCACAAAGACTATATCTGGTTGCTGGTGGTGATGCTAGCCTTTAATCTTAGCACTCCGGAAGCAGAGGCAAGTGGACTCTTGAAAGATGATAAAGGCCTGCAGTGATGACTCAGCAGTTAAAAGCACACACTACTCTTCTATGGTACTCAAGTTTGACTCAAAGAATCCACAAAAAGTAGATCACAACTGTCTGTAATTCCAGTTCCAGGGGATTCTAGACCCCTCTAGTCTTTGAGGGCACTTCATTCATGCACGCACACACATGTATACAAACACACACACACACACACACACACAATTATTAAACCTTTAGCATAAAATGGCTAAGAACAATTTTCAGATTAAAGCAGTCTGAAGAAACAGGACAACTAGATATCACATATTACCTCAGACTGGAAATTAGACTTGGGAGCATAAAGCCCTGCTATTAAAAATATTATGGGTTAGTCAGGTAGTGGTGGCGAATGCCTTTAATCCCAGCATTCGGAGGCAGAAGTAGGTAGATCTCTGAGTTTGAAGCCAGCCTAGTCTACAGAGTGAGTTCCAGGACTGCCAGAGCTACACAGAGAAACCCTGTCTTGAAAAACAAAACAAAACAAAAGGATTATGGGTGAGGGTAGTATATACCAATAATTCTAATACTTGGGAGACGGAGGCAGGAGAATGAGGACTTCAAAGTCATCCTCAGGTACACAGTTTGAGACTAGCTTGGACTACATAAGACCCTGTCTCAAAAATAAATAAATACACATAAATAAGTAAGTAAAATTAAATATAGATAGTATACTAGATAAAAATACAGCATTGACAGCTGGGTGTTGGTGGTGCACACCTTTAACCCCAGCACTCGGGAGACAGAGGCAGGTGGATCTCTGTGAGTGTGAGACCAGCCTGGTCTATAGACTGAGTTCCAGGACAGCCTCCAAAGCCACAGAAAAACCCTGCCTCGAAAAACCAACCAACCAACCAACCAAACAAACAAAACAAAACAACCCCCCCCCAAACTGCATTGATAGGAGGTTTTTTTGTTTTTTTTTAATTGATAAGTATGGTGTGGGGATAAGACAATGTCCTTCTTCAAGGTACTTAGGAGTAGAGTCCCTGAGCCTGATGTGGTGGCACACACCTTTAATTCCAGTACTCAGCAGAGGCAGTGGATCTCTCTCAGAGCTGTATCATGAGACCTTGTCTTAAAAAACAGAATCAGCTGGATGCATTAGTGCGCATATACCTGTACCTTAGCCCTTGACAGATGGAGATAGGAGGATTCTGAAGTTCAAGGCTAGCCTGGGTTAGTAGAGAATTTGAGGTCAGCCTGAGCTACAAACAAAACCTGTCTAAACAAAACAAAAGATCATGAATGTTTGAGAGTTGCATTACATGGCTCAAGTTAGCTTGGAACCAGCAACATTCTAGCTTCAGTCTCCGAAGTGCTGAAGTTACAAGTAGGAGGATATCACACCCAGCTTATACTGTGTTCTGAAAGGGTCCAGAAAAAAACAAAGTATGTGCATACTGGCAGTGTACACAATAATCAATAACACAAACAAGTATACAATAATATATCTGGGCAAAGGGTGTGTTTTCTCATAATTTCTCTTATTTAAATGGGTATCTCCCCCTCTATAAAGTAAATGATAAACAGCATGAGATAAAGGTTTTAGCACCCCATATGCCAGAATAGACAAAGGGCCAGCCTTGTTTCTGGATGCAGCATACACAGTCTACGTACAAGAAAAGCAGGGGCTGGAGAGATGGCTCAGCAGTTAAAAGCGCTGACTATTCTTCCAGAGGACCCAGGTTCAATTCCCAGCACCCACATGGCAGTTCACAACTGTCTGTAACTCCAGTTCCAGGGGTTCTGTGGGGACACCCTCACATTAATACATATAAAATAAATTTAAATAAATTAAACAACAAAAAAAAGAGAAAAGCTAGATGTCTATGGTAGGAAAGAAGTCTGGATCTTAATTAATGGACACCTTCAGTTAACTTCTCTGGTAGGGAAAAGCCCAAGAGTTTTCCTACCTTCATCCCTTTTAGATGGGGGAAGTACCTATGCCACGAAAACACTTGATTATACACAAACACGCTAGACTACATGAACCAGAGGCTGGCCTGTGTCCACTTCCCTCCTTGATTCCAGCTGACTTGAAAAATAGACCTTTTTTTTTTTTCTTTTGGTTTTTTTCGAGACAGGGTTTCTCTGTGGCTTTGGAGACTGTCCTGGAACTAGCTCTTGTAGACCAGGCTGCTCTCGAACTCACAGAGATCCTCCTGCCTCTGCCTCCCGAGTGCTGGGATTAAAGGCGTGCACCACCACACCACCCAGCGAAAAGTAGACTAACTTTTTGAAAAGAAGTAGTTACATGGTACTTATTTAAAACAACAAAACAAAAATGCAGGCATGATGAGTTAGGTTGGCATTTCATGGTTCAGCAACAGGCTAAGTCACACAGGAATCTGCATGTCCTGGGAACCAGCCTGACTTCTTTAGCAACCTTTGCGGAACCTCCTGTCTTATGTGATGGCTGACAGCTCCCAGCTCCCTGTGAAGTAGCTTAGAGGAAGGAACGCTATCTGTCTTCATACATGGTTAAGGCAGATGACTGCTTCACTTTCCAGGGTCTGACACACACAAACTCAATGCAAAGGCTCACCGGATCAGTGTGCTCCCAATCTGGTGCCGGATTGCATTCCACTCCTCCTTGCTTTTACGAGGCCAAGAATTCAGGTTCAACTCTGGTTCACTGGGCCTGATGCTCAGCTTCATTGCCAGCGTGTCCTTCCTCTTTACTCTGTTGGCCAGAGCACCTTTACACAGGGAAAACATGCTGAAGCACAAAGGCACTGGCTCCTGGGAACCAGGCAACAGAGGGAGAATACAACTCCCAGGGGCCCCGCTGGCTTCGAATGACCCAGCCAAACACAGAGGAAGGGACAACAAAAGACATTTAGAGATGTTTTCAGCAAAGTGGAATCAGACAAAGGATACCTTCTCTCTGCCATCAGCCCTCTACATCTTTCTCATTTAGTGAGCTTATTTTTTTATTTTTACGTGTGAGGGTGTTTGGTTCCTTGGAACTGGAGTTACAGACCGTTGTGAGCTGCCATGTGGGTGCTAGGAATTGAACCCGGGTCCTCTGGAAGAGTAACCACCGAGCTATCACTCCAGCCCCCTCATTTATTTATTTATTTTTGTTTTGTTCTTCAAGAAAGGGCTTCTCTGTGTAACAGCCCTGGCTGTCCTGGAACTCGTTCCATAGACCAGGCTGACCTGTAACTCAAAGATCTGTCTGTCTCTGCCTCTCCTGAGTGCTGGGATTAAAGGTGTGTACCACCACCTACATTTGGAATGTAGTCTGTTCTGGGGCAGTACTCTGATTTAAAACATGAAGGCTTTTTTATTAACAGATCTTATAATCTGTTGGGCATTGTTTTGAGAGAGGATCTTGCTATGTTGCCAGGCTACTCTCACCTAATCTTCTCAGCTCCGCCCCTTAGCAGCTAGACCAGAGAGTCAGCTGGTGATTCCCCTCCCAGCCTTGCTCTCTGCTGATTAGAAATAGGGTTTCATGTCTTCTACACCCCCTCTTCCCTCTCTTCCTCTCTCTAATCCATTTTTGGTTTTTGAGCTAATATGGCAGCTCAGGCTATGTTCCAACTAATGTAATCCTCTTACTTTGGTCTCTCAAATTCTATGATTACAGGTGGGAGCCACCACACCCAGGAAAACACACTTTGTAGTCTGGGTTATCAAGAAGTTCATTATACTGAAGAAAAATCATTTATCTCTTTTATTTAAGTCTTTCTTTTAAGAGTTTATTTCTCATGATGGATGTGTGCTCATGTATGTGTGGGTACAAGCAACTGAGTGTAGGCTCCCTCAGAGGCCGGAGTTATTGGATCCCCTGGAGCTGGAGTTACAGGTGGTTGTGAACTACCCAATAAAGGTGCTGGGAACCAACCCAGATCCTGTCCAAGAGTTGTATCCATTCTTCACTGCTGAGCCAGCTCTCCAGTATCTCACCCAACTTTTCAATGTAACCTCTATACCAGTTTTCTTCTATAATTCTTAGTCTCCATCTTCAATGGTTTTGGTTTGTTATTTTTTATTTCTCTACTGAGGACTGGATCCAGGCTCTGTGCTTACTTAGCACAGGCTCTACAACTGAACTAGATCTCTGGTCTCTGGGTGGCCAGATCTAAAATGCAAACCCAAGAATCTGAATGATAATGGCACACACTTTTGCTCCTAAAACTAAGGCAGAGGCAAGAAGATGTCTGTGAGTTCAAGGCTACCTTGGCCTACAAAGTGAGTTCTAGGCTAACCAGGGCTACAAAGTTAAGACTTTGTCTCCAAAATAAATAAAAAATGATTTGGTCAATGTGACTTCTTCTCATGGCTTCCTTCAACAAAGGCCTGGTAACAGGGAGAGGGAGTCCTTCATACCAGCTTCCAACAGCCAGAGGACACGATGGAACAGGGTACCTGTTTCCACTCTTGCTGGGTATGCAGCTCACTGATAGAGGGTTTGCCTAGCGTGTGTGGTGCCGTCCCCAGCAGCACACGCAAAGGACTTTCTTTTACACCTCCCGTCCCTTGCTTACTCTGACGACTTTCATCTTCATCATCTTCATCTTCTTCGTCTCGATACTGAATGGGACCCTCTGAATCTGAGTCGCTCTCCTTTTCTTCCTCCTGTAGACACTGTGCGAGTTTAGGAGTGACTGAGGTAGACGCCATATCTTCAGCAAATGCTAATGGGCAGGTCTGCTCTTCTTCGTCATCATCAGGACTAACAAATGAACACAAGTATATGGTTTTGTTTTTTCAGAAACAATGAGGCTTTTCAAAAGGCCCGAAACACACAAAAAGTCCATTAGTGGAAAAACTCATAAATTCTTGTCTTAACAGTCTTCCCAAGAAGCTTTTTAGGATTCATGAATCTAAAAAGCACTGGGTTCAAATCCCAGGCTGTTTCTTAGTAGACATTGACACATCTCACAATTTGCCTGATTTTAATCACAAAAGCCTTTAGAGTAGACTCTACCCCCATTTAGATTTGAGATACTCAAGAACAGAGAGGCTGAGTGACATGTCAGCAACTGGATAGGTGTGTTAACCCAAGGCTTCCCCACTATCAGCAAAAGCTCTGAAGCACCATGTAATACACGTGTACCATGTAAAACTTGTACCATATAAAACTTGTAGTGCTAAAGTTCATATCTACAAACAGGTAATTTTGGTGTCCACACAGAAGTCACCATAAAAATCCATTATTAAAAAACTCCAAAAGTTTAGAGAAATCAGCAGGGTAAAAAAAGCCCTGTTTCTAGAACTGACACTCTCAGCAGAGTGTCCCTTGACCTTTAATTTACCCACATTTCCTAAAGCACAGAAATAGGATGCAGGCTACTAGTAAACACTTACACTTTGAGCATTTCAATCGTGATGGGAAGTGACCTGGTCCGACCCAGGGTACCGCTGTCCTCAGAGAAGCTGTCACTGCTCTCAAACAGCAGGGAATGAGCTCTGTGAGTGCCTTCCAAGGGAGGGGTCACGGGAAGGGGACTAGTAAGGGCCTGCTGGATTCGGATATGCAGCGGCAGTGGGGGCAGCCTGGAGGGTATGTGGGACTCTCCAAAGCTCTGCTCTTGTATCTTCTTGGGGACTTCCTTTTTCTGATCTTCCTGCTGGGAAATGTCCTGGGGTACATCTAAAGGAGAGGAAAACTCAACTTCTGGCATAATTTGAAAGGTCTTAGCAGGGAACGGGGGTGGGGACCTCGGGGGCTCTGGAGGTGTGTGGGTAGGCAGTGGGGGAGAGGGGGAGGAAGGCCGGATCATCAACGCTGGTTCCGAACACATAGAGACAGTTTTTTCTCTTTGATCACTTGCTGTTTTTGTTGTGGGTGACGAAGCAGGCTCTGAGGTGGGTCCCAAGGTTAAAGGAATGCCTCTCTTGGGTGGTAAGGGGGGGGACGGTTTCGACAACAGTGTGCCACTGTGTATTGCTTGGGACAGCTCAGCTGGAAAGAAGAGAGCAACACTTTGTTAGCGTGGCCTTGCACTGGACGGAAGACCTAGGTCAAAGCTGAGCACAGAACTAGACTTTCAGGTAAATTATATAACTCTGTGGCTTTGTGATTACTGAAACAAAGTTGGTATTTATTCAGGTAGAAGATCTAATGAGTAGAGCTGTAACAACGTTAATCTGATGATTAACAATTAATTACTGTGATGACAGATATGACAACTCTGAGCTGATGGAATAAACAGAATAGACCCAGGGAAAAAACTTACTAAAAAGTTGTTTGTGCTGGGTGGTGGTGGCACATGCCTTTAATCCCAGCACCCGGGAGGCAGAGGCAGGTGGATCTCTGTGAGTTCAAGGCCAGCCTGGTCTACAAAGCAAGTGCCAGGATGAACTTAAAAAAAAAAAAAAAAAAAAAAAATCAGGGCTGGCTAGATGGCTCAGAAAGAGCACTGACTGCTCTTCCAGAGGTCCTGAGTTCAATTCCCAGCAACCACATGGTGGCTCACAACCATCTGTTATGAGATCTGGTGCCCTCTTCTGGTGTGCAGATATACATGGAAGCAGAATGTTGTATACATTAAAAAAAAAAAAAAAAAAAAAGGAAACAAAGAAATCCTACCCCAAACAGATAAATAAAAAGAACAATCTAAAAAAATATGGCACCTGACACAAAGAATAGCAGTGAGCTATTTCATCTACAATAAAACCGGCCTCTAACAATTTTGGGGGGGAGGTGGGGGTTTTCAAAACAGGGTTTCTCTGTATTGCTTTGGAGGCTGTCCTGGAACTCGATCTGTAGACCAGTCTCGCCTCGAACTCACAGAGATCCACTTGCCTCTACCTCCCAAGTGCTGGGATTAAAGGCGTGTGCCATCAGCACCAGGCTAAAGTACCCATTTTTAATTGATGAAGTAAATTGCTTAATTTTTTTTTTTTTTTTAAATTTGAAACATTGTCTTACTACATAGCCTGTAGGTTGATCTGAACCAGGCTGGCCTGGAATTCATCATGCCTGGACTTAATATTGTTTTTTAAGATATTCTCTCACTGAGACCATTAGACTAGGCTGGCTAGCTTGTGACCCAAGAATCCAGCTGCCTCTGTCTTGCTAGCACCCACTGAATTCTAAGGGTCAAACGCAGGTCCTCATGCTTGCAAAGGCATGTACTTTACAGACTGAGCTCTCTCCTGGGCCCTAAGAGTTCTTCCTTTTTCTACTTTTAGAGCTTTATTTTATTATTTATGTGACCAGAAAAGGGCACTGGATCCCTGGTGCTAAAAATTTAAGGACATCAGCTGAATTAGTCCTGAAAGAACAGGAAGTGTGCTTAACTGCCAAGACATCTCTCTAAGACTCCCCAACACAGACTATCATTCCTAAGGGTTTCTAAGTAAAAGCTGATATTAAGTAAACCACTTGTGATCTTAAGCCTCTTGTGACAGAAATGGCATTTTAGAATCAAAGCATTAGGAAGGCCATTAATTTTAGAATAAGGTCTAACCTTTAAATCATATCTATTTAATTTTAATAAAATCTCTGACTCACTTTTCTTCTGTGAGGATCTAATATGGAATAATGCTGATTCTTAGGTAACAAGAACGTTATTGCTCTGAGTTATCAATTAACGCCACTTTAGGCACTTCTAGTTTGTTTGTTTTTGTTTTTAGAGAAGTTCTCAGGTACCCCAGGCTATTCTTGAACTTATTATGTAGCCAAGGATGGCTTTATTCGTTTGTTTGTTTTTGAGACAGGGTTTCTCTGTGGCTTTGGAGTCTGTCCTGGAACTAGGTCTTGTAGACCAATCTGGTCTCGAACTCAGAGATCCACCTGCCTCTGCCTCCTGAGTGCTGGGATCAAAGGTGTACGCCAGCAATGCCCGACAAGGATAGCTTTAAACTCCTTCTTCCCTACTACTGAGATGACAGGCATGCAACTCCAGAGCCAGTTAGTTATTTTATGTGCTGCCATAACTTGAAAGCAGCACCGGCCCTGAGCAGGAGCACATAACATGGTCCCAGGACCAGCAGCAGGAACATCTTCTGCCAATCCATTAGAAGTGCAGACTCACAGGCCCTAGGCTAGGTTACTGACATCAGAACCTCTGGGATCAGTGTCCCCTCATCCATGAGAGTCTTCTAGGTGAACTCAATCAACAGCCATCTAGATGAACTCTTGAGAACCACAGTGTAGAGATCAGAGGTAAGTTTCTGTCCCTCATTAGCTACAACCTTGTGAGTCACAACATCTGTACTTCTAATTGCCCCTGCATATAACAGATACAATCACTCACTACAGCCTAAGGTGGTTTTGAAAGTCTCTGTGAAAGCTCTCCAGGTTCTCCAGAGCTACGTCAGGAAGCATCATCCATTAACGCTTGGATATCATCACAATCTTCACCCTGTTCCTACTGTGCTACTCCAACCTGTCTGTCCAACATTGCTCTTGAAGTCTGATAAGATTCTAGTCACTCCACCCAGCTGAGTGGCATTAGAGTCTTAATTAATACACTTTTTTATTATCTGTGCAATCACTAACAAGAACTTTAAGCAGGGGTAAGCCTAATATTGTTCTTCCTGAAAAATTACACTTTCATTAGCTCTGAAACACTTATCAGTAACAGTTTATCCTTTTTCCTCCCTTTCTGGAAAATTCATGTACAAAGTGTAATTATGATAGGAAAACAGACATAAGCAACACTTTAGGGAAATGCAAGTAATTAACTAAGCCTACAAACATATACTGATACACTTTCCTGCTCACCTTGGAGTAGTCCTGAGGGTTGAAGTCAGGGCCTAGCACATGCTAGGCCAGCACCACACACACATGCACGCAAGCACACCCACCAGCTATATTCCTTGCCCTCCTTCTGAGTCAGAATCTCACGAAGTTCAAGACTGGCTATGAGGCCTTGAATTTGCAATCCTGAGCAGTTGAGATCATAGGCCTATTCTATCAAGCCTGGATTCCTTTGCTATCATTAAAAAAAAAAAATCTATCTATCTATCTATCTATCTATCTATCTATCTATCTATCTATCTATCTATCTATCTATCTAATCTTTGAGAGGATTTACAGACTCTGAGCTGGAACTTGCTATGAAGACCAGGACAGCCTCAACTTTGGAAAATTCCTATTTCCTCATTTTACAGCCTGTTACCTCACCTGGCAAGAGTAGCATTTTAACTCTCCCCAAGATAAACCATGATGCTATCAGTACAGCTTAAATACCTCTGTAGTTCCTATGGAGATATTATATGGACATTGAATCACAAGTTAAGACATTTGACAAAACCATCTAGACTAATGTTTAAAGTAGGCAATGGTAGTTTAAAGTCGATGAGACATTCACCTTGCCCCTTGTAAATTGTGCCATATTCTAATTTTCTCAGTGAGACCATGATGGTCAAGCTTGTTTTTGCCTTCAATATCCAGTTGATCAACTATATGTCATGGATTTTTGTTATTGCTGTTTTGTTTTTGTCAGAAAGAGGAGCTGAGGGCTGGAGAGATGGTTCAGAGGTTAAGAGTACCGGTTGTTCTTCCAGAGGTCCTGAGTTCAATTCCCAGCAACCACATGGTGGCTCACAACCATCAGTAATGAGATCTGGTGCCCTCTTCGGGTGTGGAGATATACATGGAAGCAGAATAATGTTGTATACATAATAAATAAAAAAAGAAAGAAAGAGGAGCTGAGACAGAGATTCATGTAGCCCAGGCTGGCCTCAAACTCACATATCCAAAGATGATATCCTTGAGTCCTGATTCTCCTGCCTCTGCCACCTCAGCACTTTCCAAATGTTACCAACGCCTAGTTCTAAGGTATATTCTTTTTAAATGTTCAAAATTGTAATTAGAAAATATAGTAAATAAGCTAGTTAGTCTTGTAATACTTATATAATGAAACATACAAATTTCCCATATTTCAACTTAATTTTACTGATGTTTCTATGCATGGCCATTTTTGTCTTATTCTTAAAATTTCTTCTTCTTCTTCTTCTTTTTTGTTTTTCTTTTGAGACAGGATTTCTCTGTGTAGCTTTGGCTGTCCTAGAACTCATTCTGTAGACCACACTGGCCTTGAACTCATAGAGATCTATCTGCCTCTGCCTCCCAAGTGCTGGGATTAAAGGCGTGTGCCACCAACAACCTGCCTCCAAAACATTTTTCTATATTGAGAATATTCAAAGAGATGAATTAGAAAACTTTTTCACAGATCAAATCAGTAATCTAGTAGTCATTCAATAAAATAATTATCCAGAACCAAAGCAATCCCCAAATACGGAATCTGAAGACTTACCAATGACAGGGTTGCTGTTTCTGTGAGCTGGTTTAGGGGGTGGGATGGGGGGCTGCTTGGCAGGGGCCGGATGAGTAAAACTCAGGGTGGCAGTAGTGTTAGTGCTGGCAGGAGCAGCAGGCAGAGTCCTGGGGGCGGGGGCGGGGGCGGGGGCGGGGGCAGGGGTGACAAAGGAGTTAACAGTCTTGGCTATGTTTGTGGCATCAGTGGAGACAGCAGGTGTTGTGGTAGTAGAGCCAGGGGTGGAGGAGACGGACCTCGATGCACTGCCTGACATGGCTTCCTCCTTTGCTTGCCCTTCGCTTGCGTTGTAAGAAGAGAATGAGGGTCTTTTTGTGGGGAACAAAGGCTGCTTAGGTACATGCTCAGGAGCAGACTCTGCTTCAGAGTTAGGCTGGCTTCCAGTTGAGCCTGTGCAATAAAAGATAGGATTTAAAAAGGAAGAGAGACTGAAAACGTGAACACATTACAACCAACAATCAATGAATTCACAGACTTGCCAGTTTCCTTCACTGTGCATAGGAGTGTCAGTAAGAGAGGCTCAGCAAAGGGAGTAATGCTTCCTACAAGGACGTATCAGGTAAGTGCCTGCCACACATGCATGGGGACTGAGTTCAGATCTCTACTGTTGTGTGATACTTTGATTATATTCTGACAATCCTGAGACTGACAATAAAGTTTGTTTCGAATCAGAGGGTGGAGCTACCTACTAGCTGACCAAAAGTAACCATAGGTTTCAGAGAATTGAGGACAGATAGACACAGGAAGTAGTAGGGTGCAGTTTATAAAAGGTGTTGAGCCTTTTGGATGGAGGAATGAAAGAGACAGGCAGTCACTGGTCACTTCTCTGATCATTCAGGTTCTTACCCTGATATCTGACTGGCAAATTTTTATTGATAAGACTAATTAGATAAACACCTCACTCCACATTTACATAAAAGCTAGGTTCTAACCCTAGTGCTGTGCGTGGGGTGGAACAGAGACAAGATCACTGGAGCTTACTGGCCATCCACTCTAGCCAAGCAGCGAGCTCTGGGTTCAGTAAGAGATGCTGTCTCAAAATAAATAAGCTGGGTGGTGGTGGCACACACCTTTAATCCCAGCACTCAGGAGGCAGAGGCAGGCAGATCTCAAGAGTTCGAGGCCAGCCTGGTCTACACAATAAGTTCCAGGACAGCCAAGGCTCCACAGAGAAACCCTGCCTTGAAAAACCAAAATTAAACTCAATTAAAAAAATAAAAATTAATTTTAACTCCCCCTCCCCCACCCAAGGAAAAACAGGGGAAAGCAAAAGAAAACACCAGTGCCAACTTTTGGTATCCATGTGTGTATGGACCTGCACCCACAAAAGCACCCACAAAATTCCTGGGGAGAACACGAATGTGGAGCTTGAGCTAAGTGTGATGGCTCACATCTGAAACCCAGCAAGTGGGAGGCCAAAGCAGGACAGTCACCATGAGATCAAGGCCAACCTGAGGTACAAAGTGAGACTCTGTGTCAAAGACTGAAGGTGCAGAAGAGATGAGTGTGGGGGCATATGACTTTTACCCCAGCACTCGGGAGGCAGAGGCAGAGGCAGGCAGATCTCTGTGAGTTCGAGGCCAGCCTGGTCTCCAGAGTGAGTGCCAGGATAGGCTCCAAAGCTACACAGAGAAACCCTGTCTCGAAAAACCAAAAAAAGATAGTCTCAAAACAAACAGAAAAAAGAAAGGGGTAGGGAAAGAATCATAAATTTAGGAATTTGAGGAAAGGCTGGGAGCAACAAGGGGAGAAGACTGCAGTTTCTCAAGAACATGAACCCCCTCAACTGACTTCTCTTGCAACATTCTGAGGTAAATGAGAACAGGGGGCTTTCAAACTCAAAACCCACTTTTACCTAATCTCTTTTTTGAATCCTCTTCTGGATTAATATTCCCAAGACTTGACATTCTCACTGCCTCTTCTTCCACTAGGACTGGACTAGAAGACCTGGCACTCCCTATGGGGGCAGTGTGGCCATTCTTTAATGTGGCATGGCTCGGCTTTCCTGGATCCTCACCACCTGCAAGAAGAAAGAGAAGAACACTAAGTGATGGAACTGGTGTGATCAGATGGGATGAGCGGGTGGTTTCTAACCTCTCTTATGGCCTTCTCTCTAGTAAATAAGGTTCTTACTGAAATTTGTATTATCTCGAGTCTCACAGTATTGACAGAAGTAAGTAGTTCCTCTTCCAAAAAGTAATTAACTTCCAACTACATCAAGTAACATGCTGCATAAATAATCTATCATACATGCATGTCACAATGTTACAGTGGGGGTATAGCTCAGTGGTGGAATACTTGCCTAGCATATGTAAGGCCCTATGGCTGACACCAGTACTGAGGAGGAAAAGGACACTTGTGGGAGAAAGGCTATGGTAAAAAACGAAGAAAACTCTATTCTTCTGGAGTGGGAAAGGGTTTGGGCAACCACCACAGAAAGTGGTAGGTTCTGAAAAGGAACAGAAGCCTACCACATCGATGAAAGATATTATATTTAAATTAAGACAATAGGTAGGAGGGGCTGGAAAGATGGTTCAGTGGTTAACAGTACATTCTGCTCTTGCAGAGGACCTGAGTTCAGTTCCCAGCATCCATGCTAGGCAGCTCACAACCACCAGTAACTACAGCTCCAGGGGGGTCTTACACATCTGACCTACGAAGGCATCTGCAGTCATGTGCACACCTCCCTGACACAGACACACCAGACACATACACATAACTTAAAAAGTAAGTCTTTTAAAAAAGAAGCAATAGTATATATAAAGGCATAAGATTATGAGCAGGGACTAGCACTGAGTGTAGTATGATAGAGACCAGGTACTCATAACTGTAATGGTTATGAGTAGGCAAGCAGGGCCAGGCTATGAAGACATCAGACACACATAAAGAAGCTAGAAATAAATTCTGGATGAAACCAAAGCTCAAGCATTAGAAGGAGCAGGAAGGTGTAATGCTATCTATCTAGTAGAAGGTTGGATTTCAAAGCTGTTAAAAGGAAGGGTTATAGACAGGCAGTGACTGACAAGGAAAAGCAAGAAAAACCACTGTTTTAATGTACATGAAAAAATAGCAAAGGGTGACTGAGGGTAGTAGGAGTGGAGAGCCTGGGGTTGTGAAGGGTAAATCCATGATAGTGATTATAAAGTGATTCTCTACCCACTAAATTACAAAGATGGCCATTAGCCTGGGGATGGTGAGAAGCCCTGTGATTATCACATACAGCTATGGAAAAGGAAAGTGAGATTCTTTCATGGAGCAATTAGACAAACATCCCCAGTGCCTGAAGTTTTCCTAGGCTTATTTAGAAGACAAAGCTGAAAATGGTGAGGTCAGGGGCTGGAGAGATGGCTCAGTGGTTAAGAATACTGGCTCTTCCAGAGGACCTACGTTCAATTCCCAGCACTTACTTAGCAGCTCACAACTGTCTGTAACTCCAGTTCCAGGCGATCCAATATACTCTTCTGGTCTCCAATGGCACAAGGTATGCACATGGCACACAGACATACATTTAAGCAAAACACCCATACACACAATAAACAAATAAATTTTGTTAAAAAGGGGGTGGGTGGGTTGGAGAGATGGCTCAGGGGATTGAGAGATGGCTCAGCAGTTAAGAGCACTGGCTGTTCTTCCAGAGGTCCTGAGTTCAATTCCCAGCAACCACAAGGTGGCTCACAACTGTCTGTAATGAGATCTGGTGCTCCCTTCAGGCAAGTAGGCATACATGCAGGCAGAACACTGTATATATAATAAATAAGTCTGAGAGAGGGGGGAGAAGAGAGCAGGAGATAGAGATAGATAGACAGACAGACAGACAGACAGACAGACAGACAGACAGAACAGGAGAACAGTAAGTCTCACTTCCATGTCACGGGGCAATGTTAGTGTTCTTCCTTGCTTCCCACAGTAATGCTTAGAGTACCATCATTTAAAGACTTGTTTTATTTTCACTTGTGTGTGCACACACATGTATGCTCATTTCTTGATATTTTTAGAGTAAGTCTAATAAGTTCTCACAGACCAGCTCCTCTCACGCAATACATCACTGCCCACTAAGAGATTAGATGATGTCCTTCAAGCACGTCCAGTAAACAGTAGAGTTTGGACTAGAAGTACTGAAGAAAAGACAAGTAATAAAATGTCCCTTTAGAGCTAAAGAAACCATAAAGCACTTTTACTTATTTAGTTGTTTTGAGGCAAGAGTTCATACTCAGCCTAGACTAGCCTTGAACTGGATAGATCGAGCTGGCTCTGACTCCTAGTGTAGTTGGACTGTAGGTGTGACAAACCACACCTTGGTGTATTTTTATTAAGTTAATTAATTGGTTGATTGTTAAACTAGTTTTTTTCAGACAGAGTCTTAACTATGTATTACTGGCTGGCCTAGAGCTCTCTATACATACCAGGCTGCTTTCTAATCTAGTAATTCTCCTGAGTCTGCCACCTGAGATTACAGATATGTACCACTATGGCATCACTGTGTATTCCTGGCTTGTCTAGTCACTGTAGATCAGGTTGGCTTAGAACTCACAGAGACCTGCATGCCTCTGACTTCCAAGTGCTGGGACTAAAGGTGTGTGCCACCATGTTTGGCTTTTAATTTATCTTTAAAAATTATTACATTTATTTATGGATGTGTGCATATTAGGTATGTATGTGTCATGGCTCACAAGTCATGAAGCACATACTGAGATCAGAAGACAGCTGTGTCTATCAATTCTCTGTAGGTGCCTTTACTCACTGAGCCACCTCGATAGCTATGTACTTTTAATTTTATTATTTAAAATTTTTGTTTGTTTTGTTTTTTTGAGACAGGGTTTCTCTGTGTATCTCTAATTGTCCAGGCACTCACTCTGTAGACCAGATGACCTCAAACTCAGAGATCCACCTGCTTCTGCCTCTGCCTATTCTGGTGGGATTAAAGGTATCGCCACCAACACCTGGCTAATTTTTAAAATCTTTTGTTGTTGTTGGTTTAAGTCTATTAGTGTTTTGTCTGCATGTAGGCATGTATGTATACCACACGCTTGCCCGGTGCCAGGGGAAGCCAGAAGAGGGAACTGGAGCTACAGATGGCTATGAGATACTATGTGAGTACTTGGAATTGAATCCAGGTCATCTGTAAAGAGCAGCAAGTACCCTTAACCACTGAGTCATCTTCTTATTTTTAGGAAAGAAAGGGATCAAGATGGCAATTGGGCAAAAGTAGTGAGTTGTTCTGAATATGAAATTAAAGAGAAATTAAATAAAGGTACAATACTATGTTTTCCATTTATAATCCATTGCTTCAAAACAGCCATACAAAAAAATCTCAACAACATAACTAGCGATGGGTACTGAAATGTCAACGAACGATCAGTGCAATTTGGTCAAAACTACCAACAGGCAATCTGAAATAACTGTCACCACTGGAGGTGATAAGTCGGAGGAGGACACATACGAATCTCTGCTCCCAGCACCCTTCACCCGTTATTCTATTTCACAGCTTAAGAGTAAAGCCAGACACCTGGGAAGAAATAAGGAATCATTTTTAAAGTGCTCTTCCACCATAACTAAGCAAAGGAAGGAAATTCAAATTCCTAGTGAGACCCAGCCAAAGACCACATGTACAGAGACAGCATATGCTGATTGTTTGGAACTCACCCTGCTCGGGGTCTTCCAACAGAACCCCTCTTTTAACCAGCTCTTCTCTTGGTTTTCGCATAGATATTTTTCTCTCTAAAACTAACATTAAATTGGAAAACAGAACTCAGAAATGTGGCAGTTGGAAGGGCAACGTAAGCTTTATAACAGAATAATTGGTTCACATTTCTTGTATTCTTCAGGAAAATGAGGACATTTAAAAGCGTAGCTGAGGGTGGCAGCACTGGGGAGGTGGAGGCAGGAGGATCAGTTCCAGGACAGCCTCAAACAAAATAAAAACCAAGCCATTCTATGCGACACAGTACTAGGTCAGCGAGGGCATGGCTAAGCTCTGACCAAAACAAAACAAAATTAATTGCTCAGGCTGGGAGTTACATCAAAAGTAGTGATGGCCCAGCATGTTCAAGGCCCTGGGCTCCAAAACTAGAACTAGATATAAAAAACAAGCAACAACAAAGCATCTTCATTTATCTTATTGCCTGTGCTGGCAAAGTATCATTTCCCAAAGAAGCCACATTCACGTCTGTAGCTTAACTGGGGTATCAGTGCTGATGGGACGTGGGCTAAGTGAAAAGACCCCCTTAGTCTACTATAGTGCTCCAGAGTCTCATTATGTATTCCAATCCAGGCCTTTCTGTCTTTCTTTTTTGGTTTTTCAAGACAGGGTTTCTTTGTGTTGCCCTGGCTGTCCTGGAACTCATTCTGTAGACCAAGCTGGCCTCGAACTCATGGAGATCCACCTGCCTCTGCCTCCTGAGTGCTGGGATTAAAGGTGTGCGCCACCACCGCCCTGCTAGTCCTTTCATTTTCATATTTATTTTTGAGAGAGGGTCTTACAATGCAGCTCTGACTGGCCTAGAACTCGCTATGTAGCCCAGGCTAGCCCCATACTCATGGTAATCCTCACATTCCTGCCTCTCAAGTACTGAGATAACAGGTGTGCAACACTAAGTTTGTCCTTACTGAACACATTTAATCCCATCAAAACACAAACCTCAGAATGAGGCTACAGAATTATGTGTCAGCCAGGCTTGCTTGTTCAAACAGGCCTGTAAATTTCAATGATTCCAAAAGCTGAGACATGATTACTGTCATGGTTAATTCAAGGTAGTCTGTGCAATATAGTGAGAACCTGCATCAAAAATTAGAGGGGGGCTGGAGAGATGGCTTAGTGGGTAACAGTACTTATGCCAAGCTTAATAGATGGAGTTTGACTCCTGGAAACCACATGGTAGGAGAGAACAGACTTTGCAAATTGTATTAGACTTCCCCTTGTGCTGTTATCTGACCCATGGTGTCTAGTAGTTGTTTAAAAACTAGACACCATGGTCCATACTATAGCACTTGGGAGACTGAGGCAGGATAAGTGCTACAAATGAGGCCATCCCAGGCAAGAAAATGAGTAACAGACCAATTGAAGCCCAGCCTTTAAAAAACAAAAACCATCAGCAAACAGAAAACGACGGCTGGGGTTGTAGGTCAGCAACAGAGCACTTGCCTAGCCTCGTATGTTCCGTGCCTTAGGTTCATAGGTCTAAGCCTCAATACAAAATGCAAAAGAGAGTAAAATTTCAATAAAGGACCATTCATCAGTCTAACTCTAAGAGAACGAACTCTTCAAGTAGGAGGTTATAACGTTTATGGAGATATGAAAAAGTTGGGTGCTTCTAAAATAAGAAACTCAGGCTCAAGAGATGGCTCAGAGGTTAAGAGCACTGACTGTTATTCCAGAGGACCCAGGTTCAATTCCCAGCACCCACCTGGCAGCTCGCAACTGTCTGTAACTCCAATATCACATACATGCAGGCATAACACCAATGCACATAAAATAAAAATTAAAAAAAAAAAAAAAAGAAACTAAGTTGGTAGAGTATGTGGCTTCCAAGCACAAAGCCCTGGTTTAACTTCTAGGACCATATAAGCTAGATATAGCACATACCTGTAATATTAGTGTTCAGGAGGTAGAGGCAGGAGAACCATAATTTCAAGATCATCTTTGCTATCTAAAGAGTACAAGGACACCTCGATACACAGACTGACTGCTAAATTAATCAACTTCACTATAAATTAATTAACAGAACTCCTCCCCCTTTTGTTGCAATTGTTTGCCTCATATAACACAGACTGACTTTGAATTTTCTGTGTGGCCAAGGATAACCTTGATCCCCCTGCCTCTACTTTCCAAGATCTGGGATTACAGTCTGCACCACCAAGCCCAGATAAATCAGGGAATTATACTTTTTTATGTGTGTGTACAATTTGTATGTGTAAGTGTGCAAGCAAGGCATGGTATGCATGTGAAGGTCAAAGGTCAACCTCCAGTATCAGTTCTCACCTACTTTGGTTGAGACAGGGTCTCTTGGGTTTGCTTGCTTTTTTCCCCACTGCATGCTAGCCGGCCTCAGGTTTCTGGCGACTCTGTCTCAGCCTTCATCTCCCCACAGAAGCACTGGCTTACAATAGTATATGTACCGAATCTGGTTTTCTGTGGGTTCTGGGATTCCAACTCAGGCCCTCAAGTACTTTACCTGCTCAGTTACTTCCTCAGCACAAGCAGGGACTCTTAAATCTAGAAGCCATGCTTATTTTTATTTTTTTGAAGCAAGGTCTCATGGTTGTTGCCAAGGTTCTGACCCTTGGATTTCTGCAGGGACTGCAGGAGAACATAAGCACACCAGGACCTTTGTGATATCAGGGAAGATATCACGGAGGGCTTTACGCAAATTAGGCAAGCACTCCACCCTCAGCCTGGAGAACACATACTTAAATCTTAGCATCTTACCTTCTGATGTCTCTTTAAATTTATCACTACTTTTTTTTTTCCTCCATTTCCACGGCTTGAAGATCTTGCCAAAACCTGAGAACTTGCTTTTTCTTTTGGTGGGAGGTGTTGTGTCTCCTGCTTCCACACTGTCCATGACCATGCCTGGGTCTCCAGAAGGCTGCTCTGCTTCCTCTGTACATGGAGGAGAGTGGGAAAAAACAGCCAATTTATTATTTCTGTATAATCTCTAAAAATGTCCCCTTCTTCCTGTGGCAGTTGGAAAGGATCTGGGCAATGATAAACATTGTAGATAAGTCACTCTAAAAATTGCATGGACAGCAAAGGCCCAAACTCGTAACTTTGATCACCATCGGAGCCAAACCAACCTGCCATCATTTAAGAGAAAAATTTAGTGAGATGATGAGGAACACCAGGCTAACATCTTTAACACCCACAATGTAGATGTCCTCTCCATATGAGTTCTGTATCCCTGAAGCAGGGAATCCCACCACTAAGGAGTCACTGTTAACTATTACCCCTCCCAACAGTTTCCAGGATTTAAACAGTTGTGGGAAAGGCAGTTCATCAAATGTTGTCGCTTTGGATCTTTTTATCAGATCTCCCCACACAAAAAGGGCTCTGCATAACTGTGGAAGACTGGGAGTTGACTGAGGTGGGGAGGGGCATTAGAGAGAAGATGCTTTGAAATGAATGGAAATAGGGGAGAGCAGAGGTAAAATTCTACTTTGCGTTCACCTTATTACTTAGAGAAAACCCTGTTATTAAGAGTTTGACACACAACATAGCTGACATGCTACAAGTTCAGGACTGAGATCAAAGGTCTTGAGGGCCTCAGAATGACAACATGTGCAGGGCTTCAATGGTAGCGAAAGAAGCAGCCAAGGGGTGGGGCAGGAAGGCAACAAAAAAAAAAAGCAGGAAAGCAACACAATACAGCCTAGCATTCCACCTACTATCCCAGAGTTCTCCGGAGAAGTCTAAAGGAAAGAAAAAGCTCTGTGGACTCACTCCTGGGATCAAGCTGCAATTGCTACTTCACAGAAATACATCAATACACACATTTGTAAACTATTTCATATTAGAAGCAAACAATGTTTGGAGACAGGAAGAATTTAACACATGTACTGAAACAAATTATCTCCTTTTAACACTGTAGGTTTGTGTTATTGTTACTTTTTAATTACTGCCCCTAACCGCCCCCCTCCCCCACAACAAACACACACACAGGGTTTCTCAGTGTAGCCTTGGCTAGCTTCCCAGGAACTCACTCTGTAGACCAGGCTGGCCTCAAACTCACAGAGATTCTCCTGCCTCTGCCTCCCAAGTACTGGGACTAAAAGCGTGAGCTACCACTGCTGGCAGAAACAGTGTTTTCTTTGCTTCTCTCTTCATATGTACCTAATTTTGTCAAATGTTTTAGAAGAACAGAACCTTGCTTCACGAAGTGGGCGGAGCCACACCCAACCCTGCACTTTCTATTTTCCAATTTGTTCATCCACATTCATATTTACTTATTCATCTATCTTTGCATTCTGATTTTTGCTTGTTTCATGTGACAGGGTCTTAAGTAGCCCAGGCTGGCTTTGAATTCATTTGTAGCTGAGGAGAACTTTAAACTCCTGATCCTCCATGGTCTTCCCCTCAAAGGCAGGATTACAGGTGTGAGCCACCACATCCGGCTCCACTCATACTTCTATTCCTCCTCCTCCTCTCCCCTCCCTACTCTCAATGACAAACTGCATATTATTTGAGTGACTCACAGGTCTGTCCAAATATTTAGAATCAGCCCAACTGCCTTTCTAATATACAGGATCTCCAGGAAGTGGGACCATGAGTCCTCTTAAAAACTCTCCAGCCAGGTGTGATGGCATCCACCTATAATCTTAGCACCCAGGAGGCTACAGAGTGAAACCCTGTCTCAAAAGAACAAGGGCAGGGCTGAAGCTCTTCAGTGAGTGTAGCACTGGCACAAGGCCCTGCATGCAGCTGAGAAAAGAAAAAAAAATTAAATATTCAGGGGTCTCAGGTCGACCAAATTTGTTACCCCAGCCCCAGATTAAGGTCTGAAACCTCGGACATGTTAAGAGACAGAGGCAGACCTTTTCTGGCTCAAATTTATGCCTTTGTTGAAGAGGCGAAAAGATGCCATGTTGCAGTGCTTCCTACTAGCCAAGGTGTTCCCACGGGGGTGGTAGGGTGTCTCTGCCCCTGGGCTTCCTAGCCTCATTCCCATACAGTTCAATTAAAAGGAAGCATAGGCAGCCAGGCAGTGGTGGTGCACGCCTTTAACCCCAGAGTTTGGGAGGCCAGAGGCAGGCGGATCTTTGTGAGTTCGAGACCAGCCTGGTCTATGAGAGCTAGTTCCAGGACAGCCTCCAAAGCCACAAAGAAACCGTGTCTGGGGGAAAAAAAAACAAAAAAACAAAAAAACAAAAAACCAACCAACCAACCAACCAACCAACCAAACAAACAAACAAAAAACAAGGGGATAGAGAGATGGCACAACAGGTAAGAGCACTTACTGCTCTTGTAGAGAACCCAGGTTTGAGTCCCAAACACCTACATGTTGGCTCACAACCATGTACAACTCCAGTTTCAGAGGGTCAGATGCCCTCTTCTGACCTTCATAGGCATCCAGCACACACATGCAGTGTACATACATACATACAGGGAAAACATACATACACATACAACAAATAGTTTTTTAATAAAACAACAAACAATTGTATCATGAGCAGGAACCAATGGCTCACACTCACGATCCCAGCACTACCACTGTTGGGTTGAGGCTAGAGGATTACAAGTTTGAGGGCAGCATGGGCTCTGTATATAGCAAGCCTTGTCTGAAAACAGACAACCCTAAAATGGTGTACATAATGTAGTAGTTGGGTATAGTATAGTGCTCCAAATTGTGCTCAGGTCAAGTTGGTTCATTGTGTTGTACAATCATTAACACTCTGGTGTGCTGTCTGCTTGTTCCATCAACTGTTAGGAGAGGCACAATATCATCTTTAGCTGTTAAAGTAAATTGCCCCTTTTTGTGTGACAAGATCTGTTGAATAAATATAAATTTAGTTAGGTTTTCCTCTTTTAAAACAATTTTTAGAACCAGGCAGTGGTGGCGAACGCCTTTAATCTCAGCACTCAGGAGGCAGAGGCAGGTACATCTTTGAGTTCTAGGCCAACCTGGTCTACACAGTGAGTTCCAGGACAGCCAGGGCTAAACAAAGAAATCCTGTCTGGAAAAAAAAATTAAGAAATGAATACACACGGATATTTCACCTTCATGCACGTCTGTGCACCATGTGTTTACCTGGTCCCTGAGGGGGGTGAGAAAGAGGTCGTTGAGTCCCCTGGGACTGAAGTTGCAGATAGTTGTGAGCCCGCATGTGGGAGCTGGGAATGTAACCCTGAGCCTCTGGCAGAGCAGCCAGTGCTCTTAACCACTGAGCCATTTCTCACCCCTTTAGAAACTTTTAAATTATGTACATGTGTATGCACATATGTGGCAGTGTAGGTACCCGTGGAGTCCAGAGGAAGTTATCATGTCTCCTGAAGCCTCTTAATCTGAAGGCTTTAGAACCAAATTTGGGTCCTCTGCAAGAGCAGTACACTCTCTTAGCATGGAGCCAGCTCTCTAGCCCAGATGGCTTCTTCTTGAATGAGCCCTTTTAATTAATAAGAAAATTGCTATATCATTGTAGAAATACTTTTACCTCCACTTTATTTTCCTGCTTCGTTTGACAACTGTCTTTTTGCCCCCTTGAATCAAGGTCTAAGCTGGCTTCAAACTCAAGTTCCTCCTCTCAGCTTCTCAAGCACGGGTGTTACAGGTGTGTAGCCATCTTTAACTGGAGCACTTAATCTATCTATGCTTAACATTCCCACAGTCAGTATGGCTTCAGTTCTGTCGTTCCTATTTGTCTTGTCTTTTACATGCTTATTAATCTCTGTGGATTTAGACCTTTAATGCTTCCTGAACAAAGAAAGACTCTAAATTTCACTTCTACATACATGTAACAATAAACCACAGAAAATATCTTATTGTTTTAACAAACAATACTGTTATATTTTCTATATATCATTATAAACTCTTCGTTTCTTTCTGCAATTCTGTTTTCATCAAGGAGAATTTTATTTCTTTATGAAGATATTTTCAGTTGTACATTTCTTGCTTTGTTTGATCATTTAAATAGCTTTTGGAGACAGAATCTCATGTGGTTGAGGTTGGCCCTGAACTCCAGAATCTTTTGTCTCAACCTTCCAAGTACCAGGATTACAGGCATATGCTACCTTTTTCGTTCTTTTTTTTTTCTGTTTGATAGTCAGGTGGTCTACCATTAAGCTATAGCTATACCCTTACTTTGTTTAATTTTAGCATTTTAAAAATGTGTGACAGGGCTCACTTGCTTCTTTTCCAGAGGACCCAAGTTTGATTCCCAGCACATGCTAGCTCACACCACGCTGTATCTCTAGTCCCAGGGGATCTAATGCCCTCTCCTGGCCTCTATGGGGAAGAGACACACAAAGGTACAAATATATATGCAGACAAAACATACATACATATAAAAAATTTTTAAAAATTAGTTTGTGACGAAATGGGGATATATACTGAAATCTCTCTAACTTCAAAGTCTATCATGCTGCTTTATTTATTTGTTTGTTTGTTTTGGGTTTTTTTTTCTCCCCCCAAGACAGGGTTTCTCTGTAGCTTTGGAGCCTATCCTGGCACTCACTATGCAGAACAGGCTGGCCTCGAACTCAGAGAGATCCGCCTGCCTCTGCCTCCCGAGTGTTGGGATTAAAGGCGTGCGCCACCAATGCCCGGCTGACTTTTTAATTCTTACTCTGAAATCTTAATATGTCTTATTATAACTTCTTCTGGTTTCACTTAATAACAAAGACTCACAGCATGCAACTTATAGTGGGCAAAGAAATACACATCTGTGATCCCAGCATTTGAGAGGCCAAATTAAGATCAAATGTTCAAGGCCATCTGAGTATATAAAACCATATCTCAAAAAACAAAACAGCAACCACAAAACACACACCAAAATGCAATTTGCATTAACTGACATACAATTCTTGTTCTCACAAGTACCTACACAACTGCTGTTAATCTCAAATACTCTTTGATAGCAAATGTTATAAAGGGGCTGAAAGGATGGCTTGGCAGGTACAGGCCCTTGCTGATGAGTCTTGCTTAGACCTGCATGATGGAGAGAGCAGACTCCTGTGAGTGCACTCTGACCTCCGAATGCATACTGTGCATGTGCATACAGACACACACAAATACAGAAGCATAATTTTTAATTGAAAAGTCTAAATTATAAATTTAGATTTAAATTAAATCTTTTTACAAACTAATTTGTCCTCCAGCAATGTCATTGAAATGTCCTGTGATCCTTTATCAAGTCTTTATTCACATATCTAAAGAAAGTTCATTTTGTTGTTACTTGTTTGTGCACATGCAGGGAGGAGGCCAGAGGTCAGCCCTGGGCATCATTACCCAGGAGTCATCTGCTTAATTTTCTTATTACTTTTATTTTACTTGATTTGTATGAGTGTTTTGCAGGTTGCCTGCATATTTATCTGTACATGACATGCATCCCCTGTACCTGAAGAAGCCAAAAGAGGGCACTGGATACTCCTGGAACTGGAGTCACAGATGGCTGTTAGCCTCTGCCTCCTGAATGCTGGGATTAAAAGTATATTAATGTGTGTGTATGTGTGTCAGACATTCACACACACACACACACACACACACACACACTTTTTTTTTTTAAGCAAACACAGGGTGTAGGGGCTTCACCTACAAAGTAAGTCAGTAGGTGTAGGAACTGGCTGTGTAAGCCTGATGAGATGGGTTTTATCCTTGGAAGCCATGGTTAGAAGAGAGTCTACTCCTTCAAACTGACCTCCAGACACATAAAAGATGCTCCCTGCCCCACTAATAAGTAAATACTTAAAGTAATATATTTAAAAAAAACATTAAAAGTTGTCTGTGGTGGTAAATGTCTATACTTCAAACCCTTCAGAGTCTGAAGCAGGAGATTAGCTGTGTCTTTGAGGTCTAGCCTAGAGTACATAGTGAGTTCAGAGTCAGCCTGGACTTCACAGCAGAGATGTTTCTCAAAACAACAAAACCAAGCCATACCTTTTAACACTTTGCATCTTCAGGTGTTCACTATTTGTAAATTATATATACATAACTAAATACATACTACACGTAACCAAATATATTATACATAACTAAATAAAGAAAATAATAGGATTAAACGATGCACTCTAGACCAAAGACTGTATAATCTTATATATTTCTATTTTGGTAGTACTAGGGTTTGAAACCAACGTCCTGCATGGTAGGGAAGCATTCTATCATTAAACTGTATCCCTAGCTTCTTTCCCTGTATTTTGAGACACATCTGGCCTACAACCAGTTGTTATATGCCTATGTTGGACAGCCAAGTATAAGTGTAACCAGGCGGACTGGGCGTTGGTGGCGCATGCCTTTAATCCCAGCACTCAGGAGGCAGAGGTAGGCGCATCTCTGTGAGTTCAAGGCCAGCCTGACTACAGAGCGAGTGCTAAGATAGGCTCCAAAGCTACACAGAGAAACCCTGTCTCGAAAAAACAAAACAAAAAAGTATAACCAGGCAACAGGCAACAAATATCCACAGAAAACAAATCCTCAACGTTCCTTGACTAGATTTATAATAAGTGACTAAATTGCCTAGTTTATTTGAATTCCACATCTATAATTTGTACCTTATTAATTTTAAAAATTATTATGGGGTTGGAGAGATGGCTCAGAGGTTAAGAGCACCGGCTGCTCTTCCAGAGGTCCTGAGTTCAATTCCCAGCAACCATATGGTGGCTCGCAACCATCCATTATGAGTTCTGGTGCCCTCTTCTGGTGTGCAGATATACATGGAAGCAGAATGTTGAAGACATAATAAATAAATAAAATCTTTAAAAAAAAATAAAAATTATTATGTTAACTTTTTGGTGTTTTTTGCTGTAAGTGGTCAAGTCTTCCCTGTCACGACACTCCCAACACTTGTATATGAGTTTGCATGCATATGCCAGGGCTCATGTATAGTCAGAGGACAACTTGAAGGAGTTTGTCATCTTTCTTTCTTTTTTTTTTCTTTTGATTTTCTGAAATAGAGTTTCTCTGTGTAGCCTTTGTTGTCCTGAAACTTGCTTTGTAGACCAGGCTGTCCTTGAACTCACAGAGATCTGCCTATTTCTGCCTGTGTGCCACCACTGTTGGTGTGCACTTTCCTTCTACCAGTGGGTTCCAAGGTCAGTTTCAGGTCATCAGGCTTTAGCAACAAGCACCTTTACTAGCTGGACAATGCATTTGGCCCATTTGGTTTTTGTTTTGTATTTTTAAAGACAGCGTCTCATTCTCCCATCCTGGCAGGTCTGAAACTTAATATGCTCCTCCTGCCTCAGCCTTCCAAACTTTGTAAATAGCATAATTTGTGATACTTTATTAAAGTACTTAACATTTTTTGTTCTCTAAAAGAGGTTTATTATTGGATTTAAGGAATAGTTTCAGAAAACTGCAACAAAATAATAGAAAACAAAATGTTTCACTAATGAACAAAGCAGGCTTTGTGCAGAGAAGGCCTCCCACTTTTGGAGCTCTTGCACAGCCTTGACCTTGGGATTAGAAAGCACTCCACAGAGGGGGAGACAGAGAAGGTCTCTGCACTTAAGGCAGATCTGACTCTGTCTCAGGAAAAATGTATTTTAGACACAACTGCAGCAAGAAGGATACAGCCTGGGGGTCAGCCGAGTGGCAGAGAGCTTGCTTAGTCTAGTACAAGGGCCAGCACCGAGAAAGTGACAACTGTGTTACAGCTCAGCAAATGACATGTGTACTTTGTGATAACGAGGCCTGACTGTGGACTACCGGGGCTTGGGTTTGGATCCCAAGACCAATATGGTGGCACCTGCCTTTAATCCCAGCATTTGGGAGCAGTGGTGGGCAAATCTCTGTGGGTCTGAGGCCAGGCTGGTCTACATAAGGATTTCCAAGCCAGCCAGGGCTACACAGTGAGACCTTGTCTTTTGTCTGTTAGTTTTGAGACAAAGTGTCTATCTTAGGGTTTCTATTGCTGAGAAGAGACACCAGGACTATGGCAACTCTTATAAAGGAAAACATTTCATCGGGACTAGCTTACAGTTCAGAGGTCTAGTCCACCGTCATCATAGTGGGAAGCATGGTGGCATGAAGACAGACATGGTGCTGGAGAGGTAGCTGAGAGTTCTACATCCAGATCAGAAGGGAATGACTGGGACTCACCAGACCTGGCTTAAGACCTCAAAGCACACCCCTAGTAACATACTTCCTGCAATAAACTCACGCCTACTCCAACAAGGCCACACCTCCTAATAATGCCACTCCCTATGAGCCATGTGACTCTATGGGGGCCATTGCTATCCAAACCACCACAGTGTCACTCTGTACCTTTCTGGCTAGCCTCCAACACTATGTAGATCCTATGGCCTGGAACTCACAGGGATCTGCCTATCTCTGCCTCCTGAGTACTGGGTTTAAACGTATGCACCACCAAGACCCCACCATGAAACATTTTCTTTAAAAAGAAGAAGAAAAAAGGAAAATGGGGTGGGATTGGGTAGGCCAATATTGAAAATGGCTCCACAAATGAAGACTCTAGTCACGAACTGGAGAGATGGCTCAGAGGTTAAGAGCAGTGGTTATTCTTCCAGAGGTCCTGAGTTCAATTCCCAGCAACCAAATGGTGGCTCCCAACCATCTGTAATGAGATCTGTGCCCTCTTCTTGCCTGCAGGCATACACGCAGACAGAAGATGGAGCACTCTCATCTCCAGCACCACATCTGCCTACATGCCACCATGCTCCCCCCATCATGATGATATTGGACTGAACCCCTGAAACTGTAAGCTGACACTCCAATTGAACGTTGCCATGGTCATGGTGTCTCTTCACAGCAACAGGAAACCCTAAGACAGGGTATTTCTACTTTGTTTTTTTAATTTTTTTTAATTTTTTTGTTTTTCGAGACAGGGTTTCTCTGTGTAGCTTTGGAGCATGTCCTAGAACTAGCTCTTGTAAACCAAGCTGGTCTTAAACTCACAGAGATCTGTCTGTCTCTGCCTCCTGAGTGCTGGGATTAAAGGCACCACCACCGCCAGCTGGTTTTTGATTTTTAAAAGTTATTTAATTGACTTTCTGTGTGTGGGAGACAGGGTCTCCTAGAACTTGCCAAGACGATACTTGAACTCCCGATCTTCTAGCTTCTGCCTCTAAGTACTAGGGTTACTAACATACACCCCACCACACCTCTATGGGTTTTGTTGTTGTTTGCTTTTGGTTTTTCGAGACAGGGTTTCTCTGTGTAGCTCTAGCTGTCCTGGAACTCACTCTGTAGACCAGGCTGGCCTAGAACTCACAGACATCTGCCTGCCTCCTTGACACTGGGATTAAAGTGTGCACCACCACTGCTCAGCCCACCTCTATGTTCTAACTTACTTTCCCCAAGCTGCAAAGAGGGTTTCTTTTATTTTTCTCTATACCCTTTTCTATAAAGTTTTTCAGGTTTTTTGTTTGTTTGTTTGTTTGTTTTTAAACAGTGAAATACTGATCAGATAAAGCCTCAGCCTAGTGGTCAAAGTAAAGCAAGCATGGGGATCAGCTAACTGGAGTCTTCCAGACTGACACCCATGGACTGAGTTTCAGGAAAACATGAAAATCCCTGGGAAATCAGAAACTAAATTGCAACAAATTATGAGACACATTTGAGGCATTACCTGCTTCCCCAAATGTTTATGCTTTTCTTTAGTCATCATCACTTTTTATTTTATTGGGATTTTGTTTTGTTTTGTTTTGTTTTTTTTGAGACAGGGTCTCACTATGTAGTCTTGGCTAGCCTGGAACTCACTGTGTAGACCAGGTGAACCTAAAAGCAGAGCTCTGTCTACCTTAGCCTCCTTGATACTGGGATTAAAGGTGTGCACCATGCCCACCTTAGACTTTTTATTTCTTAGCAGAAAAAAGAGAATAAAATAAAAACAGGCCCAGGCAGTAGTGGCACGTGCCTTGAATCCTAGCACTTGGGAGGCAGGGGCCTCTGTGAGTTCCAGGACAGCCTGGTCTACAGAGTGAGTTCCAGGACAGGCCCCAAAGCTACACAGAGAAATCCTGTCCTGAAAAACCAAAAGTAAGTAAGTAAATAAATAAATACAAAACAGATTAAATAGGCTTCCTGATGCTTCCTAAACCAGTCACCCTAAACACTTCTTCCTAAACAGTACTTTGTCCAGAAATAACCCAGATGCTTTCTCCTCCTCAACTTTTTCCAATCTTCTTTCTTAAACCATTTCCCTCAACTGATTATCATCATCAAATACAAAACCCTTTACAAAGGGAAGAGAATGTGCTCACAAAGATGATAGTCAACCTCATCACTTCACAATTCCCAGCCTGTCAGTCTGAGCCAGCCCCCAAGACAGTAACACTTCACAAGTTCATAGAGCACAATGTTTTCTGAGGAGCAAACACTGATACAATGGAGAAAGCTCAGAACTGGTTTGGAAAAGTTATAATAAGTCTCAAACTCAATATTAAAATGGCCTTGTTTTTATAATTAGGCAGTTTTAGTTTTAGACCACACACACAACAACTGCCGAACCTGCAAAATACCAGTAAAATACCTCTAAGCTCTACATAACAGCTCCTGTAATATTTATTTTCTACAAAGACAAGGATTAACAAGTAGGTAGCTTCCTAGCAATATAATCTAACACACAGAACTCCAGAGAACAAGTAAGCAAGATTGTGAGAAGTAAACAAATTTAGCAGAGTTGTCATTCATTTCTCTCAAACATTTATAAATATGCCAAAGTCTTGCATTCCAACTCCTAAGAGATACCAACTTCTGCTGTAAACCTTCCTCATTTCTGCCAAGACGTCTATTTTTCTGCCTTCTATTACTCACCAACTGCATCTGGATTTACCGGTCTGGAGACATCAGCTTGCCCCATGATTATAATTGTCTTAGATGTATCCCACAACAGCAAACTGTCCCAGACAAAAGCAAACTTCTCTTAAAAGACAAATCCACACAGGGACCAGCAGTCCTATATCACCACCAATGCCAGGAAACAGCACAAGATCTGGAGTTTCTGTTGTCTGTATCCCGGTCACCGGGTACTTGTGGAGCTCACAAATGTCTTCACGCAGGCTTTCTTCACACAGGAATGCCTGTCATTCCAGAGTGCACAGTGTGTGGAGCTCTAGTGCGGAAGGGGAGGAGACAGCCAACCACATTCTGGCTGCCAAGGGCACAGCCCAAAAGCCCACACCTCCTTTTCCTGACTTTGAGCTTGGTTGGAAGCCTCTAGGCTCAAAGCCACTGAAGACAGGAAGCCTGCTCCAAAGTACAGCAGAGACCCTATACCATCAGCGGAGTTCAGAGTAACAGTCGAATGTGGGTAGAGTCCATTTCAAAGGCATATTTTAGATATGACCTTACTTGCAAAGCATCCAGTTATTCTAGAATTTCTGTGTTGTATATGGACCTCCCCATCCGCCCACACTGCAGAACACCTTTCATAGTGTGTGTGTGTGTGTGTGTGTGTGTGTGTGTGTGTGTGTGTGTGTTGGGCTGGAGAGGTGGTTCAGCAGTTAAGAGCCTTTGTTGCTCTTTTTTCTTTTTTTTATTAGATTATTTTACATGTCAATCCCAGGTCCCTCTCCCTCCCCTTCTCCCCTGCCCCCCCCAACTAATGCTCTACCTATCCCATACCCCCATTTGTTGCTCTTATAGAGAACCTGGGTTCCATTCCATCATGGCAGCTCACAACCATGCATAACTCCAGTTCCAAGGGATCTAATGCCCTCTTCTGATCTCTGTGGGAACGAGGCACATGGACCACATACATACAGGCAGGCAGAACATACATAAAATAAAATAAATATAAATAAAAAAATATATATACATATACCCTAAACTCTTTGAATCTCTGAAGCAAAAATGTATAATTATTTAAACTCCCCCCCATGTCTTTTTGAGACAGTTTCATATAGTCTAGGCTGGCCTCAAGCTGGACTATGCAGCCTTGAACCGCTGATCCTCTTGCCTCCACCTCCTAAGTGCAACGGAGCTACATTTTTATGACATTTATTTATTTTGTGTGTGTGTGTGTGTGTGTGTGTGTGTGTGTGTGTGTGTGTGAGAGAGAGAGAGAGAGAGAGAGAGAGAGAGAGAGAGAGAGAGAGAGTGTCTAGAGGGAGCCAGAGAAAGTATAATAGAGAAAGTATCAAGAGACATTATTGGAAAGACAAAGGACTGGTCATCTGCCACCCTGAGGTTCAAACAGCACTTGGGAGGTAGAGGCAGAAGATTCAAGCTCTAGGCTAACCTGAGTTACAAGGTAAAACTATCTCAAAAATACCCAAAGCAAACAATTGAATAAAAAAGAATGGACTAGACCAGCAGTTCTGAACCTTCCTAATGCTGTGACCCTTTAATACAGTTCCTTATGTTGTGGTGACCCCCCATCATAATATTTTCATTGCTATATCATAACTATAATTTTGCTACTGTTATGAATCATAATGTAAATATCTGTGGTTTTCCATGGTGTTAGGTGAACTCTGTGAAAAGGTTGTTCAACTTCACCCAAAAAAGGGGTCAAGACCCACAGGTTGAGAACCACTGGACTAGGCAATGGTCTTGGTGTACACACCACCCTGAACTGCAATAATCTTCATGTTTCCCTAGTAGTCTAGACGCTCCTCATGGTCAGACCACAATGTAGATACCCTTAAACTACCAATGTTTGATGTGAGTAGCCCAGGGCACATAGTACATGCTGCAAGTCTTTAGCAACCTGAACCTCCCACCCCGCAAGCATGCCTCATACATGTTAGGAAAGCATTGAGTTACAGTCACAGAAAGAAACAGAATTAATCTGAAGCTTTGCTTATGGAACCTAGAAGCAAAAGACAATGTACATGCCTGCAATCCCAACATTCACAATGCTAAGGTAGGAGGAATGACAAGTTAAAGACAGCCAGTGTCATACAATAAGATCCTGTTTCCAAGACCAGCCTGGTCTACAAGAGCTAGTTCCAGGATACCCTCCAAAGCCACAGAGAAACCCTATCTTGTAAAAACAAAAAAAAAAAAGCAAAACAAAAATCCTGTTTCAAGTGACAGGTGGCCATCAGGGCAAAGAGCATGAGCAACGGAGGCATGAAAAAAATGTGCAGACGACAAATAATTCTATCATTCCAAATGATCATGAGAGTTCAGAAACTCTCATTTTTCCCGGGCGGTGGTGGCGCATGCCTTTAGTCCCAGCACTCGGGAGGCAGAGGCAGGAGGATCTCTGTGAGTTCAAGACCAGCCTGGTCAACAAGAGCTAGTCCAGGACAGCCTCCAAAGCCTCGGAAAAAACAAACAAACAAACAAAAAAAAAAAAGAAAAAAAGAAAGAAAGAAGAAACTGTCACTTTTGGCAAAAAAAATGTTATGTTCATAATATGTTTTGAAAATTTATTCCTAGCCAGGCATGATGGTAGACGCCTTGAATCTCAACACTCAGGAGACAGAGGAAGACAAATGTCTTCAAGTTTGAGGCCATCGTGATATAGTTCCAGGACAGCCAGAGCTACAAAGAGAGACCCTGTCTCAAAAAAAAAGACCCTATCTGGGGGTAGAGGAAAAATATATATGGTAAAACCCACATCCCATTTGTTTGCACAGGAGGACTGTAAAAAGTCAGTAAAAGACAGAAATAACAAGCACTTTATGTGACAGCAGTGAGGAATTAGGGATCACTTTGTTTCATGATTAAATCAGAAAAAAAAGAATGAGGGAGCCAGGCAGTGGTGGCTTATGCCTTTAATGCCAGCACTCGGGAGGCAGAAGCAGGCAGACCTCTGTGAGTTCGAGACCAACCTGGTCTACAAAGTTACACAGAGAAATTCTGTCTCAACTCCCCCCACACAAACACAAAAAAGAATGTGGGCATACCTGGGAATGGAGATAATTACTCATAGAGTTATGAGAATTAGATCAAGAGAAATACCTTCAGCTCACTGACCAGCCAGCCTAGCTGAAATAGAGACCTTCAGGTTAGTAGGAGACTATGTCTCAATAAGAAAGGAGAGCAACAAGCTGGGACATGATGCCACACACATTTAGTCCCAGGACTGGGAAAGCAGAGGCAGGCAGATCTAAGTTTGAGGCCAACCTGGACTATAAAACAAGGTCCAGGACATTCAGGGCTACAGAGAGAAACCCTGCCTAGAAAAAAACAAAAATAAACAAACAAAAAGAATCAAAAATAACAACAAAATAGACCGAAAGCAACAAAAGAACATATCTGATATCTGAAGGCGAGTTAGCGTTGGACGCCAAGGGAAGACAGGTTGAAGGAAGTCCACAAATACCCTGATAAAGAATTAACAGGTATTTATTAGGGGAGCACTCACACAATGATGGTAAATAACTGCCATGGCCTTCTGCTCCTGGAGATGCAGTCTCTACCCTTCAGGATGCTCTGGCCACCACCCAAGAGAGCGAGAGCTAGTCCCCCTTCCTCCTTCCTTATAAAGGTCACGTCTGCACACACTGAAGCCACACCCTAAGGTGTGGCCACCACCCCAAGTCCAGTGTCCGGACAAGATGCTACTACAGATATCCGCCTCTGGCACCTGCATGAATACACCACATACACCACACATAAGATGGAGTGTGACAGAGGAAGACACACAATGTCGCACTTTGGCCTCCATATGCATGTACACCCATGTGGGTTTGCATCTGTACCAACACATGCAGACATGCATGTGGGTGCTCACACACATAAGAAAACATATATATATATATATATATATATATATATATATATATATATATATATATACAAAGACAAAAAAAAAAATCATGAGCTGGGGGTTGGTGGCGCATGCCTTTAATCCCAGCACTCAGGAGGCAGAGGCAGGCAGATCTCTGTGAGTTCCAGGCCAGCCTGGTCTTCAGAGTGAGTGCCAGGATAGGCTCCAAAACTACATGGAGAAACCAAAAAAAAAAAAAAATCACCATGAGCTACTACACAAGTGATTAAAATTGTTGTCAAAGCCCCTTCCTGTTAAACCAATGATTTAACCAATTCAATATTCTGCTAGCAGGGAAAAAAAAGGTTCCAGGAAATGTTGGCCAAGGCAGTTGGCCACAGTGTACTTTGTATAATGAATCTAAGTCAGTGCTTGCCGAATAAGGCAAAAAGATTAAGTGAATTATATTAATAAACCTCACTGGTCACCAATTCTTTGCTACTCTACTACTATTTTTTCATGAGAATATAGTTGTTTTTTATAGTTACAATAAAGGAGCCTTAGTCTTCTAATGAAGAACAGCACCATATAAAACCATATGGACGTGCCAACTGAGCTCTATTAAGGAACCAAGGCAAATGACGCGTAGGAACAGGGGGACAGAAATTGAGGAGGCTACTGAAGCGTTTGAAATGTGCCAACTGTTTTCTAGTAAGAAGTATTCACCGCTGGTGACTCAAAGAGATGACAATTAACTACTGCCCCATCTCTCTCTCTCATGACTCTTCACAACTCATCGGGCTAGCAAACTGTCTCCAAGGAAAGAAGACAGGATCTGGGCAGAATCAGCCCTCAGTCCCGTATCCACAGGAATACAGTAACTGTGTGAGCATAGCCACAGCACCTGAGAGTTATTCAGGAACTTCTAGCAAGGATTCAGGTTAAGGGGCATTCCTTTCCGGCTCATGTGCAGAAGAATCAGCCTTTATCCTCTCCTAAATAAAAAGTCTGAGTAATGAGCACCTGGTGCCACTGTGAGCCAATAGTAATTCCTGCAAAATAACTAAGATAACTGTGTCTATGTTGTTTCTATCAGACTCCCTCAACTAGTAATTCCAATGCACTTTGCTGTTCTCATATATACAAGGGCCCTCCCTTCAAAACCCTCAATTTTTTAGAGCCACAGGAAATATGGGGAGGCTAAACATGTTTTTCATACAGCTCTGGCTGTCCTGGAACTCACTTTGTAGACCAGGCTGGCCTCCTGCCTCTGCCTGCTGAGTACTGAGAATATAGGCTACCACCAACAGCCTTTTCATAAAACTTTTAAAATCAAAGAAAAAAACCCTGTTTTGCATTCCATTATAAATTCAGTTTAAAAGCAGAGCCAAATGTATTGATGCCTTCGGAAAACAGTCTAGTGAAATCAGAGGAAAGCTCACACAACTCACACCTATGCTTCTCTGTCTATGCTAAAGTAGACAGTGCAATCCTACTGGGACTCTTCTGAAAAGATTTACGAGTACTCTGCATAAATATGTATCCCAAAAAACAGAACCTTCCAAGGAACAATCTTGGTGATTGTCATTTCAACCTAAAAGCTATTTCTTCTCATGAATAAGCCTTAAAAGAAACATGACTTCACCAGGGTTGGTGACTTACGCCTGTAAATCCTAGCACTAAGGAGGCTGAGGCAAGAGGGCTGGCTGCCCGAGCCTGAAGCTAGAAGCTAGTGTGAGCCATGCAGCCACCTCATACCCCTGCTGCTGCCTTCTCCACCCCCAGCTCCCCAAGGCAGACCCCATTTAAAGTCAACAACAACAAAATCCATCCTTCCTCCCTTGAAGTGCTTCTTTGTCAGGCATTTGGTCACAAGGAGAGTAATTACTTCTAAAAACAAATTTGTGGAGTTGATCTGCAGTGATATGAAAAGAATATAAAGACAATGAGCTGAAGTACTCCTTTACTCCTCTTCAAGACATGGTCTCATGTACCCCGAGCTATCCTGAAGTAGCTGAGATTGACCTTTCACATACTCAGTCTGTTTGGCGTAAGAATAGATCCAACAGCTTTGAATGCACTAGGAAAACTCTACCAGCTGAGCCACAACCCTTTGGGATTTATTGATTTAGTTCACGTTTTCTTGAGAAAAATTTTCTATAAATTCTGGGTCTGACAGAATCTGTGCAACACAACTTCAGAATTCAACATCTATGTATATTTGGACAATACGCTCATATCTGTGTTTAGTTCTGTCCCTTTCTATGTAAGCCCAGGAAGGTCTTGAACTTTTCAATCTTCTTAGGTCAGCCTCCCAAGAGCTAAGATTACAGATGTATAACAGCATGCCTAGCCAGATCAAATCCATACCCTTGCATAACCTAGGCAAGTGCTGTACCATTGAGCTATGTCAGCTCAGGCTCTGTCCCTTTCTAATTTATTTGATAGTTTTCCCAAGATGCTCTCAATTCTCTTGCTTCGGCCTGTGAAGTCTTGGGGTTGCAGATATGTGCCACCACAGCCAGCTTTGCATTTACTTTCAAACACATGACCCAGTGACCTTTAGAATACAAGTATGCAGTCCTGACAGCACACACCTGTAACACAGGAACTTGGGAGGCTGAGGCATGAGAATCAAGTGTTCAAGCCCAGAGGCTCTGACCTTGTACCTATTCTCACAACTCTCCCACATCTACCCTCATCTTTAATCTTCTTGACCCTTGGAGCTCCTAAGCTATGACACCTGTTTTCCCTGGTCTAACTCACCCAGCCATACACTGCTCTCTCCATTTTTCCTTCCTAAATTTGGCCAACTGCTACTCTTCAACATCCAGTTCACGTGTTTCTTCCTCAAGTTGAATTCCTTGAACCATCTCATCCCTGGACGGCACTAGATACTCATCTTCTGTAATCAGTTTTCTTAAATGTACCTCTACCTACAGTGTGTGCAACCTTTGCTGTAATCATCTATTTATCCATCGCTTTGTTGTTAGACTGTGTATCCCTTACAGTAGAGATTATGACTGGAGTGTTGGCTCCTGTCTAACCCCAGGTGGAAGCAGGAAGACTGCTGTCCAAGAAGATTCTGGGCTGTGTATGAGACACTGTGTGTGCAGGAATACGGAGGCCACTAGACGATGAGTGTCTTCCTTCATCACTCCTCACCTTATTTTTTGAGACAAAAAAAAAAGGTAGAAATTGCCTTGACAGCCTCAAAAAAAAGCATAGTGGACAGCACACGATAGCATTCAAGAAATACTTAGGGACCAGTAAGATGGCTTAGTGGGTAAAAGGGCTCGCTTCAGAAGCCTGATGATCTGACCCCAGATCACCAGGACCCACAGGAAAAAGGAAAGAATCAGTGCCAAACTCCCTTGAGTTATGGCAGATTTAAGTCTCCAAATGTGCACAGGCCTACAAGTTTTGGACACAAATAATCACTGATCAGTTGTTACAAAAAGGAATGAAAAAGACAGCACAGTTGAAATTATCTTGCTGTGTGGGTTACATGTTATAAATTAGTTTCCATGAGTTACACTATTATAAATTAGCTTTCACAGAGGCTCATGGCAACTGATTTTCGTGTGTGCATCTGCACACAGGTATGTGGAGGCCAGAGGTTGATGCTGGGTGCATTCTGCCATACCCTCCACCTTGTATTTTAAGACAAAGTCTCTCACTAAGACCTGGAGCTCCCCCAATAAAGCTAGACTGGCTGGACAGAGAACCCCAGGGATCTGCCTGGTCCCACCTCCCCAGGGTTGGGATTACAACCACAAGCCATCACACCTGGATTTTTTTTTTGCATGGATTCAGGGGGGTAAACTCCCTAGCCTCACAACTATTTTTATTTATATAAAAAGTTAATTTTAGGCAGGCAGTGGTAGCACACGCCTTTAATCCTAGCACTCAAGAGGCAGAAGTAGATGTATCTCTGTGAGTTTAGAGGTCAGCCTGGTCTACAAAGTGAGTACTTGTTCAAGCCTGGCAGTGATGGCACATGCCTTTAATCCCAGTACTTGGGAGGCAGACAGGTGGATCTCTGTGAATTCAAAGCTAGCCTGGTCTACAACTAGTTCCAGGACAGCCAGGCTGTTATACAGAGAAACCCTGTCTCAAAAAAACAAAACAAGTCGGGTGGTTGTAGCTCACACCTTTAATCCCAGCACTCGGGAGGCAGAGGCAGGTGGTTCTCTGTGAGTTCGAGACCAGCCTGGACTACTACTGGTTTTTTTTGTTGTTTTTTGGTTTGTTTTTGTTTTTCGAGACAGGTTTCTCTGTGGCTTTGGAGGCTGTCCTGGAACCAGCTCTTGTAGTCCAGGCTGGTCTCAAACTCACAGAAATCCACCTGCCTCTGCTTCCCGAGTGCTGGAACTAAAGGCATGCGCCACCACCCAGCCCAAATCTCTTAAGACTTTAAATTTTATTTTTTCTTTCTGTGTGTATTTTGTATCCAAGTGCATATGGACATATGTGTGCAGGCCACAGGTCTACAAGGAGTATCTGCCTCTTATCACTCTACAATTTATCTTTTGAGGCGGGGTCTCTCACTGAAGCTGGAACTCGATGAGTCACATATACTTACTGACTGGCTAGCAAGCCTGTCTTCACCTGGTCAGCACTGGGATTGCACAAGCCTCCAGGTCAGTATTCTAAGTATTCTCAACTACATTTGGCTTGTGTGGCCACCACATTTAATTTCACAAAGAGAAATTAGATCTCATAGAAGAAATTTATACAAAAAGAATTCAGTGTTCACACTTCCGAGTAGTGGAATACAACAATAGAAGCTCCCACCCTCTCTATGCTTATGCTCTTGTCAGGGAAGATAATAAAAGCTACTTACTATTTGTAAAGATGGTATGTTATATTTTAGACAAACTACAGAAGGCCTTGAGTCCTTGTTCCAAGACTAGGGGGACTGAGGATGCTGTATGTTTGGAGACAGCCTGATATCTTGTCTCAAACCAAAACCAAAATCAAACACACAACAAGAAGAAAACAAGAAGGGAAGACAGGCAGAAAGGAAGAAAGAACATTACAGGAGAAAGATGAAGTAACATTACTTTTAGCCTCATTTAATCTTAAAGGAATTTATCTCCCACACCTGAAGGATTGCAACTTATTAGAGTTTATGTTTCCTCCTCCTCTTTAATACAAGGGAAGGGCTGTGCTGTTGACACACTTTTAGCTTCCAGTGTTAAGATAACATGATGAAAAATTTGCCATAAACTCTGAAACAAGACACACTAGCTAGGAATATGGCTACTTAATATTCTTGACCAGATAGAGCAGTGGTTCTCAACCTTCCTAGTGCTGTGATCCTTTAATACAGTTCCTCATGTTGTGGGGATCCTCAACCATAAAATTATTTCTGTTGCTACTTCATTACTGTAATTTTGCTACTGTTACATATAGTAATATAAATATTTGAAATGCAGGATATCTGATATGGGAAGCCTGTGAAAAGGTCCTTGACACCCCCAGGGGTTGAAACCTACAAGTTGAGAATCCTTGAGACACAGGCAAGAAAACAACAACAAACCCCCAAACCCTGAACCTAGTAGATACTTACACATTTAGATATAATAAGAGCCAGGTGTAGTAGCAAATGCCTTTAATCCCAGCACTCAGGAGGCAGAAGCAGAAGGATCTCTGTGAGTTTGAGGCCAGCCTGGTCTACAGAGCTAGTTCCAGGACAGCCAGAGGTACACAGAGAAACCCTGTCTTGAAAACAAACAAACAAAAACCCCCCAAAACAAAACAAAATCCCTCAAACACTTAGAATAATGAAATAATTGTGTTTTGTTTTTCTTTTCTTTTTTTCTTTTTTTTTTTTGTTTTTGTTTTTCTTTTTTTCAGGCTGTCCTGAAACTCACTCTGTAGACCAGGCTGGTCTCAAACTTACAGAGATCCACCTGCCTCTGCCTCCCAAGTGCTAGGATTAAAGACATGTGCCATCATGGCCAGACAAAAAATATCTTTTTAAAACAGGTATTACATTATTAGCCTATTTCTATAACAACCAGAAAGCCTTTGCAAATTTACTATATAACTGAAGAAAGTGACACGTTTCTGATTCTCCTGACTTACTTTCCAAATGCTGAGATTATAGATGTGTACCACCACCACACCTAGTTTTAGGTTCAAAATTCACATCCGTGAACTGTATCTCATTAATTATTTCATCAAACACACCACCAAAAAGATATATTTCAATATATAGTGTTCATATTTGTTCATAACCTATGGCTCGATAGGTTAAGAGCCCTGGCTGCTCTTCCAGAGGTCCTAAATTCAATTCCCAGCAATCACATGGTGGCTCACAGCCATATGTAATGAGATCTGGTGCCCTCTTCTGGCCTGCAGGCATACATGCAGACAGAACACTAAGGATGACTCTAGAATTCTTGACACTCCTGACTCTACCTTCCAGGTGCTGTGATTAAAGGTACTTGCCACCACACCCAGTTTATCTGGTGCTACGGATCAAACACAGAGCATTATAATTGTTAGGCAAGTGCTCTACCAACTGAGCTACATCCCCAGCCCTTACAATTCAGTACATTTTAACAACTGCTAAGTCCCAATTTCAATAACTTTTCAATTCTGATATTCTGTTGGGAGACTGGGATTAATCCATAAAGAATGGAGAAGAAGGAAATAAAATTAGGAGTAAGTCGTTTTTTAAAAGGAGTGAAGTGTGAAATACCACAGCCACAGGCTGTATATGTGCACTCTTTAGTGTCTTTACCCAGTACTTAACTTACATTGCAGCCATTTCTTTGCTTTGTAACTGTACACCAATATAAGTTGGTAAGTGACACTTTCCATGTATTATCTCCAAGTCCCTATGAAAGAGGATGAAAGGGAGAGGACTAAAATAAGGAGGACCGTCCCTTTTCAAACCATGTTATTTAATGATGGGACATGCTCTAAGATACAAGCTAGGTAATTTCTTTACTGGACAAACATAACAGGATAACTAAGATGGCCACAATGTCTCTGGTAATTGGTTTGTTTACTTTTCTTTCAGTGAGGATCTCAATAGAGTAGCCTGGGTTGGCCTGGAACTCCCTTAGTCTAGGCTGGCCTCCAGAGTGCTGGGATTAAAGGCATGGGCGACGAAGCCGGCCTCTAGCGGATATAATGGGATACTATGGGACCATCTTTTTATATGTGGCTTGTCACTGACCAAGACACATTTATGTGGTGTATGACCATCTTGTGGCAGCGTCTCACTCTATTCCAGGCCGGCCTTGGACCTACCTCCCTGTGGCCTCTAGAATGCTGAGACTGCACAAGCAGCCACCATGCCTATTTTCACTGTGTTCATACTCGAAATTACAATGCAAGGGTAATGGCAAGTTTAACTGATGTCTTTATGAAGCCATAAAAAGTATTAGTTTGGGGGGAACATATGAAAATGACTAAAATTCATTATGCAAATTATGAAACTGTCAAATATGAAAAAGAATTTTTTTAGAAGTATTAGTGTTTGACTCTCAAGGTGGTTCATTCAGCAGGCAAAGGTGTGATCCCAGGGACCCATGGTAGAGAGAATCAACTCTTGTTGTCCTGTCTCCACAGATGTACCATAACCATGTAACAATAACAGTGAGATACTGCTTTTAATAATCCTCAAGTCTCTAGTACATGTCTACATGATAGGAAGCCCAGGCTGGCCTCAGACTCACAGAGATCCACCTGCCTCTGCCTCCTGAGTGCTGGGTTTGAAGACACATTCCACCAGACCTGGCCTTAATAACATGATTTTTAAATAATGGGGCTGCAGAGATGGCTCAGAAGTTAAGAGCATTTATTGACCAGAGTTCAAGTCCCAGCACCCACATAGTGGCCCACAATTGTCTAATTCCAGTTCCAGGGGATCCAGTGCCCTCTTTGGCCTCCATAGATACTGCACACATGGTGGTGTAAATAGACATGCAGAAAGAAAGGAGTTAGAAACTTCAGGTCTTCCCCACAGGAATTTGAGAGCAAAAATCTCTCAATAGGACCAAGGACAGCTCGGTGGCAGAGTCTTGCCTAGTATGTACAAAACCCTGGGTAACGAGTCTCAGCATAACATAACAAAACAAAACAAAAACAACCACCAACTCTTGCTGCTCTTTATTTCAGAACACTGCAGATAATTCTTCCTAGATATCTTCACAATTATTAGCTGTCATAGTGTGGTATGGTGGCACACACTTTTAATCCAACAATCAGGGGTATAGGTAGAATGGAGAATTGGAGGCAGCCTTGGTTACATAGTGAAACCGTATCTTCTCCCCAGTTCCCCCCAAAAAGTTAGTGGTCTTGATTATAACAAAAGTTCTTGAGCTAGGCAGATAGCTCAGTTGGTAGAGTACTTGCTAACATGCTTAAAGCACTAAGTTTGAACTCCAGCACCACAGTGTACACATTTGAGAGGTGATAATACAAAGATCATTGAGTTCAAACTCCAAATCTGAAAAGTGTGTGTGTGTGTGTGTGTGTGTGTGTGTGTGTGTGTGTGTGTGTGTGTGTGTACTGAAGTATCTTCTAGTCAAAATTCATACATATAGTGAAATACAGGAAAGAGAAAAAGGAATTCAAGGGCAGCTTTGGCTAATACCTGGTCTACATAAAACTCTGCCTGAAACAGAACACAAGTCAGCCACTGTGGCACACACCTTTATCCCAGCACTTGGAGGCTACAGCAGGAGGATCTCTGTGAGTTCAAGTCCAGCCTGGTCTACATAGTGAGTTCTAGGACAATCAGAGCTACCTAGTGAGACCCTGTCTCAAAAAACAAACAACAAAAAGAAAACACACACACACACACACACACACACACACACACACACCACTAGCATCTGGGGCTAGGGATATGGCTGAGTGGTGAAGGGTTTGCCTCCCATATGCTGAAAGACCCGCTCGAAATGCCCCTGAGCCCCCTGCCCTGAAGCTGCCGGGGCCTCCCAAGCCTTCACCCCGGCAGGGCTCGCGCCCCCGGCCCGCCCCGCCTGGCACCGCGCCTCGGGGCTGGGGCCGAGCAACGAGCACCAGGTGGGCAGGCCCGAGAACGAGCACCAGGTAGGCTGGCCCGAGCAACGAGCACCAGGTGGGCCGGCACGAGAACGAACACCAAGTAAGCCGGCCTGGAGCCCTGCCCCTGAGCCCCGCCCGATGAGAAACACTCCGTCCCAAGGTCTCCGCCCCCAAGGTCAGCCATCTGGACGCGGAGGGAGGGGGAATTGAGTCTGTTGTACCAGACACCAGACCTTGAGAATATGCTGATCTGGAATGGCTCTGTGTCTCATTTGAACCATCCAATAGAAATGATTCTGTATTTCGCCTCATTTGAAAGACTCTGTGTTTCACCTCATTTGAATAACTCTGTACTTTGCCTCATTTGAATAACCCTGTATAGCGCCTCATATACATTGACCAATGGGAATAGCTCTGTACAATGCCTCATTAGAATTATCCAATAGAATCCCTGCTCCTAGCTTGCGCCTTTTTCCCTATATAAGGACCCCTTTCCCTTGGCTCGGGGCGCTTAGCCACACAGAAGCTAAGTCGCCCCGGGTACCCGCGTCTCCAATAAAGCCTCTTGTTTTTGCATCCAAGTTCGTGGCCTCGCTGATTCCTGGGTGTGGGTCTCCCTCTACGAAAGTACCTCTTTGGGGGTCTTTCAATGCAAAGCCATGAATTCTATCTCTAGCACTTCAAAAAGATTCAAGGGGCATTGGTGGTGCAAGCCTTTAATCCCAGTACTCGGGAGGCAGAGGCAGGCTGATCTCTATGAGTTCGAGGCCAGTCTGGTCTCCAGATCGAGTGCCAAAGCTACACAGAGAAACCCTGTCTCAAAAAAACAAAACAAAAAACAAAACAAAACAAAACTATTTTTAAAGGGCCATCAAGCCAGGCATGGTGATATTCGAGGCCATCCTGGTCTACATAGTGAGGACCAGGCTACCCAGGGATACACAGTGAGATCCTGTCCCAGAAGGGAGTCGGAGGAGTTGGATCTAAATAGTTCGGTTGGGTAAGACATGGAATACCAAACATGACTACCAGAGTGAAAGGACAGACTCTTGAAGTTGTCCTCTGAAATAAAGTTAAACATGAAATTCATTTACATGTCCTATATACCTTGTCAAAGGTAATGTATACATTTTTTTGTTTTGTTTTTGGATTGTGACCCCTCCCATTCTCACTCAAGCCAGGTAGAATTTTCCAATTATAATAGCATTCAAAAAGTTTCAGACTTTGTATAATTACAGACTTGATTTGATGTGTATGGGTTTTGTCTATGCATAATGTTTGTACAGTGCCCTCAGAGGCCAGAAGAGAGCACCAGATCCCTTTGAACTAGAATTACAGAGGGTTTTTTTTGTTTTTGTTTTTTGTTTTGGTTTTGGTTTTGGTTTTTTGAGACAGGGCTTCTTTGTGGCTTTGGAGGCTGTCCTAGAACTGGCTCTTGTAGACCAGGCTGGTCTCGAACTCATAGAGATCAGCCTGCCTCTGCCTCCCGAGTACTGGGATTAAAGGCATGCGCCACCAATGCCCGGCTTAAGTTACAGAAGGTTTTAAGTGACTGGGAACCAAACTCAGGTCCTCTGGAAGAGCAGCTAGCGCTCTTAGCCTCTGAGCCATCTCTCAGCACCCCAATTACAGATTTTAGGTTAGGGATATTTAACCCTAACTTCAGTTGGATGGAGTAAGGAAGAGAGTCTGAAAAAATTCAGTTCAGTCAAATCTTCAGCAGCATCACACAAATAGCCCAGCTTGTTTGTTGTCATTGTTGCTTCATTTGTCTCCCTGTGATTGTCTGTCTGTCTTTCTTCCTCCCTTCCTTCCTTTTCTTTGGAAGGATCTCACGTAACTTAGGTATGTTCTTCTAAGTTCTGGCCGACGACCTCCTGAGTACATCCCTCCCCCAGTGCAAGGATTACAGGCTCGTGTCGTCACATCCTACTGTTTTTATTATATGGACTTGTCTTTAGGAACAGTCACTGTGCTATGAAAGTAAGTTCAACCTCCAAATCTTCACAAATGATAACAAAACTAGGTCTATAAACAGGTGCTGACTGCCCTCTAGTGTTCAAACTAAAGATCTCCCAATGAACTAGTTATATATTGGTGAAAACTCCAGCTCATACTTAGGCCATTAAAATCAGAAAAAAAATGTCCATCTTCCAAGGTCTTAAACAAGAGTCTTCTCAACACCAAGCAAACACTGTAACCTGAACTTCCTGATTATTGTTCCCAGGACAGGGAGTCCACAAAGTTTGGCCTCGGTTACACCAATGGCAGTTGGGCAAGACAGAAGAAAATGAACTAAATTAACATTTCAAATATATTTCCTAAGCCTGAGGATATAGCTTGTGGTAAGGTTTTACAATTTCCACATTCACATAATTAGGTATCTGTTTTTCTTAACCACTGAATCATCTTTCCAGTCTCTCAGGTCTAATTTACAATATAGCAAATGTCAATAAACAAAAGCTTCTTAGGACCCTCAATTATATTAAGAGTATATATGGAGCCCAGCATTATATTATAATCAGGAGGCAGGAGCTCCAGGAGTTCAAGGTTAACTTGGTCTACATAGTGAGTTCCAGGCTGACTGGAGCTCCACAGTGAGACTCCTTCTCAAAAAACAAACATTAGGGCTGAACATGGTGGCAGAGGCAAGAGGATTTCTGTGAGCCAGGCAGTCTCGTCTACATAATGAGTTCCAGGACAACTAGCACTGTGTAGAGAGACCCTGTCTCAAAAACAAACAAACAAACAAGAAAATAAGCTAACAAACAAGAGTATAAATGGGTGCTAAGGAGCTGAAAAGAAGGCTCAACAATTAAGAGCACTGACTGTTCTTCCAGAAGATCTGGGTTCAATTCTCAGCACCTACAGGGCAGCTCACAGCTGTCTATAACTCAAGTCCCAGAGGATCTGACGCCCTTACACAGACATGCATGCATTCAAAACAGCAATACACATGAAATTTAAAAATAAATAAATAAATATGTAAGTGGATCCTGAGAGCAAAAAGTCTAAGAGCCACTGTTCTACATCAGCATATTGAGCAGGATATAATTTATTCAAAGCTGTAACAGGTAAGGAGAAAGCATAAGCACCAATAAAAATGCAGACCATACTCACCAAATGGATCTTCCATGCCACTATTAACCAGAGTAGGGAGATGGGGAATAGTTTCTAAAAAGAGAAAAGGTACATGCAATATTGAAAATATCAAATTTACCATCTTGAATGTTTCTTTTAAATAAGTCCAACTCACTAACACTTATTTATTATAGCTTAAATGTTATTAAAAATATAACTTATTAAATGAGAACACTGCTACCTGGAGGCTGGTGAGATGACTTGACAAATGAAAGCATCTACTGCACAAGCCTGATGATCTGAGTTCCATTCCTGGAACCCATGGGAAATGCCAGAGGCAGTGGCATGCATTTATAACCTCTGCATTCCTAAGGTGAAATGGGAGACAGAGACAAAAGAACCACCTGGGCTCTCCTGGGCCAGCTGGCCTGAAAAACAGCACAGCAGAAACAAAAGAGACTCTTCTTCAACAAGGTGGAAGGAAGGCCAGGCAGTGGTTCCACACGTCTTTAACCCCAGCACTTGGGAGGCTGAGGCAGGTGGATCTCTGAGTTCAGGCCACCCTGGTCTACAGAGTGAGTTCCAGGACAGCCAGGGCTACACAGTGAAAAGATGTCTCAAAAAAACAAAAACAAAACAAACAAACAAAACTCCTAAGAGTCAGTATCAGCTCCAAAAGTGACTAGTTCACCCCAGAAGCTATGGTATACTATACTACAGTATTCCATGGTGTACCAACAGAAGGGCCTTGAGTAGAAATGAGATGCTAATGTGTGGAATCAAGATGTGTTAGGAAACTTGTCCCCAGGTTGCTAGTATTAGGAAAGAGCTAGGGCTTAATAGAGAGCACTTAGGTAACCTGAGGGAACTGTTAATTATGAGAGGGCAAACTGTTATGAAGGCCTGAGCCTGACTTTTTCCCCTCCCATATGTGCCCCTGCCACTGTAGTCCTCATCAGAGCCTTCAGCAAAAGCTGGGAAACTTACTGGTTCATAGCACTTAAGGAAATCTCTGTCTAATTATTAGTTAACCACTAAGCCAAACAAGTGCAGACTACAGTGAGTACACAGAACAAGAGAACACACACACTTTACAGTTTAGTTCAAAAGAGTCACCAAACAAAGAAGAAAAAGAACCCCACAGAAAGGGAATTTCATTTTCAGGGATAGGGCTTCCACATTATATTATTTTAAATGCCCAATACATACATCCTTAAACACACTCACACAGGGGGATTTTTAAAATTGAGAAAGAGACAACAAATAAATAGGAAAGCATAGCTTGTAATCAGGTAGAAAAAAAAGCAGTCAAGAAAACTGAATTAGGCCAGGTTCTTTAATCCCAGCAGTCACAAGACAGAGGCAGCCTGATCTAGAATCAAGTTCCATGACAGCCAGAGCTGTCTGTTTTACCAGCTATCTGGTAAAACACTGTCTTTAAAAAGAAAAAAGGGAAGGTGGGTGGCACACACCTTTCATCCCAGAGACAGGACAGGAGACAGAGGCAGGCAGTTCTCTGTGAGTTTGAGGCCAGCCTGGTTGCAGAGCTAGTTTAGGACAGTCAAAGCTACACAACGAAACCCTGCCTCAAAAATAAATAAATATAAGGAAAGAAAATTAAAGCTGAATCAAGAAATCCTAGCAGTAAAACTTAAAAAGATTTAAAATAAGCTAAAAAAATATATACTTCTAAATCTAAACAATCAAAGAAGGGAACTCAATGGAAAACACATTTCACAGGATTTGGTCTATAAATCACAAAAAAGAACTAAAAGAAATCATGATCTTATTCTGTAGACTAGATTGGCCTAGACTTTGTGCCTCAATGTGGCCTCAAACTCACAGCAATCCTCTTGGAATCAGCCTCCTAGGTGCTGAGATTACAGGTGTGCACCACCACTGTTAGTATTCAGCATCTGTACTGGCCTGTCCTTGGGGTTCTGACAGGCTACACCCTCAGCTGCAGCCACTAAGAGCACCTCCTGTGGACATTCACTACTCTCTCTCTCTCTACACACACACACACACACACACACACACACACACACACACAGCATGCATGTGGAGGTCAGCATGCAAAAGCTGGTTCTCTCCTTGTATTATCTGGGTTCCAGGGATTAAACTCAGGTTGAATCTAGCTTGATGCCTTTGCTTCCCGAGCCATCTTAACCCCCAATCCCTACCTATTTTTAAAATATATCTCTATGAATTTAGCATCATTACACTGCTAAAATTTTGTAATCCCTTAGGTTTTTGGAGAGTGGGCTATATATACACTATTACATCACTATGCTCATAAACATGCAGCCTCAGCCAGGTGGTGGTGGTGCCTGTGTTTAATCCCAGCACTTGTGAGGCAGAGCAGGTGGATCTCTCTGAGTTCGAGGTCAGCTGGTCTACAAAACAAAGTGAGTTCCAGGACAGCCAAGGCTACACAGAGAAACTGTCTTGAAAAACAGAACAAAAACACCATAACAACAACAAAATAAAGCCTCTACCATACAACAGCAAAACAAAAATATCTGCTGGATAAAAGATCCATTTTGTTCTGATACTCTCCAAAGCTATACCTGCCCACTTTTATTATCCATTCAGTCACTGAGCAATGAGTGAACAGCATTCCAATGAAACACCCAGAGCTGGGACTGGAAAGCAGACCTGGTGATTAAGAGCATTGGGTACTCGATGGGCGGTGGTGGCACATGACTTTAATCCCAGCACTCAGGAGGCAGAGGCAGGCTGATCTCTGTGAATTCGAGGTCAGCCTGGTCTAATGTGTGAGTTCCAGGACAGACTCCAAAACAATACAGAAAAATCTTGTCTTAAAAAAAAAAAAAAAAAAAAGCATTGGCTACTCTTAACTCAAACCTGAGGACTCAGGTTTGATTCCCAGCACCTTCATCAGGTGGCTCACAACTGTCTATAATTCCAGGTCCAGAGGATCCAATACCCTTTTCCACACACTTGCATGCATATGGTACATATGTGTACACTCAAATATGCACACAAAAAATTGAAAAAATAATAAATCTTGGGAAAAAAATACCAAGAACTGTGTGCTAAGCAATGCACATGAAGATTAAGATCTTATCCTGTGCTGGAGATATAGACCAGTGGTAGTCATAACTGTCATTATGGCAAATGGCTGTAACAAGGGTGCTGAAGAGATGGTTCAGCAGTTAAGAGCACTGGCGGCTCTTCCAGAAGACCTAGGTTCAATTCCCACATGGAATGTGGTACAGGCCTATATATCCATCTCAGTACTTCTGAGACTGAAACAGGAGGATCATCTCAGGTTCATAGTGAGTTTCAGACCAGTGTGAGCTATCATTTATACTAAGACTCTGTCTCAAATAAAATAAGTTAATTTAAAAAATAAAAGAGGTTACATGAGCTGGCTGTACAATGATTGAGACTGCTATTTAGTGTGAGTTGCTGTCTGTCTCTTTTCCTCCCCCATTCGGTATCAATCTGTAAAGTCTATAAACCCCAAGAGGGGAAAACACTTTTACTACTTTGTCCTGAGGGCCTAGAGTTTAACTTTCATTCATGGCTGAATGAGTAAAAAGATGAATTTGGAAATAAAGCACACCAACATTTGTTTTATGGGTTTGTTTTTTTTTTTCCTTCTGGTTTTTCGAGACACTGTTTTCTGTGGCTTTGGAGGCTGTCCTGGAACTAGCTCTTGTAAACCAGGCTGGTCTTGAACTCACAGAGATCCGCCTGCCTCTGCCTCCCAAGTGCTGGGACTAAAGACGTGCACCACCACCGCTTGGCCACACACCAACATTTAAAATAAGAGAAAAAAGTTCTTCCTCACTACAGTACCAAAACAAAAGAGATTTAAAACAGGCATTTGTTAGTTCAAAAGGCTAAACAAGTCTATGATCCAGCACTGAAAAGGTTGAAGCAACAGTGAGACTGAGGCTAGCCTGGGCTACATAGCAAGATCCTATTTTAAAAAGAAAAAAAAATTAGACAAAGAACCTAGACTAATTACACTGACTCAATTCCACTGGAATGTTATGCATTTTCTTAACAATTTAAGTGCAAGAGTTGAAGCAGGTTGCTATTTCTGATATCACATTCATGGCATGTACTGACAGAAAACCAAGACTAAACTGCAGGTTTATTCTGATCAAAAGTTTTTACAGAGCAAAGAAATTAAGAAAGCATTTTCCTAAGTCTTAATGCTCTATAAAAAAAAAAAAAAGTACACGAATTTGAATTCTGTCTTTAATGTTAGGTTTCAGGAGCCAGAGTGGCCTTACCCATCTTTGCTTAAAGACATACTTTTTTAAAAATTATTTATTTTTATTTTATGTGCATTGGTGTTTTGCCTGCATGTGTGAGGCTGTCAGATCTTGGAATTACAGACAGTTGTGAGTGGCCATGTGGCTGCTGGGAATTGAGAACCTGGTCCTCTGAAAGAGCAGTCAATGCTCTTAACCACGGAGCTATCTCTTCAGCCCCCATAGACATACATACTTCTTAATAAACCTTTAACCGTCTTCTTTCTTTTGTTAAACATGGTCTTACTGGATAGCTCTAGTGACCCGAAACTTATTATGAAGGCTAACTTCAAAGGTAATCACCAGGGTTTCTCTGTGAAACAGTCCTCGCTATCCTGGAACTCACTCTGAAGAAAAGGCTGGCCTCAAACTCAGAGATCCGCCTGCTTCTGCCTCCCAAGTGCTGTGGTTAAATAAAAGATTAAAATCACAATTTAGTAATTCATCACCCTTTTGTTCCCAAAGCCCCATAAAATTGCTATTCTGCCTAGATACAGGATAATCAAACTGGACTGAAAGCAGAAATCTTCCAAATGGCTTATGGAAAAGACTTCATGGTTCTATGAATCTTAGTTCCATATAAATCAGCTTGTTTGGGCTGTAAAATATTTTCATAATTTTTTGTAATATTCAGATCTCAGAAAATTAAAGCAGTTTGTGAAAATATAATTAGTAGCTGCATTAAATTTAAGGTAACAGAAAGCTCTAGGCTTGCTGTTTATATTTAGCTCAGCTTTCCTACCTGAGCTAACTGCATGGCTTTGGGCTAGTCACTTAACATTTTAAGCAAGGTTACATCAACTGCAAAGAAAGAACCAATGCCTCACAGAATTGTGGTGAGGGTATAATAGTTATTCAATGTATATTAATGAGATTTATACAATGTATACAACTCTTCAAAAAAATAACATGGGCAGCACTATCATGTTTGAGTAAATAAGCCATGTGGTGATGCAACCATAATAATCTTAGCACTTGGAAAGACCTAAAGGCAGGATAGGGTAGAGTTCAAGGCCAGACTAGACTCCATAGCTACCCAGTCTCAAATAAATAAACTTCTATTCCCAATAACTGAAGAATGGCTGGGACTAGTGGTATAAGCATCATGGCACAGCAGGCCATGGCACAGATGGCCAAGACCTTGGATTGCAGTCCTAACACAACAACAACAAATGTGCTATGCAAACCTGCCATTTGAGATCCATTCCAGGAACAAAGCAAAGTAGGAGAAAGCCAACTCCATAGAGTCAGATTCTAATGTCACACCTGCCCGACTCCACCCTCCCCACCCTTAGGAAAACTTTTTTTTTTTTTTTTTTTTTGAAATAAGGTCTCAATTATGCAGTCCTGGCTGGTCTTGAACCCATGATCCTCCCTCCTTAGCCACCTAGTATTGGGGGTTTCAGGGATGTCCCACAACTTGCTAGTAAAGACACAACCAACAGCCAGTATTAAGGTCCTTCCATCTCTATACAGTATTAACACAATCCAAGAGCCTTCAAGTCATTTCCATTATAAAATGCCAAACAGAATAATGAACACTTTTTTGGCTACGTGTCTAGGGTGGGAATTTAGCCTCAAAACACCTTTCCTGATTCATGTAAAGGAGTCCCTGTTGTCTTCCCTCAGGAATTCTAAATACTAGTCAGTTTTCAAAGGCCTTCATAAAACTTTACCCTTATGCTAAGTCTTGCGATGGGGTCTTTGACGGGACATGCAGTTACCAAGATCTAAAACCAAATTGAATCAAATCCAAGAATTCAGCGGTGACCCAAAATAATACATTTTATCACCCATCACATACTGAGTTTCTAGGTTTCTCTACAGAAAAAAAAAAAAAAAGTTCTTCAATGAGCGGACTTTTTCTTTAGAGTTTTTGCTTAAAAAAGAAAAAGGATGCAGTCTGGGGAAATCGAGGAGCTGCGTGGGCGAATGAAGTGTCAAAGACTACTTGCAGGCAATGAGTGATGCCCTAGAAATCACACTCTTTCAGGTTTCTAAAGCAATGATTCACTTGAGTTCTCTGCCCACTCTCTCTCACACACCCCCCCCCCCATCTGCCACACACATCGAAGTCAATTCCACTCTTTCTCAGTTTCCGGGGTTGGGGCTTCAAGCCTCACTTCTTTTTCTTGGATACCATCCTCTGGCGGAGAAAAGCGCCTTGAGTTGTGATCCCTAGCTGCGGGAGGCTGACGTTTAGAAACTGGACAATAACCTCGAGATTTCCACCGAAACTATGCCAGGCTCCGAAGCCTCGGTTCTGCTCAGTCGGGATGCAGAGGTCTGAGGGAGGTCACTTTTGAAAGATGGACTTTGACCCGATCCAGTTACTGTAACCGGATCCCCAGGGAGCGGCCCCCGGCAGGACGTGCGGGCTCCCCCGGAGACCGAGACTCCACGCAGCGCCACAAAGGCGGAGAAGCGGCTCAGACAAAAGGGCCCCGCGGAGCCTGGGGGGGCGGAGAGCGCGAGTGTGCGCGGGCCCGGCCCCAGGCGGGGACACCGCAGCGGGACCGTTGTGGGAGGGCCGAGGGAGGAGGCTACGGCCCGCCACGCCCTGGCTGCACGGACGGCCGCCCGCGCCGTTACCCCCCACTCCGGCCCGCCCGCCCGCGACCCTCAGCGCAGCCGAGCCGAGACCGCGGCTGCAGAGCGCGCGAGTCGCTCACTTTCCCTACTTTGGAGAACTCACCTAGGTCGCCGCTGCCTCCTCAGGATCCACAGCACTTTCTCCCGGAAATCCTACCTGGTCTCTGGCTGCCTGGTTCTAGCCAGAGCCTTCGGCCCCAGGGGAGGGGGGCGGGGGCAGCAGGCTGGACAGTGAGGATAGGAAGTGCCTCCGCGGAGGCTCACGGGACTTGTAGTCGCCAGCAGTGGCCAGCTGTGTGGCGACCCAGACAAAATGGCGGGAACTGCCGGCCCTCAGCTGCTTGGTGCCGAGCCCCCGGCTCTGCCGGTCTGGGCATGCGCACCAGCGGCCGGCGCACGGCACATAAATGGATTTGGGCCGCTTGCCTAGTTCCGAGCGAGGCGAAGGTCCCCGGGCTTGGGAGGACACTCCCCGCAATGCCCAAGAAAGGAGCTGATGTATGCGTGGTGTTCTACAGCCTGTGTCTCAAACTACCCAGAGCCGATTCGAAGCGCAAAAAAAACTAATAAACAAGTTACCCTCAAATATTGTGCGAAAGTAAGGAACCCGGCCCATTAAGCGCATTCAACATCCACACTCCCTGCTGTTTGTGTATTTTCCCCACTATCAACTAGCAGAAGCCACCACCTGTCTCATTCCAGGACCCAGGGCTATCACCCGCCAGACACCCTCCTCGCTGCTTGCTGGAGGATCTTTCTAAAGCCAAACACACGGGTCACACCCATATTAACCTATATGTAACTTGTTCTTTCTTTTTGTTCTTTGAGACTGGGTTTCTCTGTGTAGACTATGCTGGCCTCGAGCCCACAGAGATCCACTTGCCTCTGCTTCCCAAATGCTGAGCTTAAAGGCGTGCACACCTAGCCTAAATGTAAATATTTTTAAATTATGATACATGCAGAAAGAAACACAAGAGAAAACGTATGCCTTTCAAATACACAATCAATAACATTAAAAAATAGTAATAAATTACAACCCAGTTATGGTGGCACACACCTGTATTCCTAAGTGTGATGGTGACAGATGCTGTGAGTCCGAGAATAGTTTAGTCTACCAGTTCCAGGGCAATCAGAGCTACATAATGAAATCCTGTCTCAAAAAAAAAAAAAAAAAAAAAAAAAAAAAAACAAACAAACAGGCCAGCCAGATGCTGTCTGGAAATAACAGTAATAATAATAATAATAATAAATGATAATAATGCCAGCAGTTGGGAGGCAGAAGCAGGCAGATAGTGAGTTAGAGGCCAGTCTAGTCTACAAAGTCAGTTCCAGGACACACACACACACACACACACACACAAAGGTGTGGGGCGGGGGGAGAGAAGAAAGAAAGAAAGCTGGCTAGAAAGAAGCTAAGTCCAGGCATTCATAAGGAATAATAAGTTCCCATATGTTTGTTTGGGAGCTGGGTGGCAGCCGCCCCCAGGGGAGAAAAAAAACCCAAATTAAGCTTTTGTGTCCATGTAATTTGTTTTTTGTTTTTCGAGACAGGATTTCTCTATGACTTTGGAGGCTGTCCTGGAACTAGCTCTTGTAGATCAGGCTGGTCTCGAACTCACAGAGATCCACCTGCCTCTGCCTCCAAGGTGCTGGGACTAAAGGCATGCACCACCAACACCTGGCAGACACTTTTGGTTTGTTTTCGAAGTAGCCTTTGTCTGTGTAGCCCTGGCTGTCCTAGAACTCACTCTGTAGACCAGTTTGGCCTCGAACTCAGAGACTGACTGCATCTGCCTCCCAAGTGCTGAGATTAAAGGTGTGTACCACCACCGACCAGCAATGCTCTATTATTTTTTTTTTTTTTTTCCAAAAGGCTGAAGAAATGGCTCAGTGGTTAAGAGGTTCCAGAGTTCCTGAGTTCAATTCCCAGCAACCACATGATGGCTCACAACCATCTGTAATGAGATCTAGGGCCCTCTTCTGGCCTACAAGGATACATGCAGAAAGAACACTGTATACATAATAAATAAATCTTTAAAAAAAAAAAAAAAAAAAGGCTTGAATACACTTGTCCCAAGGGAGATGAACAGTTTGAGAATAACAAATGAAAGGTGTTAAATTGATGTAAGAGAGGAAACCTACTAGGATAGACTAATAAGACGAGGGTTGGGACTGGAAAGATGTCTCATTGGTTAAGAGCACGTGTTGTTTTTGCAGAGGACCTAGGTTTGGGTCTTAGGACCCACTAGGCGGTTGACAGTCTTCTGTAATTCCTGTTACAGGGGAATCGTATGCCCTCTTCTGGCCTCCATGGGTACTACCTATTACATATTTTTATATTATTGAACAGTTTGGTGTCCTTCCAGAGTCCTGGGTTTAAAAAAAGCCTTCCTACCACCCATGCCCACTGCCCCTTGAGCTGGCCCAAAGAGAAGGGGAGAAGGGAAAACAGGGAGCAGCTTGGACAGCTGAGATGTGTCCATGGTGAATCACCAGAGGGAATATGTAGTTATGGAATTCCCTCCTCTTCCCCAATATATCTTTTTAAAAATGTTTTTCCATCAAGGTCATCTTCTGTTTTTCTTTTTTTTCTACTTCTTTTTTTCTTCTTTCCTCTTTTTTACTCTCCTCCTCCTTTTTAGTAAGGGGAATACCGTGATGTCTCTCCTCTGGAAGAGCAGCCAGTGCTCTTAACCTCTGAGCCACCTCACCAGCCCCAAGTATTCCTTCCCGCTTATATTGATGTCTCTAAAACATGAGGTTATGGACGTTAGCGTGCACCTCAGTGCTGTCTCCTGAAGGTAGAGGTGTGAACAGAAATCATAAAAACTCCATAAATGCAGAAGTAAGCTGTAGACATCAGATGTCTTGTCTTGTCCTTCAGGCAACATTTATGTAGTATAAAAATTCATGGCTTCTCATACTTAAAATTGTTTTTCAGAAAAATAGTTCCTTTATTAAGATTATGAAGGAAAGAACTATATGTGGTGGCGCACACCTTTAATTCCAGCACTCGGGAGGCAGAGGAGGTGGATCTATGAGTTGAGGGCCAGCCAGGTTTATAGAGTAAATTCCAGGACAGCCAGGACTACACAGAGAAATCCTGTCTTGAAAAATCAAATAATAATAATAAATTATAGGCCAGGCGGTTCTGGCACATGCCTTTAGTCCCAGCACTCAACAGGCAGAGGCAGGCAGATCTCTGTGAGTTCAAGACCAGCCTGGTCTACAAGAGCTAGTTCCAGGACAGCCTCCAAAGCTACAGAGAAACACTGCCTCAAAAAAAAAAAAGACAAGAAAGAAAGAAGAATTATAGAGGAAGAGAGACAGAATAGAGCTAATAGCTTACATACAACTAAAATATCTTTTTGTTTGTTTGTTTTTGTTTTCTCTGTGTAGCTTTGGAGCCTATCCTGGCACCTCATTCTGTAGACCAGGCTGGCCTCGAACTCACAGAGATCCTTCTGCCTCTGCCTCCCGTGTGCTGGGATTAAAGGCCTGCGCCACCAACGCCCGGTTTACTTCAATATCTTTTATAGATGCATTTTAATTTTGCATATTCACATGTGCCTTTATGTGGTGTTCGTGTGTGTGTGTGTGTGTGTGTGTGTGTGTGTGTGTGTGTGTGTGTGTGTGTTTAAACACGTGTAAATGAAGCCGGTTGTTGGTGGCGCACGCCTTTAATCCCAACACTCAGGAGGCAGAGGCAGACGGATCTCTGTGAGTTCAAGATTAGCCTGATCTACAAGAGCGAGTGCCAGGAGAGCCTCCAAAGCCACAGAGAAACCTTGTCTCGGAAAAACAGGGTGGAAAAAAAGGACAGAGAACCGCGGGTAGCCCAGGCTGGCCTGGAACTCAGTACTTGGTCAAGGATTACCTTGAACTCCTTATCCACTTCCCTTACTCTCCTGTATGCTGAGATCATAGATGTGTCATTACAGTTTAGAGATTTAATGTTGCTGCCACCTGCAGGCCACATGGCTCACTAACAGGTTCACAAATTCTCCCCACACCCCTACCAAGGGAGGATTTCTGAGTTCTCTGTGGAACTCTGGATTAACTGGAGAAAGTTTCTTAGCAATTCCCCCCATTCCCTATGACCCCCCACAGTCTGCTGCCCACAAGCCACAATTGTAAAAATCCTAAAAGTGGGGTCTGTGACATCAGATTGGGTTTGGAACTTGTCTCCCGCCTCCCCTCCCGCCCCGTGAGTAATACGTCAGTTTTCTCATTCATAAAATAGGTATAACAGTAACTCCTTCACTGAGATGTGCAGAGGACAGAACCGGGGCCTGCAGAGCACAGCGCCTGGCACACGGAGATCCTGGAACAGATGTTAACAGTTGTCGGGCAGATCGGCAGCAGCTATCCCATTCTAAGCAGAGGATGGTGCCTAAACTGCACAGCAGTTCAGTGCACAGACCTTTAGCATCTGTTTCTACCTTGTGACCTCGGGCAGGTGTCTCAACCTGGCTGAACCTTGCTTGACCTCACAGGTGGCTTAGGAGATTAATGAGGTCATTTATGTGAAGTACCGAGACAGAACCTGGCAAGGAGTCCACAGATAATAAATGGAGTGATGATTAAAAGAAATAGTTACCAAGGATAGCTCAAGGTTGAACAGCCCAGACTGCGAATGGGCACGTTCCAGGCAGGCACTAGCCTTCGGGCATTTTTCAAATTGTTGGCCAGCATTAAAAATAGAAATACATGTACACAGACACGGACACAGACAAAACACCCATACATATGAAACAATAATGATTTTTTAAATAAAAATTCCTCTGGGTTTATGGTTGCTCACCTATAATCCCCCACCTAAGCAGGAGGCTTCATAGTGTGACCCTCTTTCAAAAACATAACAAAAATCCATCTGTGTGGGGTGGATTATCAGTACTCTCCAGACTGCAGAGGTTAAAAAAAAAAAAAAAAAAAAAAAAGGTGGGGATTGAAAGGTCAAGGCCATGGGACTAGGATTTCATTCAAAGGTAGACTTTTTTTGTTGTTTTTGTTTTAAAGATTTTATTTATTATGTATACAGTGTTCTACCTGCATGTTTGCCTACATGCCAGAAAAGGGGAGCACCAGATCTTATAGATGGTTGTGAGCCATCTTGTGGTTGCTGGGAATTGAACTGATGACCTCTGGAAGAGCAGCCAGTGTTCTTAATCTCTGAGCCATCTCTCCAGACCCTTGTTTTTGTTTTTTGAGACAGGGTTTCTCTGTATTGCTTTGGAGATTGTCCTGGAACTCGCTCTGTAGACCAGGCTAGCCTCGAACTCACAGAGATCCGCCTGCCTCTGCCTCCCAAGTGCTGGGATTAAAGGTGTGAGCCACCAATGCCCAGCCAAAGGTAGACTTTCTGCTTATCTGGCAGGGACAAAACTCTTGTTTCAACCCCCAGCATCACAAAGGGTAGAGGGCTGGGTGGTAGCTCATTTGGTAGCATGCATGAAACCCAGCACTCAGTTTCCAACAGCACATAAATCAGGCATAGCAGTGCATGCCTGTAATCCAGCACTTGAGAATCAAGGTCATCCTCCAATAGAGAGACAATCCTGGGCCAGCATAGAATATATGAGAACCTGAAGAAAGATAGACAGACAGACAGAAAGAAAGAAGGGAGGGAGAGAGGGAGGGGAGGGGAGGGGAGGGGAGGAGAGGGGAAGAAGAAGTTTTTCAGCTTAAGCTACATAGTGAGAACCTTTGTCTCAAGACAGAAGCAAAAAGTAGAAATTTCAAATTTAGGTCCAGCTTCTTAGCTTCTTTCAGTTTTAAAATGTGAAGATCTGACCATATGTCACACCCAACTACAGAAAAGATAGTGTACAACAGAGATAATTTATTCTAAACCAGCCTAGTGATGGTCCTTGAGGAAGTGACATTGAACCAGAGCTATAACTCAGGCATGATGGCAATCACCTATAATCTTAGTGAGTTTGAAGCCAGCCTGGATAGTCCAACCTGGACTACGTAGTGAGCCCATGGGGGAAAACAAAACAAAACAACAACAACAACAAAACAGGAAAAGAATAAAGAAAGGAAGGGAGAAAAGCCAAGACCTAAAGATAGAAGGAAGGTTAGACCTAGAGGTGGGAGAGGATGCTCCAAGCAGATGTGCAAATGTCCTAAGGCATAGAACAGAGAGGTTAGGTTTTCTTTTGTTTTGTTGAACTGGCTGATGTTGAACTCACTATGTAGACAGGGCTGCTTTCACAGAGATCTGCCTGCCTCTGCCTCCCGAGTGCTGGTATTAAAGGTTTGTGCCACCACCGCCGGCTCAATGATAGAATCTTGCCAGCCCAGACTGGCCTTGATAGTGCTATGTAGCTCCTCAGCATCATCTCAGACTTGCAATCCTCCTGCCTCAGCTACCTTAGTGGTATTGTAGGCATGGGCCACCTCACCCGACTAAAAGGCATTTTGAATTAGTGATTTTTTTCCTGTCACAAAGAATGGTTGATCCTTGTGATATCCAGAAACATTTTCATTTCCAGGCTGATCCCTGGGCAGTAGTTACTTGAAGTAATAACGTAGAGGGTGACCAGGTCAGAATGAAGATGGATTAAGATCAACTCATTGCCGCTGAGAAAGTAGAGGAGTAAGTACAAAGAGAATCTGTAGGAGCCCTGGACATGAGCATGAGAGCCTCGAGGATGTGGCAAAGGGCAGACTTTACAAGAACCATGCTGAGTTACCCATGGGGCTGGACATCTGACATTCATTTTGTTTGTTTGTTTTGGTTTTTTGAGACGGGTTTTTCTGTGGCTTTGGAGGCTGTCCTGGAACCAGCTCTTGTAGACCAGGCTGGTCTCCAACTCACAGAGATCCGCCTGCCTCTGCCTCCGGACTAAAGGCATGCACCACCACTGTGTTGTTGTTTTTTTTTTTTTTTTTCTAATGGAAAAATGAGAAGAGAGATTTGGCAAGGACATAGAACAAGATGCAGAGTTCAATTCATAATGCCTAGCTGAACTTGTTTTCAATGTGAGGAAACCCTGCCATAATTGTTGTTAACAAAGTAACACTGTAAATTTTAAAATATTCTATCGTTGTTATTAGTGTGTGCATGTGTGTGACCAGGCTGGCCTCATACTGGGATAAAGGCATGTGCCACCACACTCAGCAGTGAGAAGGCGCCTTTCAGAAGCCAGCTGTCTCCTTCCACCATAGATTCCAGCATTAAGCTCAGGGTGTCTGGTTTGTGTGGCTTTCTCCTTTACCCAATCTTGCCATCCCTATAATAACATATTTCATCCTTTTCACTCATTTAGCAAAAACAGTCTACCAAAATATTGTGCCCTAAGGAACAATTGGACATTAGACATAAAGGAATGAATGAAAAAGACTCCATCCTGATCCTCCAGGAATTCACAATCCAGAAAGAAAGGGAGTACTTTGGAAAACAATTACAGGCCTGGGATGTAGCTCAGCCGTAGAGTGTCAGGTCAGCAGGCAGCCTTGGGTTTCATCCTAGACCCCCCAAAAGGAAAAACTTACAAAGAATCAGTGGGTGCTACAGGGGGACTTTAACAGTGAGCCCAAGCCGGGCGTTGGTGGCGCACGCCTTTAATCCCAGCACTCGGGAGGCAGAGGCAGGCGGATCTCTGTGGGTTCGAGACCAGCCTGGTCTACAAGAGCTAGTTCTAGGACAGCCTCCAAAGCCAGAGGGAAACCCTGTCTCGATAAAAAAAAAAAACAAAACAAAACAAAAAACAAAACAGTGAGCCCAATATACCACAGTCACTTTGGAAGACATTCTAGAAAAATGATGGTAAAGGGTTGGGTATGGAGGCAGAGACAGGTGGAGCTATGAGTTCGAGGCTGGCCTGATCTACAAAGCAAGCTCCAGGACAGCCAGAACTATTACACAGAGAAACTCTGTCTCAAATAAAAAAAAAAAGTCAACTGAAAAAGCAGGAGGTGTAACACAAGTAAGTGTGCCACCAAGTTAAGTGACATGCAAGTGTCTGTCCCTCAACCTCCAAAGAATGAAAACAGGGCAAGTCTTCCAGACAGCGAGAACAGCAGAAGATGGAAGACACCTTTCTCTCAGTAATGAGATGAGAGAGTAGCCGTTCACTTCCCACAGATGAGGAAAATGCTTCCGGGAGGGATTAACTGACACCCATAGGTGGTGCAGGGGCCGGGGTGGAAGCCTGTAAGGTCTACAAGGAAGCATCTCTCAGCTGCTGAGGCAGGCTCTCCTTGGTTTGCCCTCTCTTCCTAAGGGTCAGGTGAATGGAATGGGAAAATAAGACGTCTGCAATGCAGGAAGTTGAAATCCTGGCTTACCCAGTCTGCAGGCATGCTTGATTCATGATGGGCTGTCACCTTTGGAATGGTGACTATTTGGTGACAGAGCTTTTGAGCTAATGTCTAAATGGATGTTCAGTTTACTTAAGGTGATCCAAGCACTGTGTACTGGGGACCTACTGTGTGCCAATCCTGATGCTAGATTCTGTCAGAGTTACAAACATGGGAAGACAAGTATTGGGCTAAAGAGAGTTCTTAATTATTCACTGACTGACTGACTGACTGACTGACTGACTGACTGTGTGTGTGTGTGTGTGTGTGTGTGTGTGTGTGTGTGTGTGTGTACACAGAACTCTAGCACATGCTAGGAAAACACTCTATTGCTGACTCAAGTCCCCAGCCTGACATTTTTTTCAAATGCCATAAATCTGACAGTTAGGAATTTTAGGTAACTGGTAATACCTTCATCTTTTTAGCATGAGCCACATGCCCAATAGGGCATGAAGTACTTCAAAGAAAATGCAAGCTGGTGTGATAGTTTTCTCTGTTATCGTAGCAGGTATGATGTTGTGGCAAGAGCTATGCTTGAGCCAAAGAATTCAAGAGCAGCCTCAGCAACACAGTTAGAACCCTTTGAAGAGAGTCTGACAGCTGATGAGATGGCTTTCAGGGTAAAGGCGCTTGCATCAAAGCCAGGTGACATATGAATATTCTTTTCCCAGAACCCAGGTAAAGGTGGGAAAAGAACTGATTCCACAAAGTTGTCTTATGACCATTCCACCCATGACACAGGTGAGCCCAAACATACATCATATATACACTAATAATAATAAATAATGATAGTAAATAATAATAATAAATGAAATCAATTTTTTGAGACAGGGTTTCTCTGTATACTCATGGCTGTCCTGGAACTCACTCTGTAGACCAGACTGGCCTTGAATTCACAGGGATCCACCGGCCTCTGCCTCCGGAGTGCTGGGATTAAAGTTTTGCACCACCACTACCAGGCTGAAATAGATTTTTTGCCCCCCCCCCCCCGAGATAGAGTTTCCCTTTATAGCTTTGGACCTTGTCCTGGAACTAGCTCTGTAGTCCAGACTGGTCTCGAACTCACAGATATCTGCCTGCCTCTGCCTCCTGAGTGCTGGGAATAAAGGCATGTGCCACCAATGCCCAGCTTGAAATAAATATTTAAAAGGGAAATTCAAATTATCACTTTGTGTGGTATGTGTAAGCAGTTTTTATATATTATCTCCTTAAACATTCCTGATCATAATGTTACTATCATAGTATTAATGAGACAAATATCTCTCATTTTACAAATGTGAAAACTGGGCTTCAGAGATTTCAGCTTGTAATTTCAGAGGTAATAAATAGAAGAACCAGAATTATTCAGATCTAGGTCTCCCAGGGCTTAACCTTGGGCTCTAGAACATTGCAGCACACTCATAGTTCTCTGAGCTATCCACCCAGGAACAGATCCAGACAAGAGGGAATTTGCACTTTTAAAACCCTCCAGCCCAAACTGGGTGTTGGTGGTGCATGCCTTTAATCCCAGCACTTGGGAGGCAGTGGTAGAGGCAGGTGATTCTCTGTGAGTTCGTGACCAGCCTGGTCTACAAGAGCTAGTTCCAGGATAGGCTCCAAAGCAATACAGAGAAACCCTGTCTCAAAAAAACAAACAAATAAAACAAAACAAAAACAAAAACAAAAAACCCTCTAGTCCAGTCAGTGAGTTGGCCCACGGGGTAAAGGTACTCTCTACCAAGTGACCTGAGTTCAATCCCTGGGACCCACATAATAGAAGGAGAGAACCGGCTCTCAGAAGTGGTCTTCTGACCTCCACTCGCACATGCAATAAATACTAGTAAAAAAAAAAATGAAGTAAATCAAAACTTTCTAGTTGAAGGCCAGCCCTGTTGGTAAACATCTGAAATCCCAGCACACCAATAGTTGAAGCAGGAGAATCCTGGGTTCCAGGACTTAATTGAGATGCATAGCAAGAATTTGTCTCAAAGCCAAACAAAAACAAAAACAAAAAAAACAAAGCCCTACTGCAGCTACATAGTACATGGTGATGTGGGCTGTGGTTTTAAGAACTACAGAGGTGGGGGCTGGAGAGATGGCTCAGCAGTTAAGAGCACTGCCTGCTCTTCCAAAGGCCCTGAGTTCAATTCCCAGCAAGCACATGGTGGCTCACAACCATCCATTATGAGATCTGGTGCCCTCTTCTGGCCTGCAGTTATATATGTAGGCAAAACACTGTACACATAATAAATAAATAAATCTTTAAAAAAGGAAGAAAAAACAAAAAGAACCACAGAGGCAGAGGCAGGATGAGTACATGGTCTTAAGAGACTGAGGGCAACCTGGGCAATGGACTACCCCCCACATACCACTTCAAAATTAAATAAACAATGACTACTGCTACCACCCCCAGGGAAGTAAAGAACAAACCAAAAAATTAAAACATTGTGCCTTATGATTAGATGTGGTTAATATGTAAAGCAAAGAACCCATCTAGAAGTTATTTTCTATTAATACAAATGTAAAATTTGTCATTTAATCAGAAACTAAAACTCAAAATCTGATATCAAGATGCATTGCACATTTTTTAAGTGGGTGTGTGTTATGACCTGTGTGCACTTGTGTATGGTGTTGCCTGCCGCACCCAAAGAGGCCAGAAGGGGCATCGTGTGTCCTCCTCTGCCAGTCTTCACCTTATTCCCTTACACAGCTGTCTCACTGAACCTAGAGCTTGCTGGTTTTTTAGCTGTGCCTCCCACTCCATCTCTGCCCCGGTTCCCCAGGTTTACAGGAGCTCTCACCAGGATCACAAGGCTCTCAGCTACATGCAGCTTTTTGGATGGGTGCTGGAAATCCAAACACAGGTTTTCATGCTTACACACAGCATCCTTACTCACTGAGCGTCTCCCAAAGCCCAGTACACTGCTTTAAATTCTTATGCTATGTTTACATGAGAAAGAAAAGAAAAATATCTTGCAAAAATCAACATCAAGTCAGCATCGTGGTGTCCAGCTGCAATCCCAGCACTCGTGTGAGGCTGAGGCGGGGAGATGCAGGTCAGGCAACCGAGCTACATGACAAGTTCAAGGCTATCTGGCTATATTATGAGATCCTGCCTCAGATTCTCAGATTGTATACATCAGAAACTTCATACAAATATACATATATATATATTTAGAGAGAGAGACAGAGAGAGACAGAGAGACAGAGAGGAGTGACAGTTATGCTGTGCTTTGTCAAATGGAATGAAAAATATACAAAAACAAAACAGGGCAGACAGCCATCGGCCCTGGGCTATCTGCCCATCCCCCTGTCTCCATGACTACTCCTGGCTTGGAGGAAGCAGGTGTGCCACCTCTTCTGTTCTCCTGTGGACAGGTGAAATCTCTGCAACTAAGGAAGTGCCCCCGAACTGGCTCCGTGACAGATGGATCGGAAGATGCATGCGATGTTCAAACACGAATGTTTGCAGTGCGGTGTTCAAACATATAGATGTTTGCCTTTCCACCTCCATACTGGCCCTGTGTTCAATACAAAAATGCAACAAAGGAGTCTAAGATTTATTGACTGTCACTTTGTGCTAACCTGTCTCCACAATTCATTTAATGCTGTAAATACTGGGGTTCAGAAATGTAAACTAGCTTAGCAGCACTTTACTTATCAAAACAAAATCCTCTTACTAAGGCACAACAACACTGTCCACTAATTGAGTGCATAGAATGTGCCAGGCATTGTCAGGGCATTCCCCATGAGTTTTCTTCAACACTCGTGGCGACCTGTGATATAATGACAATCATGAAGCTAAACAACTTCCAGGGTCACATGGTTAGTAAGTGGCATCTGTTTGGGTCTGACTTCTCATTTCAGATATGCAACGCCAAACCCATTTTGTCTCAGACACTCTTCCAAATGCACTATTTGAAGCCCGGCCTGGTGGTGCAGGTCTCTAATACTACCTACAACAAAGACAGGTGCAAGAGCATTACAAATTCAAGGCCTGCTTGGGCTATAGAGAGAACCCAAGACAAGTTAGACAACGTAGTGAGAACCTGTCTCAAAATTAAAATAGGGGTTGGAGAGATGGCTCAGCAGTTAAGAGCACTTGTTTGAAGCCACCTTGAGTTCCAGACCAGTCAAGTTTGCATAGATCTCTGTCTCCATAAAGAGACACAATGAAGAGGTATTCTGTAAAAGAAGAACATGTATTTCTCATGCATTCAATTTTCCTATACCCTAACCTTCAAATCCCACCAAAACTTCAGTAAAGGCTTGTTTCCAAGCATAAAGAAAGCTGTGGGTGGGGACAGTGCAGATGATAAATTGGGAGACTTCATTAGAATAGACCCGGACCATTCAAGAATGCTGAATCCTGGGGCAGAAATGGGAGAGAGCTAAGAAGCAGTCTGCTACATCCAGGAACTGATCCACTTTTGCTATCCTTGGAGGTAGAGAGTGAAGGGCAGCTGCAGTAAGGACAAGCAGAAGGTAAACACATTTCCCCACCAAACCCCAGCTCAGCAATTACATGGAGGTTTGTTCTCCTGAGAGAATAATCAATGCCCGGAAGGGGAGTCACCCAGTACAATTAGGGGCACTACACTAAAATGGGGCAAATGAGTCTGTCTCTCTGGAGAAGATGAAGCCTGATGTGAAGCAGCTTGTGCTAATGCATAGAGGTCTCCCAACAAATGGCTTCCCATGGCCAGTGACCTTTCAGGTCATTGGCTCCTGGACAAATGACTTCACGGCCAATGACTCTCATCATTATGCAAAGAGCTTTTAATCAGCCTTCATTCCACCTTTTAGTGATAAGCAGAAGCCTACCAGGTTTTCCTCTATCAGAAGAGCCAGAGAGCAAACCACAAAACAAACGTGGAAGGGACCAAGACTACACAAATAAAACTTTAGACTCATTATTATTATTACTATTTAAATTGTATGTGTTTGTGTGGGTCCATGCAGACCACAGAGGAGCTGGATCCCCCTGGAGCTGGAGTTACAGGCATGGGTGCTGGAAATCAAGTTTGGATCCTCTGTAAGAGCAGCCTGTGCCCTTAACCTCTGAGCCATCTCTCCAAGACCAAAATAAGACTTTAAACACTATCAAGAGAATAGCATAGTGTCACCATTTTATTGTCTGCAGTCCCAGTTCTTGGGAGACGAAGTCAGGAGAATCACACTTTTATGGCTAACACGGACAAAACCCTGTTCCCCTCCACTCTTTGCTTCCTTGGCTCCCAACTCCCCACACAAGGCTGAAGCTGTTACTCAGTGGTATCTTTCTAGCTTGTCATGCACAAGGCCTTGAGCTGGTCAGTGATGAGGAGAAAGAGGGAATCTGGAGAAGACATGGCCGACGAAAACTAGAGAATTAACAGATATATTTCTAAAAGTATGGGGGATTAGAGATGAATTAGTGGGTAAGAGCACTTCCTACACAGTCATGAGGTCCTGAGTTCAGATCTCCAATATCCAGACAACAAAGAGGAACATGGCCACATGCCTGTCACTCCAGTGATGTGGAAGGTGGAGACAGGAGGATCCTGGGAACTTGCTGACCAACCAACCTGTGGGATCAAGGGGAAGATTGGTGAGCTCCGGGTTCAGCCAGAGACCTTGTCTCAAGGGAATAAGGTGAAGAATTATAGGGCAGGACACCACAGTCCTCCTTTAACTTCTGAGGCCTGCACAGATTAGTACACCTGTACCCACACACGCATGCATGCATGCACACACAGGCACACACACCTGATGGGGGATGTCCTTCTGTACGATGTAAATATATGTTTCTTTTACTGGTTGATGAATAAAGCTGTTTTGGCCAATGGATAGGCAGGATTTAGCCAGGTGGGAAATCCAAACAGGAATGGAGAAAGGTAGTAGGCAGAATCAGGGAGACTCCATGTAACTGCAGAGGAAGTAAGCGATCCTGTGAGCCAAGACCATGTGGAGACACACAGATTAATAGAAATGGGTTAATAATTAAGACAGAGCTAGCCTGGGGCTGGAGAGATGGTTCAGGGGTTAAGAACACTGACTGCTCTTCCAGAGGTCCTGAGTTCAATTCCCAGCAACCACATGGTGGCTCACAACCATTTGTAATGTGATCTGGTGCCCTCTTCTGGCACGCACTGTATACATGATAAATAAATAAATAAATAAATCTTAAAAAAAAAAAAAAAAGACAGAGCTAGCCAATAAGAAGCCTGAGTCATTGGCCAAACAGTTTATAATTAGTATAAGCCTCTGTGTATTTATTTGGGACTAAACAGCTTCGGGATCAGGTAGGACAGAAATTTCCATCTACACACACACAGTTTTGGATTTAGGCAAGTCAACAAGAGAGACACAAAGGGAATCTTCAGGAATACAGAAAGGGACTAGCGCAGCAGTGATGGCACACACCTTTCATCCCAGCACTTGGGAGGCAGAGGCAGGTGGATCTCAGTGAGTTCAAGGCCAGCCTGGTTTACAGAGTGAGTTCCAGGATGGCCAGGGCTACACAGAAAAACCCTCGCATGGGAAAAATAAAAACAAAAACAGAAAGGACTTTCTAGGGAGAACACAGGTACCAAACATAAAGACAGGTACATAAAGGCTACCTGTCCAGAAGGACTATTTTAGGGAAGCATGTGTACGACATATAGAGGTTACCTGCTAGGAGGGGAGGACTATTCTAGGGGGACCACATAGAGGTCACCTGGGGCACAGGTACCAGACATAGAAGTTACCTGCCCAAAGGGACAGATGGAGTCAAGAGAGAGACCCTGAAAGCAGCCATCATCAAGGACTCACTACAGTGGACACGGTGGAGACTGCCTGGGATTCTAAGTACTTAGGAGGCTAATGGAGAAGGATTAAATGAGGCTAGGAGCTTAGACCCTGTTTTGGTTTTTGTTTGTTTATTTGTCTTTTGTTTTGTTTGTTTTTATTTCTTTTTTTCCGAGACAGGTTTTGTAGCTTTGATGCCTGTCCTGGAACTCATTCTGGAGACCAGGCTGGCCTTAACTCATAGAGACCTGCCTGCTTCTGCCCCCATGTGCTGGGACTAAAGGTGTGCACCACCACCACCCCGCTTGTTTTGTTTTTAAAAGGAATCAAAAAACCTTCACCACTCTATATTGACCATTCTTAGTCCAAAAAAATGGAAACTACTCTGAAATCCAAATGTTTTGTTTTTCTAATTAAAAAACATCTAATTAGAAAACATTTAATTTGGGTGGCTGGAGAGATGGCTCAGAGATTAAGAACACTGACTGCTCTTCCAGAGGTCCTGAGTTCAATTCCCAGCAACTACATGGTGGCTCATAACTATCTGTAATGAGATCTGGTTCCCTCTTCTGGTGTGCAGTCCTACATGCAGGCAGAGCACTGTATACATAATAAATAAGTAAAATTTTGAAAATCAAAAAAAAAATTCATTTTATTTGTTGGCAGGAGGTGGTCATGTGTGCCACATTGTGAGTGTGAAAGTCAGAGGTCAAGTTGAAGGAGTCTTCTTTCACCATGTGGGCTTCAGGGATCGAATTTAGGTAGTCAGGTTTGGCAGTAAGTGCCTTTACCTGCTGAGCTATCTGTGTACTGTGTTTTGGTCTTTTTAAAAACATTAAATTTGGGGCTGGAGAGATGGCTCAGAGGTTAAGAGCACTGACTGCTCTTCCAGAGGTCCTGAGTTCAATTCCCAGCACCCACATGGTGGCTCACAACCATCCGTTATGAGATCTGGTGCCCTCTTCTGGTGTGCAGATATACATGGAAGCAGAATGTTGCATACATAAATAAAATCTTAAAAAAAAACCAACAACAACAACAAAAAAACCCATTAAATTATTTATTTAAATTAATTAATAATTAATAAATTATTCTGGGTGGGGGTGGACACAAATGTGCTAGAGCATGAGTGTGGAGATCAGAGGGCAATTTGAGGGAGTCGGTTCTCTCTTTCCAACAGGTGGGTCCTAAGGATCAAACTCGGGTCATTAAGCTTAGTGGAAAGCGACTTTACCACTGAACAACTTCACAAGCTCAATCTTTTTGTTGTTGTCTCTTTGTTTCCTTGTGTTTTTGTTGTTTGGTTTTTTAATTATTGTGTTATTTAGAAATTTTATGTCATATGTATGGGTGTTTTGCCTGCATGCATGTTTGGGGTACCATGTACATGCCTAGTGCCCACAAAGGTCAGAAGTCAGTGTCAGAATCTTGAACTGGAGTCACAGGCGGTTGTGAGCTGCCATGAGTCTGTAGGGAGCTGGGCCTGGGTCCTCTGGAAAAGCAGCCAGGGCCTCTAACTGTTAAGCCATCTCTCCAGTGCCTGTTGTTTTTGTTGTTTTGGTTTGGTTTTTGGTTTTTCAAGACAGGGTTTCTCTGTGTTACAGCTCTGGCTGTCCTGGAACTCACTCTGTAGACCAGGCTGGCCTTGAACTCACAGAGATCTGCCTGCCTCTGCCTCCCTAGAGGTGGGATTAAAGGTATGTGCCACTACCACCCGGCCAGCCCCTGTTGTTTGGGCTTCTGAGATAAGATCTTAGACCAGGCTCTCTTCGAACTTACAATTCTGCTGCCTCAGCCTCCAGAGTTCAGGCATACATGACCACATCTGGCCAAATTTATTTATTTAACTGCTGCCCAATACTATCTGAGGAAGAGTCTCTTTATTTTTTATTTTTTTAAATATATGTAACTTTTTATTTTATGTTCTTTGGTGTTTTTCCTCCATGTATGTCTGTGTAAGACCTGGAACTGGAGTTACAGACATGTATGAGCTGCCATGTAGGTGCTGGGCATTGAACCCAGGTCATCTAGAAGAGCAGCCAGTGCTCTTAATGACTGAGCCATCTCTCCAGCCCCTGAGAAATGGTCTCATATACTCCAAACAGGTCTCCCTAACTTGATGTGTAGCCTAGGAGGGTGACCTTGTATTTCTGATCTCCTGTTTCTACCTCTCAAGTGTCAGGGTTACAGGTGTGCACCACTCACTTTATGTGGAGCTGTCAATCAAACCCAGGGCTTCCTGTATACCAGGGAAGCACTTGACTGAGTTACATGTCCAGACCCTAAATTTCTTTATTTTATTTCACATGTGTAGGTGTATGCACTTGTGCATACATGTATGTGGAGGTCAGAGGCACAATCAATCAATCAATCAATCAATCATGTTCCGCCATATCATGATTTTAATAAATTAAGAGCTTTATACTATAAACTGATATTAAAATGAATGGGTTTGATTTCTCCTTTCTCTTCCAATAATTCAAAACAGTGTCCAAGGAAGCTACTTATTTTGATGCTTGTCATCTAATACATTTGTTTATTTGTTCCTTAAATTAGTCCCATCATTTCACACTCATACTACCTAGGAAAAACACAGGAGCAATTACAGTCAACTTGACAATAGGCCAGCTTGGTGACTCACATCCTGTCCACAGGGTTTCTCTGTGTAGCCCTGGCTATCTGTCCTGGAACTCTTTAGACCAGGCTGGCCTCAAACTCAGAGACCAGTCTACCTCTGCCTCCTGAATGCTGGGATTAAGGGTGCGAACCACCATCACCCAGTTAACAAAACATATATTAAGTGCTAGGATGAGAGCCACTAAAGGCGTGTGCCACCACCACCAGGGAGGCAGAGGCAGGTGGCTCTCTCTGAGTTCAAGACCAGCCTGGTCTACAAGAGCTAGTTCCAGTACAGCCTCCAAAGCCACAGAGAAAACCAGTCTCCAAAAACCAAGAAAAAAAAAAAAGAGCTAGGATGTAGCTGGTTGTGGTGGCACACACCTTTCGTTCCAGTACTCGGGAGGCAGAGGCAGGTGGATGTCTGTGAGTTTGAGACCAGCCTGATCTACAGAGCAAGTTCTAGGAGAGCCAGAGCTACACAGAGAAACCCTGTCTTGAAAGACAAAAAGAAAGGAAGGAAGGAAGGAAGGAAGGAAGGAAGGAAGGAAGGAAGGAAGAATGTTGGGTGACACACAACTAACAACTACCTGTAACTCTAGCTCCAGAGGATCAAATATCCCCTTCCTTTCTCTGAGGGCACCTGTGACACACATATAAGATAGATAGATAGATAGATAGATAGATAGATAGATAATGGATGGATAGACAGCTGATGGAGGGAGGGAGGGAGGGATGGATGGATGGATGGATAGATAGTGGATGGATAGATAGATACGTAGATAAATTTGAAAATGAGTTATTTTAAAAATAAAAAAATCAGAACACTAAAGGATCAGTCATTTCTTTTCTTTCTTTTTTTCATTTTGAGGCATTCATGCAGCTCAGGCTGCCCTTCAACTTCCTGTGTAGCTAAGAATATCCTTGTGTTTCTGATCCTCCTCTCCAGCACCCCTCAAGTGCTGGAATAGGGTGAGGATCAAACCCATGGCCTCCTGAATGCTAGACAAGCACTCTACTAACTAAGCTATATCCCCAACCGAGCTGAGTAATTTCTGTGTGTGTGTGTGTGTGTGTGTGTGTGTGTACATACTACAGCATGCATGTAGAGGTCAGAGGACAACTTATGGAAGTAGATTTTCTCCTTCTACCATGTAGGTCCCAGGGAATGAACTCAGGTAATCTGACTTGAAAGCAAGTACCATTACCTGATGAGCCAACATCCTGGCCCTGCATTTGTATTTAAACCAGCCACTATATATAACAAACGGTAAGTGATTATTATCTTGGTTAATCTCTGCTATAGTCTGCAGGAAGAGGCTTCATAGAGTACATGGCTAACATGTAAAGCCCTGGGTTCCATCTCTAGCATCACAAATGGGAAGGGTGGGGTAGAGACTAAGGTAAAGTGGTTCCACCTGCTTGAACAACACACCTACAGTAGCAATTGCTCCTGGGTATTCATGTTGTCTTTGGTGCTAGGTGCTAGACCTCGAACTCAAGACTGAACCTCAACCGCAGGCCCTAAAGTATTGGACCTCAAACGTCCAAACTCTGTTCTCATAACTATTATGCTCTCCTGCAAAATGATTCTTCCCTTAGGAAGGCTGCAGGTTTGTCAGTAATACAGAAATAGGGGCCAGGAAGATGGCTCAGTTGGTAAAGTGCTGGTTGTACAAGCATGAGGACCTGAGTTCAAACCTCACAACTCATACAAAACTAGGCTTGTAATCCCAGCCCTAGGAAAATGAGACAAGAAGTTCCCTGGGGATTGCTTACAGCCAGGCTAACCTACTTGGCAAACTCCAGGTTTAGCAAGCAAAACTATCTTAGGCAAAAAAAAAAAAAAAAAAAAAATGTGGATGGCTCCTGAGTCCTCATGGACACACACACACACACACACACACACACACACACACACACACACACACACACACACACACACACACGAATGCACATGTATGGCTGTGCAAGGGCATGTAGTGCCTACAGAGACCAGAAGGGGCATTGGATGCCCTGGAACTGGAGTTACAGTCACCTGGGAACCCCTAAGTGAGTGGTAGGAACTGAACCTGGCTCCTCTGAAAGAGCAACTAATGCTTTTAACTGGTGAGTCGTAGCTCAAGCATGATACTTAGGAGTTTAAGGCCTAAGAACTTAAAACTTAAGGCCTAGAACTTGGCTACACAGTAAGTTCAAGGCCAAGCTAAACTATATGAAGCCCTGTCTCAAACAAACTAACAGCAAAACTCTTTGTTTTGTTTGGGCATTGGTGGTGCACACCTTGAATCCCAGCACTTGGAAGGTAGAGGCAGGTGGATCTCTGTGAGTTCGAGGCCAGAATGGTCTACAGAGCAAGTTTCAGGACAGGCTCCAAAACAATACAGAGAAACCCTGTCTCGAAAAACCAAAAACAACAACAACAACAACAAAAACTCTTTGTTTTGTCTTGTGGCTCTGAAAAAACAAACCCAAGGTCTTGAACTTGTTTGGTAAGAGCTCTGTCACTTAGGAGTGCTCTTACACTTTGTAGGCCGATACGGGTGTGCTGTGTGAGTTCAAGACCAGCCTGGGCTAGAAAGTTCTTTTTTTTGGGGGGAGGGGCGTTTCAAAGTGCTAGAGAGTTCTTGATACCTTGCCTCAACAAACAGAATAAAAGAAGTGTGTGTGTGTGTGTGTGTGTGTGTGATTACATATGATTGCAACTAAGTTGTAGTGTATTAAGGAATGAGCATACTCTTCATAGAAAGAGCCAGACAGTATATATGGCCTTCAGTTCATAGATATCAACCTGTCTGCCTTCCGAGTGAAGATGTACACCACCAGGACAGCCAGGGATACAAAGAGAAAACCTGTCTTGAAAACCCATACACATACAAAAAAAAAAATACTTTATTCATTTGCTTAATAACTGTCCAGGAAGCTACCTTGGGCCACTCTTACACATGCTTGGAATACAGCAGAGAATGAAACAAAAATTCTGCCCTCGTGAACCTCACATTTTGTTAGAGGAAGATGGGGATTCCGTAAGTGAGTACCCACTAGCATGAACAGTTATTATTCATGGAGAAAAAAAAAGGATTTTGCCATAAACCTCCTTGCCTTGAATATTCGATTGTATGAAGCTTGAACCTCCCACGGGCTGGGGTTACAGGTGTGCGGCCTTTGAAAGCTAAGTCTATTTTGAAGGAGAAAGCAAAGTGGGGGTGCCTGCCCTACTGGTAGAACTGGATCTACCCCAAAGCCAATAAAAACACGGCTCTGCCAGCTGCTGGCAAATAACAAAGAAAAGACCAATGGAATAGAACCGGGAGCTTGAGAAAGCCTGTGTGCGGGAAGTTAATATGTGATAAAGGTGACAGAGACATCAAGCCCTGGAGAGACGTGTCTCAGGTTGTGACAGAAATAATTCACCATAGGAAGAAGAAAGGCGGGTCTCTCTACTTGAAACTTCAAAAGGTTTAAAGGCTCAAATGTGAAAATTAAAACCATAAAGTTAGTATAAGAAAATATAGGATGGACACTAAGATGGCTCAGTGGGTAAAGGAACCACCAATCTGGCTCCACACAGAGGAAGGAAATAAAAGACTCCCTAAGGTTGTCCTTGAACCTTCACACTCAAACCACGACATACATATGAGAGTGTACTTGCATGCACTGGCATGCAAACACACACACACACACACACACACACACACACACACACACACAAATGTAATTTAAGAAAATGAGGCTGGGCATGGTGGAGCACGCCTTTAATCCCAGCACTCCACAGGCAGAAGCAAGTGGATTTCTGTGAGTTCAAAGGGTGCAGGGTCAGTCTTACCACCTTGGAAGCATGAGGCAACACTGGGTTTCATGAGACCCTACTTCAGAATAAAAACAGAAACAAACAAAATCCAATTTTGTGGTCATAAGTGGGAGAGAATAAAAGTATAATTTAGGGCTGATGTAGTAGTTCTTGCCTGTAATCACGGCACTCTAGAAGCTAAAGAGGAAAGACTGCCTCCAGTTCAAGGCTGACCTGGACTGAGAAGGAAGACCTTGTCTAGAACAGAACAAACAGCAGAGTCTTGAAATAGAAAGGAGGCTGCCCAATAAGGAGCAGTGTCTGGATCATCAGCCTAACACATCGTGACAGCGGGTTCTAGTTTGCTTTTTGTAGCTGTGGTAAATTCCACAACCAAAAACAATTTGGGGAGTGAAAGGTTTATTTCATCTTAGAACCCCCGGGTTACAGTCCTTCACTGAGGAAGTCAGGGCAGGAACTGGGAGGGAGAAATGAAAGCAAAGACCATGGAGAGATGCTTCTATGCTTCTTCTTCTTCTTCCTGCCCCTCCTCCTCCCTCCCTCCTTCTCTCTCTCTGTCTCTCTCTCTGAGACAGGGCTTCTCTGCATAGCCCTGGCTGTGCTGGAACTCGCTCCATAGAACAGGCTGGCTTCAAACTCACAGAGATCGGCCTGCCTCTGCCTCCCGAGTGCTGGGACTAAAGGCGTGCGCCCCCACCGCCTGGCTGAGGACTGCTTCCTATGTGTTCCAGACTGGCCTCAAGTTTGCAACCCTCCCGCTTCAGCCTCCATAGAGATGGAATTAGCGATGTGTACCACCAATCTGGTTAGGATTCTCTCTCTCCCTCCCTCCCTCTCTAAGATTTATTTATTTAATTATTATGCATACAGTGTTCTGTCGGCATGTGTCCCTGCAGGCCAGCAGAGGGCACCAGATCTCATAACGGATGGCTGTGAGCCACCATGTGGTTGCTGGGAATTGAACTCAGGACCTTTGGAAGAGCAGTCAGTGCTCTTAACCTCTGAGCCTTCTCTCCAGCCCAGGATTCTCTCTTTTATGTTTCATTTGTATGGCATGCATGTCTGTATGCTAGGGCATATTGTGGAGGTCAGAGGACAATTTACAGGAATCAGTTCTCTCTCTACCCATGTGAGTCCCAGTTATCAAACTCAGGTCCTCAGGCTTGGCAGCAGGTTGCTAGTTACCAACTGAGTCATCTTCCCTTCTTACCACCCCTCACTCCCTCTCTTTCTCATCCCTTTCCTGCCTTTCTTCCTTCCTTTGTTTCCTTTGGTCAGGGTCTTGCAGTATACATACATATATATGATATACTATATATGAATATATGTGGATGCTATATATGAACTTAAGAGATTCTCCGGCCTCTGCCCCTTGAGTGTGGGGATTAAAGGCATGTGCCACTATTTTTTGAGGTTGCAAAAACCTGCCTGCCTCTGCCTCCCGAGTGCTGGGATTAAAGGTGTATGCCACCAACCACCGGCTCCCTTCTAATTCTTGAGTACAAGCCAAAACCCTAAAGTTTGATTCTCAGAACCTGCATGGCAGCTAACAACCATATGAAACTCTAACATACTCTTCTGGCCTCCACAGGCATCACATGTGGTGCCCAGATATACTTGTTGGCAAAATACCCATAAATTAAATAAAATTAAAAAAAATTTTTTTGAGACAGGGTTTTCTCTGTAGTTTTGGAGTCTGTCCTGGAACTCACTCTGTAGATCAAGCTGGCCCTGAAGTCACAGAAATCTGCCGTTTCTGCCTCCCAACCACTGGAATTAAAGGTGTGCAACACTACCACCTGACCTATAAATAAATCTTGTAAAATATATACTTTAAAATAAAATGAAAGATACAGCCGGGCTTGGTGGTTCATGCCTTTAATCCCAGCACTCGGGAGGCAGAGGCAAGCATCTCTATGAGTTCCAGGCCAGCCTGGTCTACAGAGCAAGTTCTAGAACAACCTCCAAAGCAATACAGAGAAACCCTGTCTCAAAAAACCAAAACCAAAAAAAAAAAAAAAAAAGAAAGAAAAGAAAAAAGAAAAACAAAAAACAAATTGGTTTTTGTTTTTTTGGTTTTTTTGTTTTGTTTTGTTTTTTTGAGACAGGGTTTCTCTGTGGCTTTGGAGGCTGTCCTGGAACTAGCTCTTGTAGACCAGGCTGGTCTCGAACTCACAGAGATCCACCTGCCTCTGCCTCCCGAGTACTGGGATTAAAGGTGTGCCACCTCCACCTGGCTACAAATTGGTTTTAAAATGTTCCATCAACAAAATTGTACCGTGTGTGTGTGTGTGTGTGTGTGTGTGTGTGTGTGTGTGTGTGTGTGTGGTTTGAGACAGGATCTTGCTTTAGTCCACATTAACCCTGAAATTGTAATCTTCCTGCCTCAGCTGCTTTCATGAAAGGTTAAAACATCTCTACAAAGGATAATGGCAAGGCCGAAGCTGCAGCTCAGTGGCACAGTGCTTTCTCAGCATGCTCAAGCCTTTGACTTGGCTTGTGTTTTTTTCCCCAACTCGGTATTGAGTGCGCCAGCATTTGCAGGGAAAGAAAATAAGGAGAATGCTCAGTGAGTAAAGCATGGCCATCTTAGCACAGAAACCCGAGTTCAGATCCAGGCACCAAGGGGAGGTGTCTGGCTTCTGTAATGCCAGTGCTGGTGGGTGGCTGGTCAGTCTAGATGAGCCTGAGCTCCAGGCTCAGCGAGAGAACTTGTCCAGAAAGGAGAAGTGGATAAAGGTGCTGCCGGCGCCAAGTCTGACACCCTGAGTTCCACACTCAGGCCCCACATGATCAAAGTGCAGACCAGCTGCTGGCAGCTGTCCTCTGACTCCACGTGTGCACACGTTAAGTCCTAAATAAATAAATGTAATATAAAGTTACAATATAAAGTAGATGAGCCAAGCCTCACTAGGGTTGTTTGTAGGATCCCGAGTAAGACTTCTAAAAAAGTAGAAAAGCCTGGAAGTGGTGGCGCCCGCCTTTGGTCCCAGCACCCAGGAGGCAGAGGCAGGGCATCTTTGTGAGCTCGAGGCCAGCCTGGTCTATAGAGCGAGTTCCAGACAGCCAATGCTACACAGAGAAACTCTGTCTCCAAAAACCAAAAAATAAAATAAAATAAAAAAATAAAGAAAAGAAAAAGGACTGAAAGTTTCCCTCAGAAGAAAAACAAAAAATTAAAAGAACAAAAACTATATGACTTCACATGGAGATAGAGGGTGACAACTTGCAGCAGTCGGTTCTCTCCTTCTATATGTGGTCCTGGAGAGGACTCTGGCCCTCCACAGGTGTGCCCACACACATACACAACAACAATAATAGTAAAAGGGTAATATAACAATAGTAAATAGTTAAGAAGTAATAATAATAGTAAGAATAAGGATCAGAATCGAAATTTCTTTCCCGTCTTTATTACCATACAATGCCAGCTCACAACACTGTTACACATCTTATATACAAATGACAAAGTAAGATAAACAAAAACATGAAAACAAAAAATAAATAAATAATATATATATAAAAACAATGAAAAGGCAAAACAATCATCAGAGTTGTTTTTTGACATTTTCCTCTGAAAAGCTAATTTATTCCAGTTCCCTCTCTTTGAGCAGAGGGAGGACTTGGTCAAATCTCCATGTTATCCTGGGCTTTTAATGGGAGAAGACTGTCAAGGAGATCAAACAGCCGGCTTCGTAAGGAGAGCCTTAATGTGGGTAATTAGGCAGACGGGCTCTGCGTTACTGGCTAGTTACGGAGTGAGTTCCAGGTGAGCCAGGGTAAGACCCTGCCACCAAGAAACAAACAAACACAAAAGATGAAATTACTATATAAAGGAAATGGTCCAAAGGAAACATATTCTCACCACTTAAGTTTTCCGGAAGGGAGTCGGCCTGACTGGCAGCAGTGAACCAGGGCACTTGGGAGATCTTTCTGCCTATCAGGTGAGGACAGACCTCAAAGATGGACAGACCTTCTTAATCACATAAGCCTTTTGGGGTCTATTTTTTCCAGGTGAACCAGAGGTTTGAGCTGCTCCGCAAAATTCCTCATGTCATCAGAGACCATGTCCTGCCCAGCTGGTGCAACAACACTCAATTCCACAAGATAGGAGAGAGACAGGGCCTCTGTGCTGTCTGTGTTCCCTGGGACCAGGATTCGGAAAATCTTGTACACCACAATCTTCATGATGCCCTTCCGGAACAAGTGTCCTTTGGCTACAAACTCATGGTCCATGCGGAAGCCCATTTCCATCAAGAAGTCTGTGAGGTTCTCAGATGTGGCAATGTCCACACAGTTGCGAACCAAGGCGTGACGGTTCTTGTCTCCCATTTCTGGCTGTCCCAGGTAGCGCAGGTGCCACGGTGCCCCTGCCCTGTCCATGGAGCGTCGGGCCCTTAGAACAAATGGACTGGCCTGCTGGCCCTTAAGAAGGAATACCATCTCGTGATCAAGGAAAGTCTCAGGCTCCATGTTGTCACACAAACCACGAAGGCGATGGATGAGACTTTCCAAACTGTGGTCTAAAACACTCCCTGAAGAGGTAAAAAGACAATGAGTCCTGGATTTCATGCAAAGTCATGAAACTAGCAGAAGATAAACACACACCAATAAATAATAATTCTATGCATTGTTTCATGTGAACCATCCATGGGATTCTACTGGTTCTCTACCTCTGCTATGTGGTTCTCATAGATTGATCTCAGGCTATCAGGCTTCAAAGCAAGTACCCCGTGGTGGTTGGAGTAAGAATGCTCCCATAGGCTCTTACATTTGAAGGTCTAGTCCCCAGGCAACAGAATGTTTACGGAAAAATTAGAAGGCATGTGCTTATTGGAAGGAGTTACAACACCAGGAGTGGGTTGAGTTTTCAAAAGCCCACGCCAGCCCCAGTGTCTTTCTCTCTACCAGTGGATCAGGCTGTAGCTCAGGGCTATTGCTCCAGCACCTACCTGCCTGCTAGCTTCCATGCTCCTCACCATAATGATCCTAAACCTCTGAAACTGTAAGCAAGCCTGCAATAATAAATGCTTTCTTTTGTAAATGTTGCCTTGTCATGGTGCCAAGAAACAGAACAGAAACTAAGACATAACCTTACAAATTAAGCTGTCTTGTGAGCCCATAGCCAGTTTTCTTTATTTTTTGAGACAAGATTTCTCTGTATAGTCCAGGCTATCCTGGAACTTGCTCTGTAGACCAGGCTAGCCTTGAATTTGGGGATCCACCTGTGTCTGCCTCTGGAGTGATGGGATTAAAGGCATACAAAACCATGCCTGTCTTCTTGTTCTTAAGTACAATTATATGAAAAGGAAAATTTGAATTTGTTCCATAAGTAGAATTTCATTAGCTGGAAATAAATAATTGCAGCTGGCTGTCAATCAATGGTAGAGCATGTGCTTGGAATGCAAGGCCTTGGGCTTGATCACCAGAACCAAAAGCCAAGAGGGGAGGCTGTGAGGCTCGGGTCCTGGCTTAGTGGCAAATAACAACAAAACAGTATTATTTTTATTAGCCATACATGATGACACACAGAAAACTGAGGCAGTAGAATTGTTAAAGACTCAAGGGCTAGAAAAATGGCTTAGTGGTTCAGAACCTCTACTGCTCCTGCAGAGGACCAGAGTTCAGTTCCCAGCACCCACATCAGGCAGCTCACAACTGTCTGTAACTCCAGGTCCAGGGGATCCAACGCCCTCTTCTGGACTCGGCATGGACATGATACACATAAACCCAAACAGGCAATCACACAAATAAATGAAAGATATTTGCCACTTCGGAGGCAGAGGCAAATGGAGCTCTGCGAGTTGGAGGCCAGCCTGGTCTACATAGTGAGTTCTAGGACAGCCAGGACTACCCAAAGAAACTCTGTCTTGAAAAACCAAAAATAAGTAAACAAATAAAAACAAACAAACAAATAAATACAAAGATAAAGGACAACTGCCCAAGGACAAAAATTAAATGTTTACTCGGTAACATTTTAGAGGGACCAATGTGACGGCTCAGTGGGTAGAGGTGCTTGCTGCCAAGCCTGATGACCTGAGTTCAATCCTTGATACCCACCTAATGAAGGGAAAGAACTAACTCCCACATGTCCCCTGACCTCTACAGGTGTGTTGTGGCAAGCACAAGGCCGCTCCCAAACAAATAAAATGTAATAGAAAAATCTAATTAAATCCAGTACAAATATCAAGCCTGAGGACTTGAGTTCAATCCCCCACCCACACAGTGGCAGAGAAATGACTCCCACAAAATATGCAAGAGCGCCTGTATACACGTGCGTATATACACATACACACACATTTCAAAAATAAATAAAGCTTAACTCTGCCTACTAAATATATTGTATGATCTCCTAAAAAAGTCAGCATTCTCTTTGGGTCTTGTTTTATCATTGAGCCTTTATCTCTGTCTTCTGGGCTTTAGGACAGAGCTAAAAAAAATAAAATAAAATTTAGGGGTCATTACAAGACTCAAGCAAAAGCCGGGTGGTGGTGGCACACGCCTTTAATCCCAGCACTTGGGAGGCAGAGGCAGGTAGATGTCTATGAGTTCAAGGCCAGCCTGGTTTACATTGCAGGCCAACCAGGGATATATATAAAGTGAGACCCTGTCTTCAAAACCAAAACCAAACGAACAAGCAAACAAACTACCCCCTAAGAGTCAAGTAAGTAGATACAATGCTTGAGATACTCAGTGCAGAATAGAGATTCGGAAACAGGAACTTAGCACGGCCTGGTAGCCTAGGTCTGCAATTCTAGCTAATAAGGAGTCCAGGGCTATCTAAGACCCTGTTTCCAAAAATACAAAAACCATGTAAATATAAGACATAATTCTGTCAAGGATATAATGCCAAGTAAAAGAAACCTGTCACAAACCAGTCATTTCACTTCTTTGGGGCATCTAAGCAGTGGATGAAGAAAACAAGGTGTGGAGGTGATCAGTGTCAGTCGAGAGGCAGAAAAAGTAAAGATGAAAGAAAATGAAGCAGGGGGGTGATGGTGCACACCTTTAATCCCAGCACTTGGGAGTTTGAGGCCATCGTGGTCTACAGAGTGAGTTCCAAGACAGCCAGGGCTACAGAGAAACCCTGTCTTGAAAAGCCAAAAAGAAAAAGAAAAAAGAAAAGGCAATTGTTTATGGTGCATCTCGTTAAACCCAGGTACCTGAGGCCAGACTGGTCTGTGTGGTGAATTTCTGGCCACTGAGTCAACCTTCCCACCCTACCTCCTTTAAACATACTTACAGGGAGACAGAAACTGTGTGGTTGACTTTGTTAGCTTTATCTCTACTTACTCTGACCAAAAAAGAAAAGGAAGGAAGGAAGGAAGGAAGGAAGGAAGGAAGGAAGGAAGGAAGGAAGGAAGGAAAAACTTGGCAATTAATGCAAGCTCCCTGGCTCACTTACCCTGCAGGAGGTACTCCATCATGTTAATGGTGCCCCCAGTGACTGGCATCATGGTGACTGGAGGGGCCTCCATGGTGACGGTCAGGTAAACACGGGATACACCTGGAAGAGTCACACTTGTTTGTACACTGGAGCGGTTAGTAGCGTGGCTCCGGCACTGAAATCAAGACTCAGGCATTCAGAACTTCGCATTTATTTATACAGCCCGCTCCATGAACAGGCGACACAGAAACAAGGGTTCTGGCCACGGAGATACGGCGTAACCTTCTAATCTCAAATTCTGAACCCTCTAAGTTTCCTAGGTAATCTTGAGGCAGCTGTGCAACCTCTTTTTCTGGAACTTACTCTTTTAAATAAGACTAGGGGCATTTAACCGCCCAGCCTCCCTCCCCCAGCTACGTGGCTCAAACGAAACAACCGACATACAACTAAATTCAGAAAAAGTAGAGTCACCTTTAGGCTACACAGAGGCCCCGTTTGCAAACATAAATAAAAGCTGGCCGTGCTGGGGCACATCTGTAATCCTAACGCTCGACAACAGAGTTAGGAAGACGGCTGCAGGTTCGAGGCCAGACTGGTCTACCTAGCAAGTTCCGGCCAACCGGGGAATCGCAGTGAGACCTCTAAAAACCCAAAACAGAAGATCCGAAGGCGACCTAAGGACCTTCACCCTAGGCGGACGCCAAGGAGACTCAGGGAGAGGCGCCAGGGTACACGGGGGTCCGCCTGGAACAGGGCTCGGCCTTTTTCCCCTTTTCAAACGAGCCAGGCGGGAAGCGTGACTAAAGTGACGGCACCGGTCCTCCCACGCCGGGATCCCGGGCACGTGTGCACTTACACTAGCAACACGCCTCCGTGCACGCCGCAGCTCCCCGCGAAGCTGGAATTAAGTCCACGCTTGCACACTCGCACCCACAGATACCAAAATCCCGCCAGAGAAGATGCAGGCATCCGCCTTCCGCACTTCCGGCAGGAAGCTGACGGACAGGAAACCTAGGCCCTGAAGCGCCGAGAAGTAAGGGTGCCGAGAGGGCCAGGAATGAGCCTGCCTCCTGGCACCGGGGGCAAGAGCGCATGTGCGAAGTGCGGCGCTGCCTTGCGAGGGGGTCCTGGTCTGGAGCGGTGCGCTGGGGATAACTGCAGGGCCTTACGTCATAGGGCAGCTCTAGGATAAGTGGCGCTCTCCCCCACAGCTCCGACGACCTGGGTGTCTTGATCAGATCTCTCCAAACTGATTGGATACTATGTTTAAATTGTGAACTGAGCCACTGGGGAAAGAGCCGCATTGATAGCATCAGATAGCTCAAGGTGACAGAGGTCTGATGCGCTCCCCAGCTAAGCACAGCGTTGTGCCTGTATGGGCCTCAGTGCTAACACTGAATGTTTTGTGTGTTTTCAAAGGTCTGGAGAAATAGCTCAGTGCTAGACCCTTTCCCTGGCCTGTGCAAACTTAATACAACAGCAAACTTGTATAATTTCCTGTACAAACCTCAACTTTACGTACAGGGAACCATGCGGGGCGTTGGTGACGCACGCCTTTAATCCCAGCGCTCCCGAGGCAGAAGCAGGCGGATCTCTGTGAGTTCGAGGCCAGCCTTGTCTACAGAGTGAGTTCCGGGACAGCCTCCAAAGCTACACAGAAAAAACCTGTCTTGAAAAACCAAATAAAGGAATGAATGAATGAATGAATGAATGAATGAATGCAGGGGACCAGGCACAGTCTGAATCAGAACTCGGAAGGCTGTGGTAAGAATCTCTCCAGCAGAACTGTTCAAGACTTAAACAACATTGTGAGACTTTTCAAAAATAAATAAATAGGGGAGAGGCTCAGCAGTTAAGAGCACTTGCTGCTTTTTTTTTTTTTTTTTTTTTTTTTTTTTTTTGGGGGGAAAGGTTTCGAGACAGGGTTTCTCTGTGGCTTTGGAGGCTGTCCTGGAACTAGCTCTTGTAGACCAGGCTGGTCTCGAACTCACAGAGATCCACCTGCCTCTGCCTCTGCCTCCCGAGTGCTGGGATTAAAGGCGTGTGCCACCACTGCCCGGCTTTTTTTTTTTTAATCATTTTTAAAGATTTTATTTATTAATTATGTATAGAATATTCTGCTTCCATGTATATCTGCACACCAGAAGAGGGCACCAGATCTCATTACAGATGGTTGTGAGCCACCATGTAGTTGCTGGGAATTGAACTCAGGACCTCTGGAAGAGCAGGCAGTGCTCTTAACCTCTGAGCCATCTCTCCAGCCCTCTAATAACACTTGTAATGCAACATTTTTATTTATTTTTTTATTTTTTTGGTTTTTCAAGACAGGGTTTCTCTGTGTAGCTTTGGAGCCTATCCTGGCACTCGCTCTGGAGACCAGGCTGGCCTCGAACTCACAGAGATCCACCTGCCTCTGCCTCTCGAGTGCTGGGACTAAAGGCGTGTGCCACCAACGCCCAGCGTAATGCAACATTTTTAAAGATTAATGAAAAAAAAAAAAAAAAAGATTGTGAGACAGTGGCTCACACTGTAACCCATGCTTTCCTGGAACTCAGGGCTAGGATGAGAGCTGTGAACCTCTCCCCTATTCATTATTCATTTAACTGCTGACTCTATAATTTTACCAGTGGGAAAACTCAGGCAACAGATGTTAAATAACATGGGAGGGACAGGTGTGGTGATTCATGGTACTCCTAGTAAGTTCCAGGCCAGCCAGGGCTACATAGAGAGACCCTGTCTCAAAATGCCACCATTCCCTGAGCACACACACACACACTGGGTGGAGGGGGGAGCAAGAGCTAGAGAGAGCTATGAACCTACTTGTAACAGTGCAGACTAGACAAGCAAGATCGGCCCATTGCTGATGCATACTGCCCAGTCTAATCGGGAGTAGCTCCCTGCTAATCCCTTTTGGTTGGACTTGAGGCCTGTGCCACAGGAGGTAATTCACATCTGGTAGTGTAAACCCAGTCCAAAGCCTGTGACTTGTGACGCTGTAGGCCCTAGTAGAAGACGCAGTGCTGTTGCTTCACAGAAGGGACACGATGTGGCAGTCAAACTGCCTTCTCAGTGGTTCCGTTTGCAGACGCAGGTCAGTACTGCTCTCAGCTTGCTTCAGAGAGGCTCCATTTTGCAGTAGGCCGTGGCTCCTGGGGAGACCTCTAATGGCCATAAGTGACTGTGTATGCCCAGCCATGAATGAGATATCCACAGCCCTCCAGGGCGCAGAGAGAACCACAGAAGAGGGGAGAAGGGACGTAAGAGGCTGAGGAAGGGATGGTGGTGCTGATGTCAAACGCTGACTTCCGGGTGTGATGTGGCCATGGCTCCTTTGTGCCTACCTATACTAGATCTGCTTCAGATTGTGCCCATCCTGTCTGAGAGGGCAGGTTCAGGAGGCCCCGCCCCTCCCTGAGGGGCAGGCAATTAGTGTTTAATAGAGCAAGGAGAGGCATTTTCTTTGGTGCCACAAGCTACCCATAAAGGGCTCATGCTCCTGTTCAAAAGCCTAGTGAAGCCTGCTTCGTATTTGGAAAGCCAATAGGAAAGTAGAAATGGCAGACTGTTGGGAATGGATGGGGGTGGTCGGTGGGGTTGGGAGGGGGGCCAAAGAGATTAGTGGGGTATGCATGACCAGGACCCAAATACATTATATACACATATGAAAATGTCATATGTAACCCATTATTATATGTAATTAATATGTGCTAATTAAAAAACAAAACAATAAAAGGCTGGCAAGATGTCATAGTGGGCAAAAATGTCTGCCAACGAGCCTAACTTGAGATGGCTATCAGGAACCTAAATGGTGAATGAGAAACTCCCCAAAATTGTCTTCTGGTCTCCACATATATGCCACGACATACATGGGCCCCACACAAGAATTTAAAAATGTAATTTAAAGCCGGGTGTTGGTGGCGCACGCCTTTAATCCTGACACTCGGGAGGCAGAGGCAGGCAGATCTCTGTGAGTTCGAGGCCAGCCTGGTCTATGGAGTGAGTTCCAGGATAGGCTCCAAAGCTACACAGAGAAACCCTGTCTCGAAAAACCAAAAATAAATAAATAAATAAAAAATAAAATGCTTAATAGGCAGGTCATCGTGTCACATGCCTTTAATTCCAGCACTCAGGAGGCAAAGGCACAGATCTCTGTGACTTATCATGGACTACATGGTAAGATTCTGCCCCCCAAAGCCGTAATAAATGGCGCGGTGACTGAATGGGTACAATGCTTGCCTTGCATATATGAAGTCCTGGGTTGAATCTAGGATGATGGTGCACACCTGCAATTCCAGAACCTAGGAGGTGGACACAAAAAGACTAAGAGTTCAAATGAGTTTTGAGGCCAGCATGGCATACATAAGACTCTCCCTATTTGGGGATATTTTTGGCATACTAGAGATTTTACCTAGGGCATCATGTATTTGAGATGAGTACTTTAGCACAAAACTGTAGATCCTGCCCTAAGACTGTCTAAAAGAATAAGAAAAGGGGGAGGAGATAGAATGGCTTAATGACTAGCCAGTGCCGGGAGGGGAGACAACACCAAATCAGAATTGTCCACATTTTTTTCTTTGTGTAGCTGAGGGCATGGTGGTACTTTAATGATAAGGGCCCTGTGTTGTCATGATCAGAGGAGGCTGCTTCTCCTACGGAGATGCTAACTTCAAAATAGAACGTCCAGTGATTTATGTAGATCGTTTGAAGCAACAAGGTATTTATTCAAATTCAACCTTAAATAAGATTAAAATTTAAAGCCAGGCAATGGTGGCACACCCCTTTAATTCCAGCACTCAGGAGGAAAAGGCAGATGGATCTCTGCCAGTTCAAGGCCAACCTGGTCTACAGAGTGAGTGCCAGGGCAGCCAAGCCTCCACAGAGAAACCCTGTCTCAAAAAAAAAAAAAAAAAAAGAAAAAGAAAAAAAAAAGATTAAAATTTGAAAGAGGAACAGGAGCTGGACATAGTGGCGTGCACTTGTAATCCTAGCACTTGGAAAGAGAGAGAGAGAGAAAGAGAGAGAGAGACTTGTCCAGGGGCCACACTGCTAGTTAATATCTAAGCTCATATTTAAATTCAGTTCTCTGTGACACCAAGTCTGTTCCTATCTCTGTGAGAGTAAAAGCATGGTCATTAAATGCTGATATGATCTGTACCCATCCCCTTTACTTCTCTGACCAAGTACTGCCAAACATCATCCCTGTCTGTGCCACTCATTCCAGGGTTAGATCTTATGGATCTAACCCTGCATGTCAGAGATGCTCCTGTCTCCAGTTGTACAGTCTGTCTGAAACCTTTATCCTGCCACTGAGCTGCGGGTTCATTCTCTGAATTTCTATCTCCCTGCAAATCTTTTTTTTTTTTTTTTTTTTTTTTTTTTGGTTTTTCGAGACAGGGTTTCTCTGTAGCTTTGGGGCCTGTCCTGGCACTTGCTCTGGAGACCAGGCTGGCCTTGAACTCACAGAGATCTGCCTGCCTCTGCCTTCTGAGTGCTGGGATTAACATGTACCAGCAATGCCAGACTCTTTTTTTTTTTTTAACATGTATTTGTGTGTTGGGGGGGTGGCGTGCATATGTATGTACCTGTGCCATCAAACCTGTGGAGACCAGATGTCAGTTGCAACCGTTGTTGCTCAAGAGCAAGAGCCCTTCACCTTTTTTTTTTTTACTTTTTGAGACAGAATCTCCCAGTTGTCCCAAAGTTCACTATGTAGGCTGGCTGACTGGGCAACAAGACCTAGAGATCCACCATTCTACAGTCGCTGCACGGAATACACCCATGCCACCATGCTTCTCTTTTTCCTGTGGGTCCTGGAGACCCAACTTGCATCTTCCCCCTGCAGGCAAGTACTTTACTGCCTGAGCCATCTTCCCAGCCTCTCAAATCTTCCTTTTTACTCAGAGATGTCTTCTCTGGCTGCCTGCTTACATTTGTATTCCAAGCTAGATGTGGTGGCGTATACTTGTAATGCCAGCTGCTCTGGAAGCTGAGGCAGGAGAATCACTGAACACCAACAGTTGGAGATCAGCTAGTAACATATTTCAAAAATAACAAATAAGGGGCTGGAGAGATGGTTCAGCAGGTGACAGAGATTGCCTGGTAATCTGAGTGGGATCCCTGCATCCCATGATGGAAAGAGGCAACTAACTCCCGAAAGTTAGCCTGTGCCTGTGACCTACACTGTCACCCAACCCCACATCATATGCACGCCAATAATAAATTAAATTAAAGAAACAAAGCTTGGTTTGGTAGCACTTGCCTTTAAGCCCAGCATTTGGAAGGCAGTGGATCTCTGTGAAGCCAGCCTGGTCTAAAGAGTGAGTTCAAGGACAGCCAGAGCAACACAGAGAATCCCTGTTTCAAAAAGCAACATAAATAAATAAATAAATAAATAAATAAGTAAATAAATAAGATCCTAGTTTGTGGGTATGATGGTGGTTGTTTCCAGTTCAAGTGCAGCCTGGCCACATAATGAGATCCTGTCTTAAGGAGAGAATGGGCTGGGTTGCAGTTACATGATAGAGTAGGTGCCTAGCAGATAAAATACTAAGGGCTCGCAGGGTGTGGTGGCACATGCATTTAATTCCAGCAAAAGGATCAGGAGTTCAGGTCATCCTTGGCTAGATACTTAGTTCAAAATCATCCTGGACTACAGGAGTCTTTGTCCACCCTCCCCTCCCCTGCCAAAGAAAAAAGAATCAACAAGCAAAATGCCTCTAGATACACAGATCTGAGCATTCACTATAAGTGGACACCTAGTAAACAGGGACTCAAGTGCTTGTCAGAGCTCAGAAAAGGAGTTGGACTTTACAGTCATCCTCCATTTCCACCTAGCCTTAGTCACTCTGCACCTTTGAATTGGTTCGTGGTTTTGTTGTTGTTTGTTTTTCTGTTATGATAACTGCAGCGTAGCTTTTCATAGTAACCATCAACAGTAAACACCCGATGGCAAATAAATGACCCTGTCCTTGGTCTTGGGGAGTTTGGTTTGTTCGAACACAGGAAAACATGCCAGGTCATTTTGTGCCTAATGTTCCTCCCTGAGTGCTGACTCAAGAGTTTATCTTCCTGTCACCACCCCCCTGGGTGACAAGCAGCATGAACCATTTAATCTGGGGTGGGGGTTGCTAAGAAAGTCTACTGCCCGAGGGCAATTGTCATATTTACTTGCTGCCTTCTATCCAGTCAACCTATCCCAGCTGCAGGTTCGTCGGGTGTTAAGCTCCCTCAAGGGGCTAGCTATAATGGTTAATGTATTACATACATCCATAAAAGATTAAAGATCAGCTCCACTTTAGCTGAACTGTAACTGTCTGTTTGGGTTTCCCACCCCTCCACCCGCCCCCACCCCATGCTGTCTAGGGACATCAGCCTTGTTTTCTGTCTGAGGATAATTAACCCACCTGGGCTCAGATTTCCTGGATGGAGGCTCTTAGAAACAGCTCCCTTTAGTGAGCACTTGCTGGGTGCCAGGCTCTGGGGTAAACACTTTCTGTGAATCTCTCTCCCTCATTGACTCCTCTTACCAGCCTTCTGAGGCAGGTGGAGGTCTCACAGCTTGCTGTTGCCAGCACAGAGTTTGCCTTCCATGTGTTTGGTCCTCTAACATCTCTTTACCATTAACCCCTTCCTCAGGTCAAAGGTTCATATGCCATTACGTATGTCATCAACCTGTATGATTTCCTTGTTCTTTTTTTTTTTAATTTATTTATTTGTATTTTATGCTCATTGGTACTTTGCCTGCATGTATGTCTGTGTGAAGGTGTCAGATTCCCTTGGAACTGGAGTTACAGACAGTTGTTGACCCGCCATGTGGGTGCTGGGAATTGAACTTGGGTCTTCTGGGAGAACAGCCAGTGCTCTTAACTGTGAAGCCATCTCTCCAGCCCCTAATGATATCTTTGTAAAATGCAGAAGAGATAGGGGCTTTGAGAAACTTTGTAAAGAAGCCAGGAGCCCTGGGCACAAAAGCTCTGTGGTCCAGTGCTGGCCAGCTAAGCATGTGTGAGGTGCTGGGTTCAATCCCCTGTACCACATTTGCTGCCTACTATGGTGATGCAGATTTGCATACTCAGCTACTGAGACTGAGGCAGGAGAGTCAGGAGTTTAAGGAGCTGAAGAGATGGCTAAACAGTCAAGAGCATGAACTGCTTTTATGAAGGAAGTAGGTTCAGTTCTAAACACCCAAGTCAGACAGGTTACAATTGCCTGTCACTCCAGCTCAGGTGGAGTG